>NC_091121.1:95262786-95602786 GCF_040183065.1 Periplaneta americana
ATATAATATGATCTGAGTTCATGTCTGCTCCTGGTGAAATCTCTGAATTTTAAGCAATGTCAGAATATTTTCTGTACCAGTATATAGTCTATTTGATATCTGCTTTCGTCCCTTTGGCATGTCCATGCATATCCTCTTTGTTTATGTTTTTTGGTATAATGTATTCCCAGCAATCATTACGTTTCTTTTATAGAAATTCATCAAAGATTCTCCTCCGTCATTTCTTTTTCCCAATCCATATTTTTCAACTGATCTTCCATCTTGTCCTCCTACTACTGCGTTCCAGTTGCCCATTAGGTTTACGCATGCTCCCTTCTTTTCCTTCTCAACTATCTTTCCTATCTTGTCATAGCTTTCTTCCACTTCTTTTTCTCTTAATCCGTTATGTGACATGTAAATTTGCACTAATACAAAGTCTATTTTCTTCCCTATTAGTCTCACCATTATCATCCGGCCATCTACATAACGCACTGATATCACTTTATCTTTCATACGTGGTCTCAATAATACACTAACTCCATGACTCCCCTTGCGCTCACCACTTGAATAAAAAAATTCAATTCATCACTCACCAACTCATCACTATTTTTCCACCTCATTTCTGATATTCCCATCACATTCATTCTGTTTCTTCCAATTTCTTCCTTCAAGTTTTATATGCTTGCAGAAGAGTTACAATACAATACAATACAATACAATACAATACAACACAACACAACACAACACACTAAAACACACAACACAACACAACACAACACAACACAACACAACACAACAACACAACACACAAAAATAATTTAAAATGTGAATTTAATGTGGATTTAAAATAAAATAAAATAAATAAATAAAATAAAACACACAACACACAACACACAATACACAAAACACAACAGAATATAATATAATATAATATAATATAATATAATATAATATAATATAATATAATATAATATAATATAATATAATATAATATAATATAATATAATATAATATAATATATATTTTTTCTTAATAAATTTTACAGAAGAAAGAGTTCGTCCAAAGGGCTGGATTCGAGAAGAGTACCTAAAATGCTCATTGCATTTCCGCGTTGAATAGCAATACTTAAGCGTTGACGCAAATAAGTACTGCAAGACGATCACCACTAATGGAGATCAAAATTTGGCCGATTTGAGATACCAAAACTTTAGAGTTATGACTCCAAGAACCGAAGAGGTCCATAGCAAAGGGGATAAAGATATAATTGTCTAAAATATAAGCATACTTATTGACTTTTTTCTTTATCCTTTATATAATATAATATAATATAATCTAATATAATATAATATAATATAATATAATATAATATAATATAATATAATATAATATAATATAATATAATATAATATAATATAATATAATATAATATAATATAATATAATATAATATAATATAATATAATATAATATAATACATTAGACGATTTCTATCGCTGGTTGGTTAGGCTGTCCGCACTATACTTGGCTGCGGGCTGCGACGCTCAAATTGAACTGAATTCGATATTGCCTCGCCCCAGTTACTGGACAATGCTTTGTTGATGATGATGATTACTGGAGGCGGCAACAACGAAGCAGGAAGCAAAGTAGAGCGCACATAGAGACAAGCGAGATATAAAAGTGAACCCACACGTGTGTGTACTGGAATCAATTCACCAGACTTAGAGAATTCTGTCGAATGGTTGAGATAACTGTGCTGCTGCTGCTCGATTCATAACTTCATTGTTTATCACTTTTGTTGTATTTCAAAATTCCCCTCCAAATGATAATAATTAAACCATGATTTATTAATATTCCCCTATTCTAGCATTAAAGTAGCAGGAGAAAAATCCGTTTAAAATGCATATGTTTCAATATATGTGAGTTTGAATAAATGCATTATACATTCGTTACTGGAGGTACGTTAACAGAAAGCCACAATTGAAGACCTGAATTGCAGAACATCCCAAGTCCACTTTTTTTCGATTTTCACTTTTTTTGTTAAAATGAATGTACATATCTAGGGCTACTTCCTTGCACTATATTACCGCCGAAGTCGAACTCTTACCATATATAATGACACAATATAATTCTTAATGAATGGAATAACTTCCCAAGTCCATGGACTTGGTCAGTTTTTCCATGCAGTGAGAACATTACAATTTGTGAAAGTTGATATTTACTATTTTTAAGTAGATTATTTAAAGACGATGTATCAACATCTTAGGTTATTTAGAGTCAGAATGAGATGAAGTCGATAATGCCGGTGAAATAAGTCCGGGGTCCAGCACCGAAAGTTACCCAGCATTTGTTCAAAGTGGGTTGAGGTAAAACCCCGGAAAAAATCTCAACCAGGTAACTTGCCCCGACCGGGATTCGAACCCGGGCCACTTAGTTTCCCGGCCAGACGCGCTAACCATTACTCCACAGTTGTGGACTATTTTACTATTTAAAATGGAGGAAGTTTCAAGTGATAGTGATTGAAAAATACGTGGGAAAAAAACGTAAGGTGTGTGAGAAGTGGAAAAGATATTTAGCAAAACGGAAACGCAATGCAGGAGAAGAATATACAATAAGCACAGGGAAAATACATCCAGCTAGAATGTCAGGCCCTAGCTGCATATGCAGAAGAAAATGTTGTGATATGTTTTAGTAAAACAGAAAAGGCATCTATTTTAAGTAATTTTAATGTTTTGGCTGACAGAAATAAGCAAAACGTTCATCTTTGTGGACTGATGTCACCCAGTGTTATTTCCTGCCGAAGACCGCGAACAGAAGAATGTTCCCAAAGTAACTTCACTATTAAGTAAAAAGTAAGTTGAAATATCCAAATATTTTTTTCATATTATATATATACCACATTAAACTAATAACCAATCGTAGCTACAATGAAATATTGTCATCGATTTTATGAACTCTTTCATAAAATATTCAGTGTTCAATTCGTCCCTGCTAGACTACAGTTTTTTTTTATGAAACTGTACTTATATTATTATGTTTTTTAGGTATCCGTAGGAACAACTAATGATCTTATATGCCAGATATGGCAGCTTGCAGTCTTCATGGCATCGGGGAAGGGAGAGTAAAATGCATCGCAATGATAACTGCAATGGGGGAATCTCCTACTGGTAAAAGAGATCTCTATAATAACAGACCCCCATAGTCAATCTGCTGAGACCTTAAGTTAGGTACTGTGTGTTTAATAGGTTTTCTTCCGACTTTTTAATTTTAAAAATTTCACTAAATATATATTTAGTGTAGTCGTAAATGTGGTAAGTTTTATTTTCTTATTTGTAACAGGTAGGTGATCACATACAATCCTTTCCTTTATAAAGTGAGCCATTATGGAAAGAATAAAAGTAAGAGGCGATATCTGTCATCAGAACTAAGTATTATGAAAATCCTCTATCTGGAGAAGCATTAGGCCTACCCAGAAAGTTACTCAAAATCAAAAGTGGTACAACTCCTGAAAAAGTAAATGCAGAATTGAAATATCGTTGGTTCCACAAAATACTATACTTACAACTTCAACTATGCTTTCGGATGTCCTGCTACGGACGTGTATAATACATGTTATACATGCTGAGTTAGGAAACAAGTGAAATTCTGCACAAATGATGGCTTCAAGAGGCAGATGACACAAAAGCTAACAATATTCTACGACAACAAGAAAAAGTTCTCAAATCTTGCCAAAGAAAGGAATAATATTGGTGTCCTATATTTTCACTTCCAACAGAACTTCCCATGCCCTTACTGCCTGTGAACGAGATATTCTACCTCTGTCAGCTGTGACAATTCAACTTGTGTATTCACAGTGAAAAATCAACAAAAAGCACAATGTTCATGTGGAATGAATCTTAGGGAGACAAGGGTGTTAACGAAGTTGTTTCGTGTTAAAACAAGTATATTACAAATGTACTGTCTGCAGAAGTTGACCTCTCTGTACTTGTTCCCCGGCGGTTGCATTAATCAGAACAAAAATATGACAGTGGTTCAATATTTATAACTTTGGTTGCTTCTGAACAATTCAAGTGCATCATTTACTACTTCCCTATAAAAGGTCACAATTTTCTTCCATGTGACCCAAACTTTGCAAGAAAAGCAAAAATCAAAAGGAAGAAAGAAAAAGTAGAAACTCCGAGAGAATGGGAAGACATTGTGAAGAATGAGGCAAATTTCAATGTGGAGACTTTCAAGAACACAAACACTTGAGACAGTATTATAAAATGTCAGCGAAGTGCAGAGGTTTGTTTCAAAGTACAAAATATTTAAGTACTCAAACAAGTTTCCAGGGAAAGTCGCAGTTACAGAAAATATGAGAGGAACAGATTTTGTGATATATTCCTTGATGAAAAATCCTTTCCAACATGTTACTTTTAGCAACCTCACCTTGTATGCCAATACACTGCCAATAAAGTCAGAAAAGCTGGAAAATCTAAAACGTTTAGTGAGGTATTTATCTCCAGCACGTGCAGCATTATATTTATCTCACAGGATTTTCTCAACATGAAATAATATTGATGGACTCCGGAGAAGAAGAAGCAGCTGACTGAAATTTTTCCAATAAAGGAAAAGCAAATAATTTAATTTTTCTACTTGCAAATAATGTGATTTGTTATTTTCTCATGTTATTACCATCATTTGTGTTACAATGTCTAAATAATATCTTAAATAAAGTGATTTTTTCTTCCATAACCCATTTTTTTTGCCATGAATTGAAAAACATCCCAAGTCCATGGCTATATATGAATAATTTCCTCCTAAATTAGGCACTGTAGGTTGTTAAAATTTATAGGGAGTGTAAATAGGAGCATGACACACACGCTGACCAAAAATGACTTCAGTGAAACAAAAAACGTCTATAGTTATGAAGTTTTTTGTCTCTACTGAAAAAAAAATAGTTCTATGGACTTGGGATGTTCTGCAATTCAGGTCTTCAATTTAAGTCACACAGTATTGTGTGCGCTCATAGTTGAGTTCTGGCGTCTTGTCAGCTCATTTGAGTTGTGTGGATCCAAAGGAAAAATTGTGACGGTGTCGTGTATAGTTCCTGGGGTAGCTCAGTCGATAGAGTGTTCGCACGCTAAGCGAAGGGTCCCGGGATCGATACCCGGCCCCGGAACAATTTTTCCTTGAAATTATTCTTGGTGAAAAATATAAACTTATCATTGCACTGATTATGTATCAGAGCCTTATCTCGGGAGGTTATTTTCTTAAAGTTTTTCTCATTCCACGAGGCCATTTTTCTCTCTTTAATTTTTTTTTCGGTATAACAAGATTCCCTGGTGTAAGAAATATCAAATGCATGAAATATAAAATATTTGTGTGTGTATTCAGAGCATCTCTGATATATCGTGCATGTTAAGAATGTTACAGATGGCAGATAATCGCAGGTTCAAATACGAAAAGAAATACAATACATATAATATGAAGGAGGTAATTGATTGCGTCTCAAACAAAGGAAAACTGCCGCATAGGAACTTCGTCCTTTTCTTAGCAAGTTCGGCGAAGACCAGGAAGGAATCAAAGCAGCAGTCAATGAGAATGACATTTCCAATCTCTCACGTGAGTTAAAATAGGATCACAAGGAAACACCATCATCTTCAAGAGCCAATCAAAGAATATCTGTGCTTAAAAAGAGTCGAATGATAAGCCTAATGATTTTTGTGCGGACCTTGCCCAGAAAATTTCGAGAACGACAGGCATAGTGAAAGTTGAATTCAATGCGTCAGTTGTGATCAATGGTTTCATGATATACATATATCAATACCTTTCAAAATACAAAAATAACTTTAATTGTTTGGATTGTAGGTATGAATCTGAGGTACGGTATATAAAATTTGACTGAATATGCCAAAATATTTTGAATTTAAGGACTACCACGAAAATACCCTGTACTATCACGAAATTATACCAACACTTTTGGAGTGCTAGATATTTTGTTTATTGTATTACTTGTCTGTAATTGTTGTATAAATTTATTTGAGATAAAAATGCTGACATGTAACTTCCTGGAACTTAATAATGTATGTACATTAAAATCGGTCTTTCTTTTTAATTTGAACCTTATTTTTTCACTAAAACCTTAGTACCACGAAATTAGCAGAGTCTGCCCTACTATATTATATAGTATACGTAGTTGTACAGTGTCCCATAACCTTTAGGCTATTTCCGCAAATAGCGTACTTTAGTGTATCTAAGATTTGTTTTGTATTTAGGTTATAAGGATAGCCAAAGCCTATCACTTCGAGTAACTGCGATGTACACAGAATGTTACAGAAATTCGTAGTAATACAAAGTTATCTTTTTTAAACGTGACAGTTTAAATATCTATGCTACACAACACAAAGAAATGGAACTTCAAAGCACAAACTAGTGAAATGAATAATTGGAACAAGAAAGGTTATTATTATTTTCAGTTTAATCTCTATTTCTAGAAAGAACTAAGAAACAGAATTAAACAATGATTTAGTACAATATTACTCTATGGATGAGAGCTTTGCAAACTAAATTACAGCTTGAAACAGAACAAAGATATGCATTTTTTAAGACTTTTCAAATTGGACTGAGTAGAGAATAAATTGAATGAAAGTTAGGAAAATATTATTGCGAGAAATGAAAGAAAGCCAGTTGTGATGTTACGAGAATACTACAGATAAGATTGATAGAGATATACAACCGGATTGAAAGGGGAGAACGAAAGCCAATTGGATAAGTGGGATTTGCATCAATATGAATAAAAGCAAATTCAATGCAACAATTTTATCGAACCTGCCCCTTTTGACAAGAAAATTATTTTCAACAATTGGATAGCCGCCCAGAAAAAGGTTGTAACCCTAATTTCTCGTAAGTTAACTTTTTCGTGAATAATTGTTAATGCTGCACTATGTGTAATGCTTGTACTCATATTAAAATCAGCACACGTCTGATTCTCAACCATGCTTTAAAGAATTAAATGTAATGTAGAGTACAATGTGTTTTTCCCCATTTTTTAAGAATTTCATATTTGCTGGTTACAGCCGTGTTCTGGGCGGCTATTCAATTATTAGGCTGTGGAAACCCTTGTATATAAGGAGCTCCATCTGGCACCAGTAACGCACCATACTTCAATGTCTCTTTGCCGTCGGCTATTATCGTAAGTGGTGAACTGTGGGATATAGATCTATGTTGCACCAGATGATGATGATGACAATTCATGCATTAATGGTGAAAAAAATTATAGCAGGTGAAATGGAAGTGATTCCCAAAAACGTGCTCCAAGTACAGATGTTCGTATATTATAATTCTATCTATTAGTCCCTCTTGAGGGGTGGGGCACGGACTGGGAACTGCCGTTTGTGTGGGCTCATTGTACTACCCGGGATGGAATGTTGTGCCCCGAACTCTCCTACGGCCTGCAGAAGTCTTTTACCTTTCCGCGGTCTCTCACTCTGGTCCCACGAGCTGCCATGAGCCCAGTGGAGAGCCCATGGTACATTACACTACCACCAGCAACTAATGGCCACATACCGCAGGATCCAAGTTTGGTGGCTGCCTACAGCCGACTCGAGATCGAAACAAGCCCGAAATGTGGAAAAGAAAAGATGATGAAAGAGGCTAAGTGTAGGCCTAATTATGATGGTCAAATGAGTCCGAAGTACAACACCGAAAGTTACCCAACAATTCTACTTCACTTGACTGAGGGAAAACTTCAGAAGAAACCTCAAGTAGGTAATTTGTCCCAACAATGATTTTAACCCGGGCCCGCTCGTTTCATAGTCAGGCATGCTAACCGTTACTCCACAGTAGTGAACTTTGTATGTTATAATTGCCTGTTTTAGCATCCAGGTCTCTGGCGCGAAAAGCCGACAGTTGACGTTTCGTACAGCATTTTTTGCAAATCAAGGAACCACCTGGTACATTTTTATCCAAAGCATGCACTTATCATTTCTTTCTTTGTCATTCTTTTTTCTTCACACACCACACACTGATAAATTTTTTATCTGCGTACGATAATGAAAGATTCAAGAAAATGAATAGAATAGACTATTATTTGGTTACTATTTCCTCAGGTATAGCGACGTATATCCTCAAGACTATACCGTAAATATGGTAGTGTGCAATTACATTTCTGAAGTAAAATATTTTTGGATTCAAGAAAAACTTCCTTTTACGTGTTGTATGTATTGATACGAGAACTTCCGATAGAAACCATTTGGAAGATTTTAACCCGCAAAGTTAGGATATGATGCTGTATATAACATTGGTGATTATGTTGGATCAAGGTCATAAACATCTCTCGTGAATAGATAATCTATTCCATCTGCATCTGTTCATTAGATCATGGACACCTTCTTAATGGCAATTTTCCTATCTGTTTCACTTTATGAATGATAGGAAATGTCACAAAAGAACCTAAAAGTATACCCAAGACAAACGATTAAATAAAAAATCCTAATCGGGAATAATAATATCATCACATGTGAAATAATGGCGGATAAAATTTGAGTTATACTAGAATACGTTCCTCCACACCGATTTTGTCCACCACAAATTATTTGAACTCGCTGGTTTTAAACTCGAGTCTTCGGCGTAAAATGTTTTCTGTAGCCTGATCTAATGTATAAGACAATCATCGAGCAAGACATACAGTTAAAGTGTACTTAATCTTAGTTTAATACCTACTCATTTTCATGGTGTGTGACTATATAATCTTTGTTCCCAAAGTAAGGAAGCAGCAAACCTGATGTAGAAGAGAAACTTAATATAGGAAGTGATTAGTATAACAACACCCAACTTTGGAGGGGGCACCCAACAAGAGTACGATAGTCGGAAATTGAATTTCCATAAATATTACTTCTACATGCACACAAACAAGATATTTTAACGTCGTAAGCTATTTGGGATATGCGAATGAATGTTTTATGTATGGGTAATGTGTAGTAAGGCCATGCAGTTGTTCCGACCTAGTAAGAAAATTGTTCAGCACACTTCAGATAGCCAGCCATGTTTATACCCAGTAATATCTTAGTCACTCGAATTTTTTTCTCAAATTTTCTTCGATTATAGATACATTCTGTGAACCTTGTGCTAGATGAATCGACTGCGGGGAAACTATTTTCGAGTATGTCGATTTAACTTGCCACCTTTGCTTCAATAACGCTATATTTGCTACTTAATTGAATAGAAAGGAAGCTTCAGATTTGAAACAATAATATTAGTGAACAAGAATTTTTGCCACATGGATAGTAACAAATCTTTTGAGTCAAAGTTTGTGCTCTGAAAACGAAAATGGACTTGAACATGTTTTGTCATCCATAATTTAGAAGAAAATCATGGAACTAATTGAAATAGGTACAAGAAATGTACATAACAGTAGTAACAAGAATACTTGAAAGACTTAAATGGAAACTTGACAAATTTTGTATAATTCTATATTTACAAGGGACAATCAATAAGTTTCCGGAATGTCCTGAATTTAGGCAACATTCAGGACATAGAAAACGGAGAAGATATCTATAACCAGGGAAACGCCTAAAAACTATACTAAAAGCATCACTTGGAAGACAGAAGAATTCTAGCCATAATGCGTGTATGGAGAGGTCCAGAAAAAATCGCATTTGGTTCTTGACATGTTTGCACAAAATCACGTGTAGAAGCTTAGTTCTTAGAGACAATCTGACGCTGTATAGACTGACTCAACAGGCACGAAAGCAATGATTTACAGTGACACGCGCATGTATGTTTAAGGGGAAGGACCGACAGGAAATCTTTTTTCTCATATTATTTTAAGTAGAGACTCTATTTCCCTAACATAGTTTCATATCAATGTATGAAGCCTTTTAAATATAACATTTTCACTTTTTCCCTTTATGGTAAGTCACAGACATAAAAAATGCAAAAAAAAATGCAGTATTATAAAGAAAATTATATATCTGCTCTCAAGAATATCACAGAGTCACAAATGTTGTCTTAAATGAAAGCTAAAAGACTGGCAATCAATTTTGTTTGATGACTTATAGAAATTTTAATTTTTGTATTTTTATTCTTATCTTGCATTTTTAAGAACAGAAAGAAAAATTGCACGTCTACTTTTAACTTATTCTTTAATTTGCAATTTCCCCTTACAGAATTATTTATGTATAATGTGAGAATAGCCTATGCCCTGAAAATATTATTCATTTATCTCTATTATTGTCTGAGGTATTGCATATTCAATTTTTAAAAATGTAAAATAAACAAACTCCGGATATTTAACGGAGAAGTTTGAGCACAGAGTAAAGGACTGGAGAGCAGCGGCTATTTAAAAATGGCATAAAAGCAATTATTTTCTTCCAAACGACCTTGAAATTTCGCTCTATGACGTATTTTTAGCTTAAAATAAAAAAAAATGTTAATTTTGGCACAAATTTTGTCATTCTTGTAGGTTCTTCTCCTTAACCTTACAATAAATATAAGTGCAGTTCGGAAATAGATTGACTGTACCTTGTAGGCCTATAGTCTTTCATAATGTTTGAATGTAGGGATTAGTCTAGATTTCTTAAAAATAGCATTTCCAAATAAATTTGTATTTGTATTTATTTGGTAATAATTTAACATAATAGTACATCATGCAACGAGCCTATAATGATAGTAATTAAGAAGCGAGTATGGATGTTTATGAAACAAGCGCAAGCGAGTTTCATAATTTTCATACGAGCTTCTTAATTACCATTATAGGCGAGTTTCATACGACTTTTTATGCTCGACCATATTTCTAACTTGAAATTATTCAGATGTATATATTTTATTTGTATCTGACAAGATCGGAAGTGACCTTGTTCTAGGTCGTGAATTGTGAGATGTGCGCAGACGCGAAAGTATTGATTTTTTCCGAGGAACAATAATGTCATTGACCTTGATGTAACCCCGTTAAACTTGATATAGCTAACCTTGATTATTGAATTCGACATTGAAAAACGAGATGACAAATTGAATTTATTTGAATATTATTTACAATTAACGCTAATTATTATAGTAACAGAACATAACCTTCTGCGATAGTATTGGATTTCTAGCCTCCGTGACTTTTCGATAATTCTCTTTCGATTGCATATCCGAGAATAATCGATACTTGCGGTTTTATAACGGTACAAAGCTGACTTGTCATTGGCTGAACACCTGTACTTTAATGAGTAGGTGTACTTTAATGACATGCATTAAAGGACTGCTACCAGGTGTATAATTACTACATTTCGGCATGGTCGAGCATAAAATATAATATAAACAGATAAAACTTTAGCTCACCCCTGAAAGAGTAGAACTCGAAGAGTTCACTTCAGTCCTCAACTCCTTGTGCCTTCAATTTTCTTCCAAACAGCATTATCTCGTAAAGATCGCGGTTCAAATCCTGACTCGTGAAATATAACTTACTTAAGTCTTGAGTTACCCTTCGACGATGGAATTTGTTTGAAGATTTGTCATGGGTTTATTTGAATTCGGCTTAAGTAGACGAACACCTCCGAAAGAACCACTCAGTCAGAGCAAGAGATATCCAGACCCACGTCCAAGCTCAGTCTCGTAACAATTTTAATATTCATCTCTCATTCATCCCTCTTTTCTCATACAGATGGCGCAAGGATGCAATATCTCCTCTTCAATTGCTACTCTCATTATAATCATTATCTTTTCATTTTTTAAACCTGGATAGTCTCAATGAGCATGGGGATATTGTTAGCTTACATAGATTTATAATATATGAGGGAGGATAGAAATGTATTGCACAACGTCTTTTTGTGGCAACGTATTTAATAGGTAAGAAAAACGAAATAATGCAAAAAAAAAGCTAAAGATTTTACCTATTTTTCAACACAGGAACCAAGTCTCTCGACATATTTCTCCTATTGTGATACCAGATTCAGTACATCTCGTTCATAAAACTCCGTCCAATATGGGCAAATGCTGGGTAACTTCCGGTGCTGGACCCGGACTCATTTCACCGGCATTGTTACTTTCATCTCATTCAGACGCTAAATAACCTTAGATGTTGATAAAGCGTCGTAAAATAACCTACTAAAATAAATAAAAAATAAAACTTCGTTTTCTGAACGTATAACCACCTGCGCACGACTGATTTCACTTCTTCATCCGAACCAAAGCGTTGGCCTCCTAGGAATTTTTTCATTGGTCCGAAGAGGCGAAATCAGACGGTGCGAGGTCTGGACTGTAGGATGGGTGACTGCCGAATCAATGCCTCTGACATTGGGCGGTGTTGCAACGTTCACTAGTCGGCTGGAACGTGCTTCGTCGGTAAGATTTACTAGGTCCTCTTCGAAGAAGCTGCAACATCTGGAGATGTTGCTACGGTCCAGATAATAAGCACCATACACCTCCAACATTTCCCTGTGGATTTCACTCGGACATTTTTAACTCAGAAAAAACGGACTACACCTCGCTGTTCTTCACAAGTAGACGATGCTAGCACACGTTCCAGTTTCACTCAGTAGATACCGCTCGTTCCGCCAGGGTGACACCTAATCGAGCGATTGCTGTCTGTAGCGCAAGATTCAAATTAGCTACCTGCAAACTTTGAACGTCCTAACCGAAATAGTATACCGTAAATGAATTGTTTTGCGTTACTTTCCGACCCTTCCTAGTATTAGAAACTTCTGTACTTTCACATTGATTCCTTACTTAAATAGGCCTATCTACTACATAAGATGAAATTGAATAGAATAGAAAGTCTTGTAACAATTGATACAGCAACGAGATCCTTGCAGCCGGTTTTACTGAGGGATGTTAATAATTTCAAAAGACGTTATTTCGCGCTCCGCTGTGGGATATTAACATAACGCCCTCTCGTGCCGGGTTGCCACGAAACGAAATTGTCCGTCATGAAGTGAGAATGAGGTTCTTAAAACTCCCTTGGGGACCGAAAGAATAAACGAGAAGACGGGAGGCCGTGCGCAGTGTGGAGATGAAGATCCAATCCCGAGACGGATATGTTCGTCTGTTGCCGATAAAACTGCACCCACATCATTCGCTGCGAATGACTTGCAGCGCGTGGCGTCTCACGTCAGAATAAGATAGGTTGCCATACAGGTTCGTAGGTAGGACAGTAGATAACTGGCAACCAATTGTTTTAACATCCAGAATATATTTTAAGAATATGACATAGAAAAAATATTAGGTACAAATGCACAATATCCCGTTCAAGTAATTATTTTTTATCAACTTTTATTATATAATGTGGACTTTACATCACTAATAAAAATGTTGGAAACATATTTAGTACGCAACTAGTTAGGTAATGATAATTATTACGCAGCTAGTCCAGTAATGATACTGGTATTACTTAACTGGTTGAGTAATGTAAACTACATTTTGATTATAGGTATAATGTGGAATTTACATAACTAATAAAATGTTGCAAATATATTTATTACGCAACTTGTTAGGTAATGATACTTCTATTACGAAACAAGTTAAATAATTATACCGCTATCACTTACATAACTAGTTGCGTAATGTGAACCGTACATTAAATTAAACAAAATGGAATTTATTTATTACAAACATTCATATCTTATGCGGAATTTCGATGTTACTAAACATTCAATTGTAGAATTTGCAACATTTTCAATATCTAAATCATCGTTTGAACTCATTTTAACAATGTTTGTTTATTTCTCCTAGTACTGCTGTTCTTCTGTTACCTATAAATAAAAACTAATCGTGTTCAAAACTTATAAGACAAAATATAAACGAATCGCCTCTCACAAGAAAAAACTAATAATAATACGTGCTACAGAAATATTGTAGGCGATAGAAGGTGCTGTTATCTGTCGTTATATTGCCGAATCTATTCCATTTACGCAGCGTTACATGATCAGTCGCCACGGAACAATGGAACGGTGCACAGCGTGCATATGCGACCAAAGCGTTAAAAACAATTAAAGTTACGTGGCTGCTAAACGAGATTTTCGTACACATTTCAATTTGGGACGTCATGATCCTGTGCCTAGCACACATGCGATTGAATTATGGATTGCAAATTTCGAGGCCACAGGATTTGCTATGAAGAGAAAGCCACCGGATACAAGAAGAACTGTCAGCAGTCTGATAATTGTCACTGTTTTCGTAAAAAGTTTTGATTGTATATGCACGCTGTGGACCGTTATATTGTTCCATGGCGACTTATCATGTAACGCTACATAAATGGCATAGTTTCGGCATATAACAACAATAACAGAACCTTCTATCGCCTACAATATTTCTGTACGGCGTACTTTAAAATCGCCCGTTTCTCTGGCGAACCTGTAAAATCGCCTCTCCACAAAATACAAGTTCAAAATTAATGAAAATAATGCAATCATTTTTATTTCAAAATAAATTTTCATTAAAGTGAATGAAACATTGTACGATATACTTATCGTAATTTCATATTACAATACTCGAACGGTTATCAAACTCCGCCTGCGGCTTCGTTTGACAACTTTCCACTCTAGTATTGCAATATGAAAAATTACGATACTCATATCTAAGTAACTAATACAGTTGTGAAGCGCAGGTATTAATAACACAGGATAAAAGAAGACAGCAGAAATTCTATAGGTATACACTTAAGATCCATATTAATTATAACATTGAAATAGTGTCAAGCTATACGACACAATCATACTTCTCCACATTAGGCCTACACGCCATCAGTAACTAAATAATAATAATAGCAGTAATAATAATAACAGAAATAAACAAATAAATAAATAAATAAATAAATAAATAAATAAATAAATAAATAAATAAATAAATAAATAAACAAATAAATAAATAAATAAATAAATAAATAAATAAATAAATAAATAAATAAATAAATAAATAAATAAATAAATAAATAAATAAATAAATAAATAAATAAATAAATAAATAAATAAATAAATAAATAAAAGAACAATTCTAAGTGCAGTTGTTTCAATGACGATTACACGTACGAAAACAGAACTCATTGCATAAGCAAAATCCCTCTCTGACAATTCGTTTTAAGATATAGTTATTTGATACTACATACACGCTCTGCACTGCATATCACGTCCTATCACCTTTACTCTTTAACATTCCCTTAATACGCTGACGCAAAAGACCGATCTTCCTCTCGCACAGTAAAATTGTAATAAATTATCCAAAAGAACTATCACAAATTACCAATCTTTACCCTATATAATAGTTTCTAATGTATTTTTGTTTTTGTTATATTTAATAAATATTTCTGTCATTTTCAGATTGTAATCTATACTAATAATAAATCTGTAGCCGAAATTTTTCTGGTAATTTTCGATTTTCCAAAAATAATTTGTCCTAACATATATAATTAACCACCCTGCAACCGAAAATAGCTTTTTTGATGTTTTTTTGTATGTATGTCTGTCTGTCTGTCTGGATCTTTGTTACCTTTTCACGCGATAATGGCTGAACGAATTTCGATGAAAATTGGGATATAAATTACGTTCGTTGTAACTTAGATTTTAGGCTATATGGCATTCAAAATACATTATTTAAAAGGGGGGGTTATAAGGGGGCCTGAATTAAATAAATCGAAATATCTCGCTTATTATTGATTTTTGTGAAAATTGTTACATAACAAAAGTTTCTTTAAAAATAATTTCCGATAAGGTTTATTCTTTGAAAAATTTTGTTAGGACTGATATTTAATGAGATAAATGAGTTTTAAAATTAAAATAACTGCCATCTAAGGCGGTGTAATGAAATAAAAAACAAATGACTTCGTCTATATGGTGCCTTGGACAACAACAATCGAAAGCTATGAAACATAGCTTACAGAGGATGTTTCTGTGTTTGTATGAAGTAATATCGGAAGCTAAATTAACCGATTTGTATAATTAATTTTTGTTTCACCATTGGAAAGTGTAGTTTCTCTAGATGGACATAATGCTATAATGTTACTACAGTAACGTCTAAGTGAATTGAGGACAGGTAAGATTAAAATAGCTTCTTATGCACAGAAACTATTCTGTATATTCGTTTCCTGTATTTTTTAAAATAATGTTTATGTACAGATTAATTTTAATCTCAGAGAATTAACAAACAACGAGAGTTTATTGATTAGTATGCAGTAATAGTACTTTAGTTTAGCATTCCATTATTTTATAATCCAAGTTTTAACTATGCTCAATTGAATCGTGTTAAAATACATAAAATACATATGCATTAAATGCAATGCAAAAAAATTGGGTAATGAGCCAAGCAGATTATGTTGCGCTGTTGTAAAAGTTATTCCTCCTGAGATTCAATTAAAAACTTAGGCTACTTATCGGAGTATATCCGTTATCAACACACTTTTTATATAATATAATATATAATATAATATAATTTAAGTTACTTAAGTAATTTGAAGGGTTCAGAACCATAGTGAGCCAAGCGTCATTTACTGAATACGTAGAAAATAAGGATTAAAATTAAGTTATTACCATAATTCAATGGAAACATATAGCAAGGAAAATAAAGTATACATATTAAAACTAAATGATATGTCAATGTTCATTAAACTATGGTTGCATGTAATAAAAATTAAGAAACATGTTAAAGGAATTTTCATTGCACCAAATGAGTGATCTCTGGACCAAAATGATCGCATTTTAATTATTTAAATACAATTTAAATTAAGTAACATATTATCCTTCTATCAAACACGAATGTTCCCTGGGTCAAATGTCCTATTTTAATTATGTAATTACTTTATATTTATTTCTAACGGGTCAGCGGAGCGCACGGGTACGGCTAGTAATTGTAATAAATGTTTATTTAAATTTTATTATAATTAGGCCTATAATTATAATAATTAAAAAATACAACAATATTCAAACTGACGAACTACTACTGCGTCACAGCAGACAACCAGTTGTCAAAAAAGTAAAAAATAGAAAGCAGTGGAAAAAAACTAGGACTTAATCTGACAATAACCAAAAATTAAGGGTGTAAAAGTGTAAAGGTAATAGGACATAAAAGTAAAGTGGTAAGCAGACAAAAATGTACCTCACCTGGAGTGCCTCACCAGGCGAGAAACAATGAGCCACCACTCTTTTAGGAGACCTTGCTCTTTAAAGGACAAAATGGCTAAATTCATTATTTCATGTATCTAGTAATCTTCTAACTAGCCTGAAGTGAGGAGAAAAATTCAACGCAATATTAACAATATTGTTGTGTTTTTATTATCAAAAATGATCTCACTAGAGGTTTTGATTAATCTAGAGAAAATCAAAAGTCCAGTGGGATTTAATAATTGATTATTACACGATTAGAAGAAAGTATACAACGATTAAAAGAAATAAAGTACTCTAATACAATAAAATATTACTTGACTTACTAAAATCATTCTATTTCACTAATGTTAGCTTCACCAAAACGTTTGGACGGAGCCGACATTTTCAGTTCAATATATATGTGGTAAACAAATGACGATCGCAAAGCATGTTTTATAGTACCGTAAAGAATTTGCAGTTTGGAATATTGGCAAACAAATAAACAAATGGTAGGGAGATGATAAAGACAGAAAGTATATAAAGATTAAAAAAATAAAGTACTCTAATACAATAAAATAGATATTAATTGACTTACTAAAATTTTATTTCACTAATGTTAGCTTCACCAAAACGTTTGAACGGCGCCACTATTTTCAGTTCAGTTCAGTATACGGGAAACAAATGATTTCAAAGAGTGTTTTATAGTACCGTAAAGAATTTGCAGTTTGAAATGTTGGAAAACAAAGAAACAAATGGAAGAGAGGTGATAAAAACAGAAAATATATAAAGATTGAAAAAAGTTAAGTACTCTAATACAATAAAATAGATATTAATTGACTTACTAAAATTCTGTGTAACTAATGTTAGCTTCACCAAAACGTTTGAACGGAGCCGCACATTTTCAGTTGATTATCTATGCGGGAAACAAATGACGATTGCAAAGCAAGTGTTATAGTACCGTAAAGAATTTGCAGTTTGAAATGTTGGCAAGCAAAGAAGCAAATGGAAGAGAGGTGATAAAAACAGAAGAAAGTATATAAAGATTAGAAGAAATAAAATACTCTAACACAATTAAGTAGATATTAATTGATTTACTAAAATTATATTTCACTACTTTAGCTTCACCAAAACGTATAAACGGTGCAGCCATTTTCAGTTGACTATGTAGGTATGCGGGAAACAAATGACGATCGCAAAGCATCCGGCCCCGGAACAATTTTTCCTTGAAATTATTCAAACCTGCTTTACAGGGTGCTACTACCTGAAAGTCAGATTTGCATAATACATTCGTTACTGGAAGTTCGTTAACAGGAAGCCACAATTTAAGTCATACAGAATTTGTGTGCATTCAAAGTTGGGTTCTGGCGTCTTGTCAGCCCATTTGAGTTGTGTGGATATAAAGGAAAAATTGTGATGGTGTCGTGTATAGTTCCTAGGGTAGCTCAGTCGGTAGAGAATTCGTGCGCTAAGCGAAGGGTCCCGGGATCGATACCCGGACCCGAAACAATTTTTCCTTGAAATTATTCAAACCTGCTTTACAGGGAGCTATTACCTGAAAGCAAGATTTGCATGTTTTGTAGTACCGTAAAGAATTTGCGTTCTGAAATGTTGGCAAAAAAAGAAACAAATGCTAGGGAAGTAATAGAAACAAACAAATGCTGAGGAAGTGATAAAATTGTAACCATAAACAGCCATGATTGGCTGAAACACGTCAAAAGTAGTATGACGTAGTAGAAGTGTAATAGTGATTATTTAATTACTCTTTCGTGTTATCAAACCACTAACTTTCTAATCTATATCTTTAAGGTTCTAATTTTTAAGACGTTAATTTCACAATAATCTGACACTAGGCTACGGATAGAGACAGATCCGAACAAGACAGCGAATTTTAATGATCCAGTGCTCAAAGAAGAAGTCAGTATCGGATAAGTTATTCGAACAGAAGTTCTGTAACAGTTCTGTGAACTGGTAAATATGGTCATAAATATTCTATTACTTTGGAGGATGGCTGAAAATGAGCAGAGGCAGACGATCAGAGCGCACTGATGGACGCTTTCAAACACGTTGATGTGGTGATTACTTTCACATGTAATTGCTAGCAAAATACAGAAGTGGATGTCCACAGATCGAACGTCCATATCAGTCGGGCAGTTGATGTACGCGTTTGCTGCCGCCAATCACCTCACGTTGCACCTGTCACTCACCTGTCTTTAGGCACACAGCGTGAAACCTAAAGCTACTTATTCAATAAAACATGGGCGCGTCTGCAGCCACTCCTTGTGTCCAGGCATTCATAGTCCACAATTAAATTACTCTGATGGTAATGAATTGATGACGAATATCATAGTTATTAGTATGCTGTCGATGTCTTCGGATGCAGTTCAAGAGTTAACGTATGTCACTATAAATACAGCTGACCCATGTTTGGATGTCGGGCATGGAATAGTAATAGTGGCGCGTCTGGACCATGTCTCTTTGCGCTCTTGCTTGAAAATTGTTAAAAAGGAATAAAACATAAATCTAAGCGAGTGGAAATTAAATTGAAGACTATCTTCACTGGTAACAGATAGAAGGCAAAATATTGGAAAATATAATAGCCACCATGAAATCATCAACGTATGGAAGTAACGAAATAGGTGACTAATAATAACATTGTACAACATTAAATTTGTCCTTTTTATAAAAAAAAAAATGTGTATTCGATGTATTTTGTGGTCACAAAAACGAATCTGCAGTTGGTTTTTGTCCAGCATGTACTGTTTCTCCAAAATAAAAAGTTATTTAATGTTAGTGAAATGTTGCACTAATTTCACCTTAAGGGATGCAACATGTCACTGAAAGTATATTTTCTTGACAGCCACCAGGACTTCTTTTCAAAAAAACCTTGGTGCTGTAAACGATGAACATGGGGAGAGATTTCATCAAGAAATATCTACCTTCGAAAAGCGCTTCAGTGGAAGGTGGAATGCAAGTATGCTGGCTGAATATTGCTGGTCACTCATCAGAGAGATTGCAGAAACTTAGAAGATCGAAAAAGACATTTTAGCTTGTGAATTTTGGCCAAACAAAGGTTGTGTTATGTGCAAGTGTAACAAATTTGTGTAAATAAGTGAAGTGCGTGTACCATAATAATGATATGTGTTAGAAAATTTTGGTTTTCAGAAATGAACTCAGCACTTCTCATTTAGTTAAAATTACATAGTTGCATCTAAAGGACAGAACCAAAGTTCAAAATTTGTTGTCCAGTGTAATATTTCTATTGAACACAATGGATAAGAAAATGCTACTTAATATAAGTTAGACACCTGTGGAGCGCCAGTTTCTTGAAGATTATCAATTGATAGTTTGATAGCTATGCGGTATAGAGCGAAGCTCGCAATAAAAATGGGAGACAGCCACGAAGTCTCCAGCTGTGGAGAATGCGAAGTATTCCGTAGCTCCATTTGAGATTGTAAGTTTTTTCTAAGTACTAGGCGACTAGGACATGTTCGCTGTCGATAAGCAGAAGTATAATAGTCAATATAGCTAGTTTGTGAAAGTTAATATTTGTCTCCAAGAAACACACCTACACCCTGCGGATTCAAAGAAAAAGTCTTTCAATATTTTTGTTTTTACTTTCGGAAGTAAGTGATATTTTGAGGAGGCTAATTCTGGCGAATATGCGGGGTTGGTTAACAAGAGTTTTATATTTGTTAAAGTAACTAATGCCTTGCGTTTCTCAAAATGATTTAAGATGTGCCTATTTTTGTTTGTTTCAATCAATAATCCGATATTCCTTAATTTTCTGGGGAAATGGTACCAACATTGAAAGTGTCTTGATTTTGCAAAAGACAGCCATTAGAATTTCATGTAAGTCAAACTAACTTGAATATAGTCTACCACTTTTTATACATTTACAGAATATTAACAGTTATAAATTTGTCTATATATGTATATATACATATATATATATACATATACATAATATCGACAATTACACATTAGCAGCCAATATACAGTACATGATCATGAAATTAGAAATAGTGAAGAAATTAATATACTATATAATGTAGACTATATAAGACTAACACAAACTTTCCTGTTATGTGGGTGAAATTATATAATAAGCTTCCCAATCAATATTATAAGTTACCAATCAATAGCTTTAAAAATAGATTTTATAAGTGGTTATTAAATAATCCTTTTTACTGTATTGGTGAGGTTTTTAACACAAATTTACATGAACTTCATTTTTAATAAATACATTTAATTACATTTAGTTACAATTAATACATTAATTGTGAAGTGTTTTCATTAATTTTTATAGTTTGATATTTCGTGTTTTAATTGTTTAAATTATATTTTACTGTTTTAATTATATTTGTTTTCTTTTTAATGTATTATATGTTTTCAATGTAACTGTGACGAAGCCTATTACTCTATGTCTAATGGTTTAATAAACTGATTTGAATGCAAAGCCGACTTCATCAATTTTTTTACAGTGAAATCAGAAAGTAGTAAGAGAATGCATTGTCTTACAAAACGACACACTTTTGGAAGCCTTACGACGACATTTCTCCACAATTTCTTTTCCCGATGGTTAGATATTAATAAAGATTAATATGCTTCGATCACACTTTTACCTTGTTCTAAGTAGTCTGTGATAATCAGGGGTGTTGTGTCCATGAATGTTGTGGACGCATTGCTTCCCCGTTTATTTTTAAAGGCAATATTTTTTTTATTTGTATATGGATAAATTAATTATTATTTATATTTTCTTATATTGCATTATTTCGTGTTTATGCAGTGTTTTGACTCGGACTTTGCAAATATTATAAGAACAGAATAGAGATGTTTCCCAAGAAACATTTGAAAAATCTAACCACTTATTGCACTAACATTCCGAGATTCTCAAGGACAAGTGAAACCTCCAAATTTCACTTTAGAGTTGTTGAACTCGTAGAGAGCCAATAAATTTGAGAAACCAAAGCAAAAAAAAAAAAAAGAAAGTGGTTCCTACTCCGCCTTTGCTCATTCTTTTGAAACCAGTGAAAGTTTTCCAGTGTGTCACGTCTACTTTAACCTATAGTGTACATAATGTTTTAAACGCTTTTCAACCATCAATTTTGCTGTGTACGTAATTTCTGCTCTTTTTCAGGTTCTTATGATTTTCATCGTACAAAACAATATTTATTGTCAGAAGGTGTAAGCTTTGTCAGAGTATATAGAAAAGTTACTTGTGTTGGAATGTAGCCAGCGTTGAATCCAACGGATGTAAGAATTATTATTATTTTTATTTTTTGTTTTCTTTGAATTCACAAGCAAACATTCTCATGGGGGCAGGAAAAAAGTTATTCCCCCCCTACCATGTTAAAAATGTCAAAACTAGTGCTTATACAAATTTTGGCGACTTGAACGCAATTACGAGGGCCGTAAAAAATAAGTTTTCCCGGGGCCGTTTGCAGAAGAAATACACATTTTCATAAAAAAAATTTATCGGAACAGATACAGCAATTGTTGAGCTATTTTTCAACATATTCCCCACCGGAAGTGAGACATTTGTCATACCGCGGGATCAATTTTTGTATCCCCGTGTAGTAGGAGTCTACCGCCTGCTATCGGAACCAGTGTATGACAGCAGTCTGTATCTCTCTGTCGATCCCATAGTATGACTTATGCCTAAATTCCAGTAGGGAATATGTTGAAAAATAGCTCAACAGTTGTTGTATGGGTACCAAAAAATTTTTCCAATGGAATTGTGTTTTTTTTCCGTAAACATTGCAAAGAAACTTATTTTTTTATGACCCTCGTATTTGCACTCGAGTGACCAAAATTTGTACAAGCACTTTGTTTTGACATTATTAACATGGTGGAAGAAAAAAAAAATAACTTTTTTATATCTGCCCCTATGAGAAAGTTTGCTTCTCAGTGTATTTATTTTTTTATTTTAGTGGGTTATTTTACGACGCTGTATCAACATCTAGGTTATTTAGCGTCTGAATGAGATGAAGGTGACAATGCCGGTGAAATGAGTCCGGGGTCCAGCACCGAAAGTTACTCAGCATTTGCTCGTATTGGGTTGAGGGAAAACCCCGGAAATAACCTCAACCAGGTAACTTGCCCCGACTGGGATTCGAACTCGGGCCATCTGATATCGCAGCCAGACGCGCTGACCGTTATTCCACAGGTGTGGACTTTGTCAATGTAAAAAATTGAGTTATCTACTTCTTATATTCAGAAAAGGATTTGATGATGCTGTTTAATTATGCAGATTTTTTCGATAGCATATTAAATATAGATAAAACTATTAATTTCTAAAGATTTATTTTTAATTAATGATGTAAACCAGCTCCAACTGGATTGGGAAAAAATACTTTAGCATTCGATAAATTTATTTCACATTTTCATATTCTGCCAAAATAAATAAATCCATTTTCATATTTTTACTAAATTCTCTTCTTATTGTGGTGATATGTAGTTAATATATTTACACCAAATGGCCAAATGTCAGTTATTTATTGAACATCAGTCGACGAAAGCTGCAGCAGAACTTGACATGTCTTTGTTACAAACAACATTCTGCATGAACAGTTGTAGACGACTAGTTCTTCCGTATGTAGATCGTACAAAGAGAGATTTGTTAAGGGTACAATCCTTATGATGTAGGGATGAAATGAATGAATGAACCTATGGTGATCTTTAAGCACCAAAAGTACTATACAGAGATAACTCAAGCAGGTATATAACGGTCACCAGATAAGACAAATCGTTTCCTGAACACGAGAAGAACAACACTCAGACAGCTTGAATCAGCATAATTATATCATGCCATGGAAGGTCCTTCAGCTATTGATAGCCCTCATTCGTAAGAGTTCTGCAGATAAACAGTAATCGATTGTCGCTCCACTAGACTACGAACCGTCTGCATTTGTTACTCGTGTAGGACAATCAAATCTACTGGCTGTCATACAGTGCGTATACTAACTGGCTCCGCAGGAGAAGTGGCAAGCAGAACGCGGAGACTCGAGGAGTTGTGTTGGTATCGTGCAGTTAGAGTCAGTTACTTTGGCCGCATTGAATGGTGGAGGGTGGGAGAGAGCGAGAGAGAAAATGTAATATTCCTACGTGTTCCAACAAGGCGCCACACAGTATAACTCGACCGAGGCGAGTGGAACCGCGGGCGTAATGTGAACTATCGCGATGACGTTATACGAACGCAGGAGAAGTACAAGTGACGCTCTGGGTTGCAAAACTCCACTGGCCTCGGTCGAGTAATACCAACTTTACATCGCTGCCGGGTCGAATACTGCCGCTTGCTTCACTGCGGAGCCAGATAGTATACGCACTATACTACACTGTTACCTCTACGCTCTTTATATTATGTTGCCTCTATGCGATACATTCCTCTCATGACGTTAGGGATGATAAAGAGACACGGGGTGGTAATGAAGCTAGTAGTATTATACGAGATATACTGTACGTATCATTGACCTATTTTAACACGTGATGCCATTATTGCGACTTTTTTGCGTATTCCCAAGTAACCAGAAGCGCGCAAGGGAGTCAACGTGCAGTATTCGCATTTATATGGTACGCCAGACACAGAAATGGAGAACGGGGGATTCTCTCGAAAGAGAGATCTGACGAGAGAAAGAGTGAGGGACTGCCAAGTTTATAGAAACAGAGAAAGTGAGGGAGAAGAATTGAGGTAAGCGACAATACGGGGAAGTTTGAAGTTAGGGCGAACAATTGAAAGAGCTAGAGACAAAGAATAAGAGTTTCAAGCAAATATGAGGAGAAAGCGCGCGAGAGTGCAACACCAAGAGATATCGAGAGCTGGAGTGAGAATGGCGGTATTTGACGATAGAGACGGAAAAAGGTGATGAGAGTGGAAAAAGCGAGCAGTGTGACGTTGCTGGTTTGAAGAAAACATTGTGCGATCAAAATGAGGTCTGGCAACTCCATATATCATGAATTCATGAGTGAATAACTGAAGAAAAAGGAACCTATTACAACCATAACCATCATTACCATCAGTAATCATTCGTTTCACTTTTCATATATGTTTATCTTTTGTCTTCTCACATTCAACCTTAGTTTTGGGTTCAAAGCATTAAAATGAAAATAAAAAAGATAGGCAGTGCTCACTTTATTTTGTCTCTTAATTGTTACCAAGGAAGTTTAATAGGCAGACTGCTTGTTTACGACAACCATAGACATAAGTTCAAATTGACCTGAATTGACAAACATCCCAAGTCCAAAATTTTCCGAATTTTACTTTTTACCTGACATATGTTGTGTTTTGCATAGACTACTATCCTGTAAAAAAGAATATCCAAAGTTCGAGCATAAGCCTATATTATAAAAAAATATGGTATATTTAACGACGCTCGCAACTGCCGAGGTTATATCAGCGTCGCCGGTGTGCCGGAATTTTGTCCCACAGGAGTTCTTTTACATGCCACTAAATGTAGTGACAAGAGACTGTCGCATTTAAGCAAACTTAAATGCCATCGACCTAGGCCGAGGTCGAACCCGCAACCTAGGGCACAGAAGGCCAGCGCTATACCAACTTTGCCACCCAAGACGACAAGCCTATGTTTTTGGATCACATAAATATTTAATATATCAATACTGTTGTATTGCAAGCCTATGTAGTTTTCTTGCTCTTCTGAATAATTTCCTCCAATGGACTTTGAATGTTTGCTAATTCAGACAATTCAGGTCTTCGATTGTAATTGTGATGCACAAAATCAAGACTTTGAAACCTGCTTAGCCGTGCACCACTATCGTCACGTAACTCATTCCATAACAGGTGTAAGAAAACCTACTTGATCTGAAGAGCTGAGAAAATCTCCATGTTCCACCCCATAAATAACTATTTCTAAACGTAGCCTACGTCTGAATTCTGATCCTAATTTAATAAATGGCAGGGCAATGGAGAAATAATGTGTGCACATTTATATTTATTAAAATATCAAAGTGTTCTATAGTGAAAATATAAGTCAGATAAAAGTTGAAATTAACAAGGAAGTTTTACGTAAACGTAGATCTTCGACAGTGATGCTGTATAGCGTCAACTATATTAAAGATTTACTTTAATGAGGCGTTAAGGATCTGGAGGAAGAAGTGTGGAAAACTGGGTATTAAAATTGATGAAGATGTAATTTTATTATATTCACTTAGCTTCCCGGATAATCACGTAATCTTCGCTGAGGATGAAGGTGATATTCTCTACATGCTGTGAAAACTCCAGGAAGAATATTCGAAAAGGGGACTACTAGCCTCCAAGTTAAATCTGCTTCCGGAAAGAATGTGAATAACCGTTTCTTCTCCCTCACGACTTTGCAAACTATGAATAAATACTATAGGAGTAGGGTGAGGAGGTATTAAATATGAGAATTTAGTACCTTAACGGAACCAAACAATAAATTTGACATAGTTTGCAATCGATAACATTTCTAGGCTTGTAGAACACACGTTTAGGTCAAGTACACCAAGTGCCTACGAATACATCCTCAGTTATCGTTTATTCCCGATAGGCGACACCAAGTTAGATTCTACATATTTTGTAATCGAAAGCTCACGAACTATCTTCAAATACATCTTTTCTCAGTCTAGGTTCCTTGCAATCGATAACATTTCTAGGCATGTAGAACAAAAGTTTAGGTCAAGCGTACCAATTAATGTCTCCAAATACCTCTTCACTGATTGCGTATTCCTTCCGTTTTCTAGATTTCTAGTCAAAACGGTAGATAGCAGCAATCGTCCTATATATGTATTACACACATTTTAAAATAAATTACTCAGTTCCTCTTACTTTAAATGCTGATATAATTTGGCGTTTTATCTAACAAGATTATCCTTCCATTTTTGAAATTTATCTTCATTTTTAAATTCCTATGTATAGACCATTCGTATAATTATTTATTCTCTGGGACCCTCTAGTGATCTTCGTTTCTTTACATATATATGTAGAAATATCTAACAATCTATGGGCGGCTGGTGAAGTGTGGTTTTCTTTTATATTAAATAGTGAAATGAGTGGGTATATTGTGAAGGCTTCCTCTTTCACGGGTGTGAATACTAATCAGGAGGCAGTGTACTTAGCCCGTCCGAAAAGAGAACGAAGCATTCCTCTTTCTTCAATACGTCTATTATAATATCATACTCGTAACATACAATTCGCTGTATGACATTAGTCATTCTTTTTCCTAATAATGCATGATAACGCAATACTTTATACATATATGATATTCATATAAATGATCTTATACAGTTATTCCCACTATTTTAAAAATTAATACCATTGGCATGTATTCACATCCACATGTTAAAATTAAAATATAGGGAAAGTCGCCTAAATCTTACCACAGTGAATCAGTCCTTATATATAATGTTAACGAATAAATCAAATGGCAAACTGCAGCTTTGATAGAGTCTCCATGTGATACAATAACATAATCTCATTTCCATTTCTAGTAACTCATGTATTATATATTCATATAGATTTGTAAGTATGCTGCGGCTTACAATCAAACACATTAAGTCAAAAATGTTACTTCCGATAAGAAAGCGTGTATTATTATGTACGTAATGTATGTGTATAAAAGTAGAATTGGAAAAATAAATAGAAACAACTAACAAAAAATAATATTTTGAGGGTTCAAGGTTTTTATTCCTGATTCACCTGATATTACCGTTTTCATTTTGCTATTGCTCTGATAGACATCTCTGTAATTCCGAAAATTGTGTGCTTCGGAGTTCCTATAGAGTTTGTCTCCTGGTATTAGAGTGCTTTCAGAATAAGAAGGCATATAAGGCGGAGCTAGTTCAGGCCAGTCTATGTCAGTGAAGCGCTGTTGCCTAGTTAAATAGTCGCAATGTCTCACTGAAGCGTCCCATATTATTTTCTTCCTTGCGTGCACAATACTTATGGCTAGGAATGAATTTTAAGCTGTGCCATTCGATAGAGCTACACATACTGAAATCAACTGTACAAGGATGGCAATTGTATGTCAACTGGTTCGCGTGTTATCGCTTTAAGACTAAACAGAGATATCCAACCTACAGTATAGAACATATTTTTCTCTGAAGTCCCTCTCTGTAAACGAAAATAGATTCCATTCATTTTCAAATTCAGATGTGGACTGTTTTCTTTTGTGTGATGTGTAACTTACCGTTACAATGTCTCTTGAAGGGATTGCAAATGGCTCTAGAGTTTCAACTGTTAGGCTGTACGCAAAATGATAGTCCTATACTCACAAGCGAGGAGTAAGGTATTTTCTGTATATAATTTTTCTAAAGGAGTAGCTTATGATGCAGTGCGTGTCAATTTTTCACAAACAATGAATCTGACTGCAGAGGCGTGTAATTTAGAAGTGCATACGTTATCTCGTATTCTCGGACAGGGAAAAAGACAATTAAAATAGGTGGTATACGTGAATTTACCTCTCCTGGAAAATAACGCAAAACAAACGTGTTAATTATTTGTTCAATTTTCAGAACCGTGTATTACTTCATCGTACGATATTTGAAATATAGGCTATTATTAGTATGTGTTAGCAGTGCCATTATAATAGAACTTGGAAAGAAGAAGAAAGCTGAGAGTAACCATAAGTACGATATTCACTTTTAATTGGAATAAATGTTGCATAAACATATTATATACTTGGATGATATTGTAAACATAAACACTCCTGCCTCCTTTTCCATTAATTACTATACACGAAGAGTATTAACAATATTCTTCCTTAAGAGCTTTATAAAACTTTATAAGATGAAGCAGTTTAATTACATTTCACTTTTAAAATAAATACAGACATGCCAGGAACGAGAAGATTTTATAATTCCAAAACTCAATTTATATTTTAAAAACCTTTCGTTATGTATTACACTTTATACTTTTCTTCTAATATACAATTTTACCTTCAGTATATTAACAATATTATTGGGTTACGGTTTTCATATTCACTTCTGTATAACTACCTTCACTCGTAGGTTTATATTGCCACAAGCCAGAGTGATAGGACTAGAATCCTGGACTTCTAGGTAGGTAGGTATAAGCTTGAGGATTAATTTAAATTATAAAGGCTTGATTTAACAAAGTAAACGAAAGTAATATTCAATTTCAACATGAGTGTTGAATTAGGCCTACATATGAACAATATACTTATAGGGGAATTCGGGGGAATACGGGCACGTGGGGAATATGGGAAATATTACGTTTTCAAGTCGAAAGTCTTGCAACGAATTATATTTCTTCGCTAATAACGGTTAGTATAAAGTGAGAGTATCGTAATTGTTGCTGTGGGAAGCGCGCTGTGCAGTATTGTCTCGTATTGTTGTTAAAACAGCCATCTAAAACGTGAGTATTGACTTCAAAGTATAGTAAAATTTCACAATACTTATTTTAGATATGTTATATGCAATAGATTACACATGAACTTTAGAAAATAGTATAAATCTAATAGTATACATACAGAATACACATCTTGAACTGCCGTTCTATTGCGTCAGACGTTGTTTTGTGAATAGTTTACGGTAGAGCCAACTGTTGAAAGTAAACCCTACATGTCGGGGTAATATGGGCGCTAATGTTCGGGAGAATGTGGGCAAGCATTACACTTCATCAAAATTACTCTTCAATCTTGATGAAAATAGCCTACAAATGATTACAAGAGCGAAAGATGTTATTGAACCCAAAGAACACAAAGTGGTCCATTGCATTTAACCCAAAGAAAAAGGGAGAAACCATTACACTTGTGGCCGGCTTCAATGCAGCAGGGAACTACTTTCCTCCAAGTATCATTATAAAAGAAATGAGGACAATAATGGCTGAAAGAACAGCTGCCTGCTGTCAGTAAGGTGTGTACTTCAACAAGCAGTCTGCCTACATTAACGGAGATACGAGGTGTGATCGTTAAATTCCGAATCCTGTCCCATAAGTGGAAATAAAATTACCTCATTTAAACTTGGCTGCCATCCCCTTCAAGGCAGTCCATTTAGGCAGCTATACACTGATACCAACGTGTCTGCCATTTTTGGAATGCCTCCTGGAAATTGCGTTCTTGAAGCCTGTCAAGCACCTTCTGCGATTCGCGTTAGATCTCCTTCACAATGCCAAAATTGTGACCCTTTAGCTGGAATTTCATCTTCGGAAACAAAAAAAAAAAGTCGCAGGTGGCCAAAGCTGGTGAATAAGGGGGTGAGGGACGGCGACGATTTTATTACAGGTACAAAACTGGAGTGTTGCGAGAGCTTTGTGAGCTGGCGCAGTGTCGACGTTGCTTTTTGTCCAAACTTGTGGTCGTTCATATTCAAAATGGACGTGAGGATCATTATGCACAATTTGTTGAAATTTTTCGACATTTTCGGTTGTGTTGCACATGTGTGGTCGACCTGGCCTCTCATCGTCCTTCACCGATATTCTGCCATTTCTGAAACGCGAGTGCCACTCATAACACCTCGCCTGACTCACTGCTTCGTTTCCGTAGGCTTGCTTCAACATTCCATGGGTTACATTTGCCGATTTCCCAAAGACTTTGACGTTGGCTCTCTGCTCCAGTTTCGAGTCCATCGTGATTTCGCAAATGCGCGGATGCACGTGCTAACAAAACCTTGTGTAACACAGGTCTAAATGAAGATAGCGCTTCGAAACGTTGTGTCGTGTCTCTTCAAGGTCGTCTAGTGTCACTGCTGCGCACGCGTGTCAATCACGTCATCCCTTCGCCCATAGCAGACACAATCTCGGAATTTAATGATCACACCTCGTATATTTTTCTTAATAATCAAAAACTTCGTTGCTTAATTCAACATCAGTAAGCACGCACCTGCAATTTTGATAGCAGATGGACGTGATTCACATAGTTGTAATCTAGACACTCTTAACTTTGCAGTAGAAAACGGATTATGCATGATTTGTCTTCCTCCACACACCACAGCCTGGCTTCAATCAGCAGATAGGGGTCTGTTTGATCCTCTGAAGAAAGCTTGCAACAGTGGTGCTACAGCTTTCTTCAGGCAACATAGGAGACCTTTTACGAAGATCGAGTTTGCTTCCATTGTCAAAGAAGCATGGAACAGATGTGTCAATGTATGTCTGGCTTAAATGCCTTCTGAGCTACAGGCCCTTTTCCACTGCACGTGAGTGTCATTCCTGATTATGCTTACATTGGCACTGCAGCATCAGGTGACAAATCTACAATTCATACAATTCCTTCCACTGATTCAAATGTCCTAGAATCTCCAAACATCATTCATCGCCAAAGAGTCACATCATCTGCCAAAGGCCTTACGCAGTAACCATAAAAAATTGCATATACAATATATAATATAGTTAATACAGTTATATTTTCAAGTATTTTAAGTGTTTTTTCACTTCTTTCAGTTGACTGTGATTCACATCTTTCATGCCCATTTTACCCCCACACTCGGGGGAATATGAGCAAAGCACATTAACTTGCATTTTGCAGTGTTACCTGCATACGTTTAGGAGTAAGCAGTCAGGATTCTTATATAATATAGCTAAGTTGTTAAGAAACATATTCCAGCTGTAAAATTAATTATTAGAAAAGACCGAGAGATATTGCACCCGAAATAGTACTAAGGTGCCCATATTCCCCCGACTTCCCCTATTCTTATAATCGGATTCTTAGCCAGAATATGGAACCGTGGATCTCTAGATACGTAAAAATAATAAAGATAATAAAATAAAATTAGATAGACTTATTTTAAGAGAGAAAAATAAAATAATCTGCAGTTTCAGTATGAGTACTGAATTATGTATAAACACACATTATGAATACGTTGCATTATAGCCAGATTCGTAACCAGAATATAGAACCCTGAACTCCTAGGTATGTATAAGCGAGAGAATTAAATTATATATGCTTCATTTAACAGAGAAAAAATAAAATACTTTTCAACTTCAATATCAATACCAAATCACTAATCTACAAACATGTTTACGTTTTTATTATCGCTAGATTCGTAGGCTGCCCTTACAAATAAACTGTATCTCATCTTTCCTCTGGAGAAATAAACAATAATAAATTCAGCTTTGCTGTACAAGGAATTCTGAGCAAGAATTAAGAAATTCTTTCTCAGACATTAGCAAAATAAATTTCTACATATCTGTCACTTTATTTCGAAAGTTAGTGACTCCAAGTTCTACTGATCTGTGACGCGAAGTAGTAATAAAAATTGGGATGAAAATTACTTCAGTAAGAGTAATTATATTTAAACATTACACACAATGATGGAACAGATCTCGACCCGCCCGCTGCAACTGATATTTTCTGTCCTTATCTGTTGTCACTGTCTTCCACGTCTCGTGCACCGTGCACTCTTGTGACAACTCTGACAACGTCGTACTGCTGCTAGCACTCAATTGGCTTAGGTCATATGCCTTCTTATTCTGAAACCGCTATAAGCTGATAAAGAGGTGTTTACTGTTCGTGCCATCGAGTTGTATGAGATGATAGTGGTGGAAACACGTGTATAGGAATGTGCTGAAAGTGCTGTACCCGTATAAAGACTGTGTTGTATCCGTAATCGTTCATTTTGATAGGCTATTTTATCCAATTTCAGATCGTCTTCACGTACAGTGGATACTCAATACTGTATAGTTAATTATTGCAATGAGGTATGTCTAAAAAAATATTATTAATATTAAAATTTAAAATCAAATGTAGGAAACAGAAAACGGATATAGATAAATTCACATTTTTAAATCGAACTATAAATGATTGGAATGACCTAACTGAAGCGGTCTTTGAGGGCTGCCCTTCCTTAAGGGGATTTAAAAATAAATTAAGAGACGTTACATTACTTAAGGTGGCATGTATTTACTTAGCCTGTCGAGTTATTCCTTTGATTTGACTTGTAACTTATTTTAAACTGGCTTGTGAGAGGGTCTTAGACTACAAATGTTCAGTTTAATGTAGTTCTGTTTATAAGTATGAATAAGGGTGTAATTGTTTTCTTATTTGGACTGTTGTATCAGTGAAGCGTAGTGAGTCAGTGAAGTTATGGTTTACAATGGCAGTGAATAGTTTCGATCAGTCATAATTTATAGTGTGTTCTATAGTGTCAGTGAAATGTATTATATAGTGTCAGTGAAATGTGTCATAGTACCAGTGCAGTGAGTGAGATGAGAGTGAAGTGAAAGGTTATCAGTATCAATGTGTTTCCCTATTTGCAGTGTAAATACATACATACATACATTAAATAGTATATTTCTAAACATAGTTTTTAAAATGATTAGCAATAGTATTGATTTTTTATCTGTAAATAGAAAAAGGAATAGGTACTAAAATAGTGTTGTACAAAGTATTTAAAAGCTTCAACAGTAGCATAGATGTTAACATGTTGTAAATAGTATATTTAGGGAAAGTAGAATAGGCTAGCAATAATGTGTATACATTGTATTCGGAAGAGTTAGCAATATAGTAATGTGCAGTCTATTAGCATGTAGTATTGCATTTTTGTAATGGAACATGCTTGTAAACAAGGTTTAAAAATATATACATACATACGTACATACATACATGCATACATACATACATACGTACATACATACATATATACATACATACATACAGACATAGCATCTGTCGAAACGGATATTGAGATACTGGTAGAAAAATTTGAAGGAGCTATAACTGCAGCATGCAACAAATCTTTTAAGATCTGCAAACCTGCAACAAAAATAAAGGACCAGAAACCAGTTCCATGGTGGTCACAGAAGTTGACGATCATGAGGAAGAAGACCACAGCTATGAGAAGAAGATATCAGAAAGTTAAAAGCAATGAAAACGAGAGGGAACTGCGGAAGCAACAGTACATCCAAGAGAAGAGAAGATATGAATCATCAATTAAAAGAGCCAAGTATGAGTCCTGGAGACACTATTGCAACGTTACCACGTCAGCCAATCCTTGGAACGCAGTCTACAGGCTTGCGTCTGGGAAGATGCCACAAAACTGCACCCTATCGACCATAAGGAAACCCGATGGTCAGTACACCAGAGACTTGGCTGAGACTCTGAACTTCATGATGGAATCATTTGCGCCGGTTGATGAAGAAAAAGAGGACAATGAATACCACAGACAAATCAGACATGAAGTAACGAAAGAACTAGATACACAGGATGACAGTCCATTTACAAGAGAAGAAGTAGAATCAGTAATAGAAAATATGGACACAAACAAAGCTACAGGTGATAATGGAATCACGGCAGAGATCCTTCGCCTAGTGTTCAGACTAGTGCCGAGACTCACCACAGCTATATATAACGGGTGTCTAAGGAGAAGTTGTTTCCCCAATGGATGGAAACATTCAACAATTGTACCGATAATTAAACCGGGCAAAGAAAACTGTGACGATGTAAGTAAATATAGGCCTATCAGCCTATTCAACGTAGCAGCCAAGGTGTTAGAGAAGCTTCTAATACAACGGATAATGCATCGCATACATAAGAATAATCTTATGAATAACAATCAATTTGGATTCACACCACAAACCAGCACCGTTAATGCCGCGATGTACCGGAAAGAATTAATCCTAGAAACCCTAACCCAAGGTCGGATGGCCTAGATGTCAAAGGAGCATTTGACGCCGCAAGGTGGCCCAGCATCCTGACTTCATTAAGCGACTTCAAATGCCCAAGGAATCTCTACGATCTTTCCAGAAGCTACTTCAGTGAAAGGAGCGCTACAATATCAGCAAGCTGTCTATCCATAAACGAAACTATCAGCAAAGGTTGTCCACAAGGTTCCTGCAGCGGACCGGGCTTCTGGAACATACAATATAATTCACTTCTGAATCTGAAATATAATAAGAACACAAAGGTTATTGCGTTTGCGGACGATGTAATGTTGGTTATTAAAGGAAGCTGCGCTCTAGAACTAGAAAATTACGCCAATATTGAACTCCAGAAAGTATCAAGCTGGGCTCGAGAAAACAAAATCACCTTCAATGAGCAGAAATCAAAACTGCTAGTAATATCAAAAAGAAGACCAGTGATTGAACGAGATCTCAAGATATACCTCAACAATAAACAGTTACAGCAGACAGAAAGCTTAAAGTACTTGGGCATAATTTTTGACAAAAAATTTAACTTCACACAGCATATAGAATACGTCAGCCAAAAATGCATTAACCTTATTCACGCACTATCCAAATCTGCTAAAATAAACTGGGGCCTAAATAGTGATGTTATGAGAATAATATACAAAGGAGCCATACTGCCGATTTTGACATATGGGGCACCAGTGTGGGTTGAAGCCATCAACAGAAGACACAACAAACTGAAACTACAAAGAGTCCAGAGACTCATAAATATAAAAATAGCAAAGGCCTTTCGAACCACGTCATCCGAAGCACTATGCATCCTAACAAAAAACACACCCATAGGTATAGAAATTCAGAAGCTGGCGACAGCATATGAAAGCACGAAAAGGATCCAGGAGGGAATTAAAATTGACACAGTAGAGCATTACACAACATGGCCGCATTCAGCAGATAAAATCCTGATTAAAGAAAAATCAAGTGATCAAACTTAGAAAGTAGACATCTACACCGATGGCAGCAAGGGAGACTCGGGAGTTGGCTCAGGTGTCGCCATATTCATTGATCAAGAATTAGTCCATGAGCTGCAATATAAACTCCACAGGCGGTGCTCGAACAACCAAGCGGAACAGTACGCCATTCTCAAAGCACTAGAACAACTCGAAGTACTCCAACAACTAAAAGATGTTCGAAAATCAGCAGCCATTCATACCGACAGCAGAATCACACTCGATTCGTTACGAAATTTCAATAACCATCACCACTTGATAGAACATATTAGAAAACAGATAAGAAAGCTGGAAACATTAAACTGGACTATTCACTTCGCATGGTCAAGGCGCACGTTGGACTTGCGGGGAACGAGCTGGCCGACCACTTGGCAAAGCAGGCAGCAAGTAACAACGAGATACCAGTGAGCTTCGACAGAATACCAGTCAGCGACATCATGCGGGAACTCCAGGAAGAAAGTGTGGTTAAGTGGGAAAGTAAGTGGCAAAACACGAAAAATGGTGCAGTGACAAAATCGTTTTTCCCCAGTGTAAAAGAGAGGTTACGCGTTAACATTCCACTAAATGGAAAGGTCACAACTTTCCTAACTGGACATGGAAAAACCGGTATTTACTTATACAGATTCAAGCTGAGGGACAACCCGTCGTGTACGTGTGGAGCAGAGGAACAGACCGTCGACCACCTCCTTTTCGAGTGCCCGAAATTGGACAAAGAAAGACTAGCGTTCCAGCGGGAAATGTTAAGGAAAACTGGAAAGTGGACTTTCACAAAGCTTAAAATAATGCAAGAACATGCGCATACATTCACAAACTATGTCAATGTTATAAATTTAGACGAGTAAACGTAGGATAATTTAATCTAGGATAGATAAGAGTAGGCAATAGATATAATGAAAGACTCAAATTTTCACAACAGAATAACAGACCTACATACGCCTAGAGAGTGGCAGAAACGAGACATAATGTGTTATATTATAAACATACAGGTAGCAAGGCATGTAGTATTACCTTTATTGTAATGGGACATGCCGTTCAACTAGTAAAAAAATACATACATACATACATACATACATAGATACATACATACATACATACATACATACATACATACATACATACATACATACATACAATATTATGCACCGTATTCATTACACACTTTATATACATTACCTCACTAACTGCATTATCTCTTGTAATAGGACCTCACTCACAGACGAAACTGTAAGTTGTATACTAACAACGAGCTACTAGCGCTCGTGTGCTTGCATTTACGGGACGCAAATTTAACTTTGGGGCGTAGTAGATACCAATTTTAATAAAACGGAATAGGCCTACATTGTTGCTAGAGGATATGCTAAGATTCTAAAAAAAAAAAAAAAAAGTAGAAAATGGATCAGTAGTTAAACCATGTGAGAACTGGGTACACAAATAAACCTATCACAAAATGAAGGAAGCACACACGAGATAGCTAATAGCATTATGGAAGGTAAACCTGCAATAAGAAACTTACATCCATTAATATGAAGCAAGAATATAAGAAAACATGTGAAATGGCGCCAGTATAAAGCTGTTGTGGATAGTATTACCCAGTAGGGTAAACTAGGGTCTGTTGGACAGTCGGGCATGTTGGACAGTCTGTATTTTAACGTGTTACCACGCCACTTGTGGGCACCATATTCTGCTAGAAGTCAATGACGGAAGTAGCCCCGCTCGTGGCTACTTCCGTCATTGACTTCTAGCAGAATATGGTGCCCACAAGTGGCGTGGTAACACGTTAAAATACAGACTGTCCAACATGCCCGACTGTCCAACAGACCCTAGTTTACCCTATGTCTCTAAAGTGTAGGAAATAACGGGGAGGAATATAAAAAGAATTGATATCGATGGAAATGGTTTAGTACTAGCGAAGAAGTTGTGATAGGCTATAACAATAATGGGCAGAGTGCGAAGAGAGGAAATACTAACTAGATCAGAGGCCGATATAATACTACACGGCCCAAACAATTTGGAAATGACAACCAAAATACGCAGAAAAAGAGGAAGATTTCGTTTTTTTCAGAAATGATAAGTGAAGAATGTAATCGACAGGAGAGTTTAAGAAATGAAGACTGGAAGATGGATCGAGAGACGCCAGTTGGTGTAATTAACTCGCTTACTACTGGTATTGCAACGAAAGGAAAGTTGAAACAGCAAGGTTTCCCCAGACCTAGGAATGTCAGGGAAATTAAATTTGGTCAGGGAAAGTCAGGGAATTTGTTTTTATAATGTGAGTCGGCGAATTTTTGTGAATTTCACTAAGAGTCAGTGAAAAATATGAATATTGAATGATATTCCAAGATATTAGAGGGAAAAAAGGAAATTGTTACATTAGGGAAATGAAGCAGAAGGAAGAAGAAGAAGAAGCTATTGCAGCTCATATTAACATATTCCAAAGGAAAACAAGAGACTAGCTAGAAAGTGAACTGAAGTAATGCTAATATTAGTTATAAACAAGCTTAGGATCCATACAACATAAGAATGAAGTGAAGTTACAATGCAACGGAGTACAGATGGAGTGAGGTGGCGCGTTGAGTTCTGTTTACTTGTGCGTTAGTGTACAATCCGGTTCGTGAACAGAGGTGCACTATTCTTCCGTTTCTCCCTACGAAACGAACTCAGGCCATCACAATGCATTTTCAATTCATAGTGAACAGTTTTTGGAAGTAGCTGAAAGATGCACATGGTCATTCATTCTAACGGTAACACCTTCAACGTCGCCGAGGGACATGAAAACTTGTGAGGTATGTATCCTAATTCATTTTCCACCATGACTAGATTGTACTATTAACAGTAGAATATAACGTAGCACATTGACGTCGTTGTTTACATTCACAGTATGTCTGTCTACTACGTTCAAGGAACTCTATAGTCTAGTTGTGCGTACATTGGTTGCTAAAGTGTTGGATCCTAAGCCTGATTATAAAATTTATAGCTTGTATAATTTTATATTATTATTATTTTTTTTTAATTTCTGGTCATGACTAATATTTTTCAAAGTATATTACTGATTATAGCTTTTATAGTTTCATAGTCTCCTAATTTAACTTCTTACCATTAACAAAGTATATTTTCAATGTATCTTACTGATGATACAATTACATAAAATTTGTTAATTTCTCCTGTAACCAGAAAAAGTTTTTTTCCACTGTTTGTATTTAAATATAAATAAAAACTACAAAAAGTGAAGGTAAAGAGAAGAATATTGTAAGTTTTAAAGTGTACGAGAAAATATGTTCCAAAATTTTACTGTTCATAATATCTATATCAATAAAACAGGATATGTGTATTTTTGTTGTTGTTTCCATTTTAATTGAGTTTACTATACTTTTGCAGTTTGATTAAAGCATTTAACATCTCGAAATCAGTGCTATTTATTGAAATAAGAAATCTGTATCGAAACGATAATCCGTATCGAAATGACATTCACTGCATAATAGTTTCATTTCAGTATGATCGTGGAAAAAAATGTTGTATGTAACACTGTATAATCTTCATTATAAACACTCAAGAAAATTACGCTCACGCGCTAAACATTCACTGATGCTATAGTTACCAAGATTATAGGGTAAAGTTGCCTAATTCCGTGATACGTTTTTTCATGAATATTACGGGATTGAGTATCTTGCTAGGAAGTTCACCGATGTCTCAAAAGTAAACAAAAGATTCACTCTTTCGAGAAAGATGTCTGGCGCTATGGTCAAACGGCAAAGCTTTGACTGACATTCAATTTTTACAAAGTGTCACGGGATTAGGGATATCACGGAAATAGGCAACTTTACACTACACTAGTTACATAAATTACTATTAACGCTCATCAGAAACAAACAAGGGGAGAAAAGGATAGTTTATAATGAGTAGAGATAGATCTAATTCGACTTCGCGTTATCAGCGACTACAGCTGCATGGAAGATGCAGTCGTGGCTTCGAAAGAATCGCACCTGGAGCGAAGATAATTTTCGTTGTTATTACGAAGTCCCTTATTGTATATCTGCTTTAGCTATATGTCTCAGATGAGTTCAATATAGATAAAAAAAAGTGGGCCAATTTTCGTCTTTGGTCATAAGCGTCGTGGTGCAATACCAGTAGGCCTATAAGTTAGAAACAGATACTTAAAATATAGTAACTGGTTTGCTATTTATTTTCTTAATAGATATTACTTTCAAACTCACAACATACCGATAAATTTGAGGAGTTATTTAATGGTTACATTCCCTCAAAATCAGTGCTAGCAGAACATATAATAATATATAGTTTATTCACATCTAGATACCGCTACCATGTCGTTAAATATACATCAGCGAGCCACATCTTCCGTAATAAGCATGACATTTCCTTAAGAGATATCGTGTGTGTCATGCGAACATTGATAGCTTTAGCATCAAGGGAAAATGATCTCTGTTGTTCCGGCAGACCGAGACATTTTCGTCGCCTGATAAGCCGCCTCGTTTTTCTACGGCACACATGCAAAATACCAGGAAATCGCTGGCCATGCTTCTCCCAGCATAATGCGCTCTTTTGTGCAAATACTGATCCTGTCACCATAGCTGTGATACAAGCACTTCATCGCAAAAGTGCACCCGCTGTGAGAATTAACTAAATTCTGTTTTAGTGCACAAAATGCTATAAGATGTTTAATGTCGTAAATTACTCTTTTGTTTGCCGATGATCAAGTGATTTTCAGTAATTCAGAGGACGGTTTGCAAATAGAAACAAATAAGTTATTGAAAGTCATTAAAGATTATAATCTTAAAATATCTCTAACAAAAACTAAAGCAATGGGCTTTCTGGGGACTACGCATCTAAAGATCAAAATTGTAATAGAGGATAAAATAATTGAGAAGGTGAGTAGTTTCAATTATTTGGATTTCAACGTATCCCATTGCTAAAATAACGATGTTAACAACAAAATAAATAAATTTCAGAGAATGTGCGGTACAATAAAAAGAACTTTATCCCGGAAAACACTAAAAGAGACTCAACTAAAATTCTATAAAGTAATGGCAGTCCCTGTTATTATGTATGGCAGCGAAAACTGGGCACTGACTCGATCAGAAAGAAGAAGGATAGAGGCTGCAGAGATGAGATTTTTGAGATCAGTGGCAGGTTACACTCTATTGGACCAGAAAAGAAGCACAGAAATAAGGATAGAACTAGGAATTTTCAACTTAAACGACAGATTAGCAAGACAAAAGAAAACTGAAAAGAACATATTTTAAGGATGAATGAAGACAGATGAACTACAGACCGGAAGGAAGGAGGAATGTTGGAAGACCCTGCAATACGTGGTACAGTCATTAAGTTCTAAGACTTGACGCCTGGAGGGTAGGCTCCCACAAGAATCTGGATGTATCACAAGATGCCGCATAACACGGCGTACATTTAAACAGAACCACATCCTCCCTCAAAATAGTCTCCGTTGGCCGTTATGCACGATTGCCAACGTTGGTATAGCTGCTGGAAGCACAGTTGAAAGATGTTGGCAGGAAGATCCCGTATGGCTTCTCTTGTGGCAGTCATGACCTCTTCGGAAGAATGAAATCTACGCCCACGTAGGGTTGCTTTCATGCGAGGAAAGAGACAAAATCGCATGGTGCGAGATCAGGTGAGTACGGAAGGTGTAGAAGAACTGTCACCTGTTGTCTTGCAAGTTCCTCTTGGACAAGGACAGAGCGATGTGCAGGGGCGTTGTCATGTAGCAACAGCCAATTCTTTGTACACCATAGATCAGGTCGCTTACGGCGAATTGAATATCGTAAACGGCCAAGGATATCTTTGTAGCGGGTTTTGTTCACAGTTGCACCTTCTGGGATGAATTCCATGTGAACAATTCCATTTGAATAAAAAAACAGTTCAAGCATCACCTTGCATTTTGACCTGTCTTGTCGCGGTTTTTTCTGTCGTGGTGATAACGGTGTTTTCCAGGTGGGGGATTGTCGTTTCAGTTGCGGATCGTAAAGGAAACACCAAGTTACGTCTCCAATTATTATCCGGTTGAGAAACGTCGGATCATCGTCAGCACTACTGATGAGGTCACCACAAATCGTCATGCGATCATCACGTTGGTCTTGCGACAGAATTCGTGGCATACTGTGCTGGGTAACACGAGACATGTTCAGATCATCAGACAGAATTTTGTAGCAAGTACCATGGCTGACCCCTACTGTTGCTGCGATATCGTCTACCGATTGGAAGCGGTTAGCACGCACCAACGTTGCAACTTCTTGGATCTTGCGCTCAGTTCGAATTGTTTGTGGCCCACCAGTACGCACATCATCTTCCAAACTGTCTCTTCCTTGCAAAAAACGTCGGTGCCACCTAAACACAACACTGCGACTCACTGCGTCCTCACCGTAAACTTGCTGCATCATTGAAACGTTTCGGCAGCAGTTTTGCCTAATTTCTGGCAGAACTTGATGTTTGCCCGTTGCTCAAACTGTGACATCTCGGGTTCCGACGTGCGCATTCAAATCACCGTCACAACAAAGGCCGTAGTTCTGCTTACAGTGCATGCACTCAACTGTTTCTTGTTGGGTCGAGAGATTGACAAGGTATCATACCATGGCGCCACCTATGCGCTATAGTGCACCACAACGCCACTATACGCTCAGTATTAGAACTTAATGACTGTACCACGTATATAGGAGGATACTTTCCAAGAGGAAGGAACAGGCCATCAGGCCTAAACCTTGAAGATGATGATGATGATGATGATGATGTCGTAAATTAAGTACAGAATATAAATGGATACCGCTATCAGCAGAGCTAGTACCTGCTAGTGTTCATAAGAAACGCATAAATTTTTGATAAACACTTCGTCCTACTCAGTACATACTACCAGAGTAATTATATTATTCCAGATATGTTATCTTTGCCAGGATTTGAACATTCATTTTTTCTAACTGTTTTAAATTTATATATAGGCATACGTGCGGCGGTCTCTCCTAACAGTGGGTGTGTACGACAGGAAATCGACACGTAATATGGGCCAGACATTATATTGACAATTGACATGCATATACAAGGTGCAATCAATGTATTTTCGAACTTCACTTGTATTTATTGTACCGTTAGACAAACGTGCTCGTGTCATTGAAGATCATTGTTTCCATGTCTGTTGAGTCAGTCTATCAAACGGCGTCAGAATGTCTTTAAAGAGTGAACTACACATGATTTTATTAGGAACCTCTCCATATACGCCTTATGGCTAGTATTCTTCTCTGCCTTTCAAGTGATGCATTTAGTATAGGTTCCAGACATTTACCTGGTTCTAGATGAAGGTCTGCACACATCAACGCGGTACGCGGGAAGCGGGAGCTACAGCAAAACTTGTAATCCCGCGATCGCTGCGAAATTCGTTAGACAACACAGGGGAGAGAATACGGAGAAGTTATCTAAAACCAGGTAGTAAACACCTGTAATCTATACTAGATGCATCACTCGAAAGGCAGAGAAGAAGATTAGCCATAAGGTGTATATGGAGATATTCCTGGAAAAATCGCAATAGGTCCTTGACATACTTGCACAAAATCACGTGTAGAAGTTCAGGTCGTAAACAAAAATCTGACGCTGTTTCATAGACTGACTCAACAGGCATGGAAGCAATGATCTTCAGTGATACGCGCATGTATGTCTAACGGTACAATAAATACAACTGCAGTTCGGAAATATATCGATTGCACCTTGTATGATGACGAAATGAGTCTAAGTCCAACACCGAAAGTTATCCAGCAATTTTCCTTCAATTGGTTGAAAGAAAACTTCGGAAAAACTTCAACCAGTTACCTTGCTCCAACCTGGATGAAACCGGGCCCTCTCATTTCACAGTGAGACATGTTAACCCTTACTACACAGCGGTGGCCGACCCTGTTCTGCATAGAAGATTCCAGACTAAATTTCATCGGTCGTTTCTCGTACATATTTTATTTCGACTTATACAGCTGAAAGTGTCATTGAATAAAATACTACTCTATTATTTTTATGTACTACTATTACTATAGTAACAATAAAGGTCATTCAATATTATTATTATTATTATTATTATTATTAATAGTAATAATAATAATAATAATAATAATAATAATAATAATGGCTTTATTTAACCTGGCAGAGTTAAGGCCGTAAGGCCTTCTCTTACACTCAATCAGGATTAAAACTTGCTTACATGGTTGAACATAAAACTGGATCGGAAATAAGTAATTACATACTGATACAATTTAGGTACATAATGAGATCAAAAGAGGCAGTTACATAAAAATTTACCTCATAAAATAAAAATAAACATAGTGGAATACATATTAATGTTGTTAGAATCAAATACGAATCACATAAAAACAGAAGCCGATAATTGAATAAAAAAATAGTATTATTATTATTATTAATTATTATTATTACTACTACTACTACTACTACTACTACTACTACTACTACTACTACTACTACTACTACTACTATGAACCTAATTTGTCTATAGTATCTATATACGAATTAGTATCCAAAGCTGTGTGGGAAGACCGTAATGTTTTCCAAATGACCATTATTATGCCTTGGAAAACAATACCTAGTGTTTGTATGCAGATCCATGTTCACAATTCTCTGCTTGTACTTTTATAGACAGTATACTGTGTAGTTAGAAACTCATGAAGTAATATTCCATATTTTGTACTCTTTAGTGTCGTTTAGCCGGAGAACGCTTTCATATTTGAAGCTGTAGCTGGTGCTAGAGGACCGTCATGTAATTTTGTTCTCCATAATGAAGGTCTTGTTATAACCGTAACATTTTAATAGCGGTTACACTATTCTTTCTTGAATAGGAGTTCAGACTTTTCTCAGTGATGTTAATGCATTTCTGGAAACACATCATTACTGAAGTGAAGTTATGTAGTTTAGTACGTTACAGTTGTGTTTATTTGGCGCCTATAACAAATCATCATGCTGCCACTAGTCAATGATGTTTTTGTTTTTATGGTTTACAGACTTTCAAGAGTCTTTATCTAAACCCAAATCTGGATTTGTTTTCCAACTTCACATCCACAACTTGGGTCAGATGGACGCCAGGCATCCTAATAAAACAGTAGAGTACTTCATATTGATAACAGACTTCCATGCCCTAAACGAAATTTTAATTTACTGCTGTGACTTCCATGCAACACTGAAGGTACGTCTTGTGGCTTATGAATGACGTAATAAATATTTATTGCAGAACTACATATGAATATGCAAACAGTGTAAGCTATTTAAACTCGTTTCATGGTTTGCATTTATCCAATTGTTTTGACTTCACCGATATATCATAAGATGTGCACATGGTGCAAATAATGTGGTATGTCAGCACGATTCTGGTCCTCCACTTAAACGAATATAGTAAGCCAGTTGTGGCCAAATGAAGTACAAGTAGAACTCGCGGAACTTCGGTTCCAGTTTCAGAAACAATAACACTTGGGTCCGGTTTCTTCAACCTTTATTAAATTACAACATTGTCTTATTCCATTTTAACTGTAAACTTGACAGTTGAAGCATTTCTTCAACTACTGTTCGTACTAACAGGCTGTTAAAACCCATGTTAATTTAACTGCCCAATTTCATGCAGTTAAATCATTTAATTCTCTGTTAGCATAGATGTATTCAGTATGGCTGGTGTGTTAGATGCTGAACTTCTATATCTTGATTATTCAGAAAACGATATCCATGAATACATAAACAGAGCGGATGATTTGAGTGATTTGACAGAACAGAAGTTCATGCAAAGGTATAAGCAATTTCATGACAAGCTTCACTTTTCGCGTTCAGATCCATTTGTTTGTTTATTCTCAATAATTGGTTTATACTGCGAAATTATTTCCAGCAGAAGACTTCTTTCGAAAGAAGAGAAATTAGTCCCACGATTTCTTTTTGTTCCAGTAATTTCCATTTCACAACAGCAATACCAATACGCCGCTTCACGCTGCTGTGATACAGACGACGGAAAGAAGCATAAATCAAACCTGAGAGAATAGAAAGACTTCTATCCTCTCTGAATCAAACAACGGAAACAAGCGAGAATCGCAATTGTCAGAGTTCAGAAAACAGAATTGAGCCTACACTGGTTATAGGTTATGTTTGAACTCTAGAGAGTTAAGAATGTTAAAATATGAAATGTAAAGTTGAAGAAACGCAATAATTTTAACAATTCATACTTTTAACTTACAGTTAATTAACGCTATATTAGATGCATTTTAACAAAGGTTGAAGAAACCGGACTTTGATGCATAAAAAGATAGCAAGAACAACAAACAAACAAATCAAAGGAAAAAACACAGCGGAGTGTTGCACTCGTAACCTCTCTTTAACTACGTCTATGGATTTGCAGGTAACAGTTAAATGTTCTTAAGATTCATTTGAAACATTAACAGCTTAATGAAACTCTCCCGCTGCATAAAACGTTCTCGAAAGGACACGGCGTTTCCCGAAGGGAACTTAGATTATGGGTGCCGATCATTGTTTGTGTCTAAGATGATATCTTTGATTTGCACCAGCCATCACTGGTTAAATACAAATGCTGCTAATTAATCTAGTAGCTCATACAGCGTCTTTAAAAAATCAAGTAAAATTATTGCTAGAAGATAATACGTCACCATGCTTGACATGTTATCACAAACTCGGTGAAAGGCGTAACTATAAAACTGTGCATGATTGCAGTTGTACTTAGAGATTAATTTTTTGGTCCTACAGAATATATGGTAATAATAATTATAATTTTTCTCTTCTAATAATTATTAGAAGAGAAAAATTCGTTCCGTCGCCAGGAATCGAACCCGGGTTCTTGGTTCTACATACCAAGTGCTCTAATCACTGAGCTACGCCGAAGTTCAATCCACAGCACTGGATCGAATCCCTCTCCTCTAGTGTTTTTACCGGCCACCAAGTCACTCACTTGAGTGCGCTCCTTGTACAATGGCAGTTGACTTAGAACTTGGAGTCAGGCCACAAAGGGAAAAACACTAGAGGAGAGGGAATCGATCCGATGCTGCAGATTGAACTTCGACGTAGCTCAGTGGTTAGAGCACTTATTACGTAGAACCAAGGACCCGGGTTCGATTTCCGGCGCCGGAGCGAATTTTTCTTTTCTAATAATCACGGTTGCAGTAGGCTATATAATATTAAAAATATATTGATATCATTATCTTAGGCAAGATTCGAATCTAAACAATGTTAAACATTCACGTCTTAACCGCTGCGTGCACTGTTGTCAACTTAAACAATACTCTGACATTGCGGCGTATAGAAGCAGTTCCACGGTGGTTGAAGCATGACCTTGGATGTGTTGTGGACGAAAATGCGTCTACTCCGTAAGATTTCCACGTGCTGCAGCCCATGTAACGTGCGCGAGATGACAAGGCCATGGTTCAACTACGGCAGAGCGGCTCCTATTATCTAAAATACTCTGTTACAGTAGTGGCCCACAAACCCAATTCTAGCCATCTCGAATAAAAAAATAAGAAATTGATTTAAAATCACTAGCTGTAGCTGTAGCTATAAGATTATATCCCCAACTGAAAACTTCTTCATACAAAACGTTTATGATATTTACACGAACTGGCGAATGTCAGGTAATCTACGGCGAATCCTCGGCCTCATCTCGCCAAATACTATCTCGCTATCACCAACCCCATCGACGCTAAACACCTAGTATATGATACAACGTCGTTAAATAACAAAATAAAAAAAATACATGAATTAATTTCTGTTACCTCTGTAATCGTGCCCTTTGTGGAAACGTAGCTAAAAAGGAAGTAAATGAACAAGGAGGGGAACTGAGAAGTATTTTAGAAACCGAATAGACATAATGCATCTTACGTTCCAGACTAGCGCTTCTTCTTCTGCTTTACGTTTTCGCTCTACCTTCGCCGCAAATAATTTAAAAACCTTGCAAGCTATGATATTAAGAGATAAATGAAAAAAGAAGAACGCTGTAGAATTCTTCTTTGTCCAATTTGTAGCCTATCTGGCCTTTTGTATGGACCTGTGAAGTACAAAGCACACTATTTTATATTAAATTTTTTACGAACATAATTTCTCGTAATAATTACGACAAGAATTGCACATTCGTTGAAATTAATTGAAATTATCAATAAGAGAGGCGACAATGATTTTGGATTAATTGTGTATTTATATATTTTACTTCATATAAAACATTCTATTACGGAGTTTGTTAATGTTACTCCACAATTTTTCCTATGAAGAGAACAAAGAATATTTGTAATATTTTGAAAACAATTTAAAAATCTTACAAGACATGGATATTAAGAGATAAATGAACAAAAGAAGAAAGCTGTAGAATTATTCTTTGTCCAATTTATAGCCTATCTGGCCTTTTCTATGGACTTGTGAAGTACAAAGCACACTATTTTATATTAAATTTATTACGAACATAATTTCTCGTAATAATTACGACAAGAATTGCACATTCGTTGGAATTAATTGAAATTATCAATAAGAGAGGCGACAATGATTTTGGATTAATTGTGTATTTATATATTTTACTTCATATAAAACATTCTATTACGGAGTTTGTTAATGTTACTCCACAATTTTTCCTATGAAGAGAACAAAGAATATTTGTAATATTTTGAAAACAATTTAAAAATCTTACAAGACATGGATATTAAGAGATAAATGAACAAAAGAAGAAAGCTGTAGAATTATTCTTTGTCCAATTTATAGCCTATCTGGCCTTTTCTATGGACTTGTGAAGTACAAAGCACACTATTTTATATTAAATTTATTACGAACATAATTTCTCGTAATAATTACGACAAGAATTGCACATTCGTTGATATTAATTGAAATTATCAATAAGAGAGGCGACAATGATTTTGAATTAATTGTGTACTTATATATTTTACTTCATATAAAACATTCTATTGCGAGTTTGTTAATGTTACTCCGCAATTTTCCTATGAAGAGAACAAATAATATTTGTACTATTTTGAAAACAAAGACGACGAAATAACAGTGACCATGTGCCGTCGTACGCTCATTAATCAATTAAATACGTTCAGATAAATTTCAGATTTACTTTAAGCTTTATAATATTGTAACAAGGGCAATTATTATCAGTAATTTCATATAGACATGATAATAATGTTATAAATCTTCCGTCCAGGAAAATTTTCTGGGTACAATTTAGGCCTATACAAAAACAAGGAGAATATGAAGGTAGTTAGGCATATATATTTCCTTAAACATAGAATGTTCTTAATTAAACGGCGAAGAGTTAAAATAGGATGTTATGTAGTTAATAAATAAATAATAGTAAACTGCCCCCCCCCTTGAGGGTAGCCCTTACGGAGTCAGTATATCCTCAAAAAAAATATTATACATATGTAAACACAGATATTAAATTTTAAAGGGAATCAAAGAAAAGGGCGTGAAAAATTACAATTGCTATTAATGTGGCACCATGTGATTAATTAGGATTTGGCAGGATTTTTTTTAACACAATTAACACAATGTCATCCCTCAGAGATGTTGGCAGAGCAAACTGCCGTCTAAATTCTTCGAAAAAAGCTGCTATAGTCCCTCGAGCACCTATGAGAAAGCCGAATACCTCAACGTGAATTAAGGCATATTTCAGCTTGAAATAGTTGACTGTAGGCTCATAGATCGACTTCTCCGCAAGGTGGACCTCGGCTGACTGACGACATTCAACTTCAAAAACGTATCGTGGAGTCCACAATGATGCCCTGTTTAGTGTCAGCATTGTACACTAAAATATCTACTCGTCTCGTTGACCCATTTTCAGCTAGACAGGAGATTTCTTCTTCTACTACCCAGCCCCTATTTCTTAATGCGGCAGCAATTTTGGATCTTATAAGATGATGTCTAGAGTTCCTCAAGAGCAATCCCTGTTCACAGAATCCCAAGACGTTTGCTAAAGTTTCAATCTCCGGGCAGCCATGTCTGCACTGGGTACCATCGAGAGATCTCCCGGGAACAGAACGAACAGCTGCTAAATTTGCTGTCATTTTCAGGCTAGATATCCATTCACTAGTCTAAAGTCCTTTCTTGTTTGCAATCCAAATGTTGGCGGCTGTTACTTCGCTATACATCTCAACACCTGTAAATAGCAGAGTTATATTTAAACTCCAATCCCTATGGTCATTGAAAAATTCATAGTGACACTTGTGGCGCATAAGGTTGGGTTTATCCTCGGGGTTGTCCCATTTTCCTCTCCATATTAGGCATCTACATCATTCCGTCACCATTTCTCCATTTCGTCATCATTCCATAGCATTTCCCGATCGCCGGCTGGCGACTCACGGAGGGGGCTGGCCTAGTAACGAGGGGAGTTGCCTGCTCGAAACCTGGGTATGCAGCGAACCTTTGTGTAGTGAGCTGGTTTGAGTTTGGGAATGCGCCTAGCTTGAGGGCTAGCGCAGTAGTTCGTAACAGGTCGCACTTCTGGGCCATAGTGTAAATTCAGTTACATTCCATTCAATCCCTATAGGTTTCAGAATACTCTCTCTCCAAGGGACATTATGTACGTAGAGAATCTTGACTTCATTTTCTTTAACATATATGATTATTCTGGTGTTGAAATAGTAGAAAATTTGTCAGTGGACAGTGTTTCGTATAAGATTCATTTGACACGTTTTATGCAAAATAGCAGCTTTATCAGTATCTGTGTAAAATGCATTATGAGAAATTAAACGGCACTGATTCTTTCCTTTGCTAATTTACTGGCTCAATCACTTCACGCAATGATACACATATTCTTGAATGGTTTAGGATGTTATACTATATTTATACTGCGCATATGAATGCCCAGATGTATCTGTAAATTATTATGTTTATTTAATATAATTACGTCAAACAATCCATATTATTGTTCTACTGCAGAGCATAATGTAAGTTGCTTACTGGAGTTATATTATTTTAAGCAGTAGGTATTGTGAAATCCATGTTTTAATAAAAATTATAGAAAATTAATCCAAAACTTGAGATCAGATTATATGCACAAAATGTAGGCCTAAAATCAGACTATTCTGAAATACGACATATTGCCTCGAGTACCTAAAACTTAATATTTATAAGCCTATTAAATAATGAGAAATAATTCAGGAAAATAATGTACACTATGTTTAGGGGAGAGTTGGGTAGTATCGGACATCGAGTAATATCGGACAGTGCGTTTCTTTCATCTACCACCATATGGTAGTACCTGAATGACATGGTTTCGTTTCTGTATGCGACATCACAGAAACGTAACCATGCCAATCAGGTACTATCATCGTGTGGTACATCAAAGAAACTCACTGTCCGATATTACCCGATGTCCAATAGTACCCAACTGTCCCCTATATGCATTTAAATTTGTAAATTTATCTAGTTCACAATATTCCTAAGAAATTGAATTATTATAGTAAATACTGTCTTCTACTACAACAATATAAAAAAATAAAAAATAAAAAAATTGCCCAACTTAACGAATACGTTCTTAGACTATACGACAAGCACGCACCACTAATAAAGAAACGCACAAAGAAACCTCCTGCGCCTTGGATGACGGGTGACATATGTGAGCTGATGGCGAGGAGGGATGCGGCTTACCGAGCGTGCAGGCGTGACAAGCAACTTTCTCTACAACCAATATAAACAATTACGTAATAAGACTACTCAGACCATTCGGAATGCAAAACTAAAACATTTTCATAACCTTTTCTCACCTCTCTCTAATTCCTCAAGGCTATAGAAAAATATACGGGACCTAGGACTAGGAAACAGTAGATGTCCAGCTGACAACATTACGATCCCCGTAGAAATCCTTAATGACCACTTTGCATCTGTACAGACACTTAACTTAGATGAGACGGAAAAAGAGTGACTATTAAGGAGCTACGAAATACCCCACTACCGAATTATGAGAAGTTTCAGTTCTCGTATATCACAGACCTAGACGTGGAAAGAAATCTGTAACTACTCAAGCTGTGGGAGTAGATAAAATAAATATTAAATTACTCTGTATGATATGACATAATACTACCTACATTGACACACAAATTTAACGCTTCACTTATTACTGCTAATTTTCTAATCCTCTGGAAAAAGGCCCTTATCCGTCCTCTCCACAAAAATAAAACTCCATCTTCTCCGGACGACTATAGACCTATTAGCATCCTAACTGCATTATCAAAAGTACTGGAACGTATTGTACACAAGCAACTTACAGAATACTTAAACCATAACAACTTACTTGACGATTACCAATCAGGCTTTAGGACTGGCCACAGCACCTCAACTGCGTTACTAAATGTCAATGAAGATATACGCGAAGCTACGGATGACAGTAAACTGGCTTTATTGACTTTACTTGACTTCAGCAAAACCTTTGATACTGTTGATAACGATCTCCTTTCATGTAATTTGAAAAACTTGAATTTATCGGATAATGCTGTGGCTTGGTTTCAATCCTACCTTCGTGACCGCCAGCAGTGTACATTAATTATTGGTGATTTCTCTTCTGAACGGCGCTTCACGAAATCTGGAGTTCCTCAAGGGTCGGTGCTAGGTCCTCTACTATTTACGATATATATTAACGTTGTGACAAAAACCATACAGCACTGCAGATACCACTTGTTTGTTGACGATTTAAAGATCTATACACACTTTCGTCCTGATGAAATAACTAACACAGAGACCACAATGACTGAAGACCCAAACTCTATCTAGGCTGTGAGCACAAAAGTTTGGACTGAGGTTAAACCCAAGAAAATCGTAGGCAATTGTAATGGGACATCAGCGCGTACTCAGTACAATTGTCGACAAAACCATACCAAGACTGTCAATAAATGGAACGTTTATTAAATATAGTGATACTCAATCTTGGATTATTAATGGACAGAGATCTAAACTGGAATAGTCAAATAACTCACATCTGTAAGAATATATTTTCATTGCTCCACTCTCTAAATCACTTACGAAACTGTCTGCCTCTTTCCACAAAAATAAACATTATTCAATCGTTAGTGATGCCCCATTTTGATTACTGCGATTCTCTCTTGACAAATATAACTGTCAATTTAGTTGAAAGACTACAAAGTGTTCATAATGTGTGTGTCCGCTTCATCTGCAATACTCGTAAATTTGACCATATAACGCCATCTTTTGAAGTTCTTTCTTGGATCCGCCTAAAGGAACGTAGAATAGAACATTCTTTATCTGTGCTGTTTAGAATATTATTCACTTCTACTCCTAAATATCTGAAAACTCGCTTTGAATATCTTACATTACGGAATCAACATCAGGCCTTACTATCTATTCCTCGTCACCGCACCTCTTTCTATTCATCCTCTTTCACCGTGTCAGTTTGTCGCCTATGGAACTCCTTACCTCGTCATGTCAGGGATTGCCGAACGGTTAATCAATTTAAATTAAGAATTAAGAATTACACACTTTTACATGAAATTGAATTGTGAGTGTTAGCCGATTTTTATAGGTTATTCTGTGTGTATATAAATTGTCATTTAGGCCTATCATAAAGTAGCATTAGGATATGAATTGTAAATAACTTAATTATGTATCATGTTTAGTTAAAATTTCATTATAGTTCATGTAAGCTTGTTAATGTGCATGAAAATTAATTTTATATATAAGTATGACTTTCCTATTTTTGTCATTGTTTCATTGTGTATTTTACTTCTGATAGTGTGGAAGAGAAGGCATCATGGCCTAAACTCTGCCAGAATAAATAAATAAACAAACAAACAAACAAACAAACAAACAAACAAACAAACAAATAAATAAATAAATAAATAAACAAATAAATAAATAAATAAATAAAACAATCTAATACCACTACTACAACTACCACTACCGCTACTACTACTACTACTACTACTACTACTACTACTACTACTACTACTACTACTACTACTACTACTACTACTACTATTATTATTATTATTATTATTATTATAAAATTAGTACTACAACTAGTTTTATAAAATATCCTTACTGAATCTGGTATTCCCAAGAAGCTAATTCGATTAATTAAAACGTGTCTCAGTGAAACATGCACCAGAGTCCGTATAGGCCAGTTTTTGCCTGACGCTTTTCAAATTCACTGAGGGCTAAAGCAAGGAGATGCACTATCACCTTTACTTTTTAACTTTGCTCTAGAATATGCCATTAGCAAAGTCTAGGAAAACAGAGAGATTTTGGAATTGAACGGCTTACATCAGCTGCTTGTTTATGTGGATGACGTGAATATGTTAGGAGAAAACCCACTAATAATAATAATAATAATAATAATAATAATAATAATAATAATAATAATAATAATAATAATAATAATTTATTTATTTAATCTGGCAGAACTAAGGCCAGTAGGTTTTCTCTTCCGCCAAGCCAGACTCTAATTCTCATTGAATACAATGTTGCTTACAATGTTCTTACATTAATATCTAGATCATAAAACAACATGAAAGTAAATAATGAAAATTGGATAACTAATGTTAGTGTGACAATAATAAACATTGGTAAGAAATAGTTATAATAATAGTAATAATAGTAATAATAATAGTAATAATAATAGTAATAATAATAATATTAATAATAATAATAGTAGTAGTAGTAATAATAATAGTAATAATAATAATAACAGTAATAATAATAATGAGATAATTTAGATATTTATCTGTGGTATATATAACCATTAAACATTGAGAAACCTGAAACAGCTATTATTGTTAACAAGAATTGTTAGAAAAATATTTCGTTAGCCTATTCTTAAATTGGTTTGATGGCTGACAGTCCCTGACATTACTCGGTAGGGAATTCCAAAGTCGAGGAACAGCCACAGTGAAAGAAGATGAATATGAGGATGTTCGGTGGGAGGGAATGGATAATATTGAGGAGAGTTGTGATCGTGTGTCTAGGTTATGATGGGTGGATAAATTTTGAAAACGAGACGCAAGATAGACAGGAGTGGAGAAATGCAATATGTGAAAGAGAAGGAAAAGGCAGTGGATTTTCCTACGATCTTCTAGACGGAGCCAGGACAACATTTCGAGGGATGGTGTTACGTGATCAGCCCGGCGAATACTGCAGACGAAACGGACGCATATATTATGAACACGTTGTAGTCTCTGCGCCGAAGTAACGCTTAGGTCAGTAAGCAGAATATCACAGTAATCGAAGTGGGGCATCACGAGTGTTTGCACTAACATTTTTTTCATGGAAAAGGGTAGAAAATTCTTCAATCGTCTAAACGAGTGGATTAATGAGAATACTTTTTTGCAGGTTTCTCCAACTTGAATGTTCCAATTTAAACTTTTATCCATATAAATACCTAGATTCTTTACTGATTCACTGAACGGAATTTCGGTGCCGTCTATTTTAATCGGGGACAAATTTGGTATGGTAATAGTGCTTAACAAACGTGAATGGCCCACAATGATTGACTGTGATTTTTCTGGATTTAGTTTAAGTCGGAATTTCCGTGTCCATGTCCAGATTGAGTCAAGATCGTCATTAATTTTAGTTATTGCATCATTTATTTCGTCAGTGTGGAATTTTATGTATATTTGAAGGTCGTCTGCATAGAGATGGTGTCGGCAGTACTTTAGAGATTCTGATATGTCATTGATATAAATTGTAAATAGTAAAGGGCCAAGAACTGATCCCTGTGGGATCCCTGACCTCACGGCCTGCCAAGAGGAAGAACAATTTCCAGCTATCACACTTTGTTGGCGGCCATTAAGGTAAGAGGCAAACCACAGGACAATGTGCTCTTCTAGGTGTAGTCTTCTGAGTTTACATACTGTATTAACAAGTCAATGTCTACAGAATCGAAAGCGTTGCTGAAGTCAAGTAAAGTCATTATTGTCAATTTACGTTCGTCCCGGGCCTCGCGTATTAACAAAAGCCGCCCTAAATAAGGGTTCGATAGATCGGCCTTGAGGGTGGGATTGTTATTGTGGCCCCACGTTGGGCGCCATTTGAGGGCGGGTGCGTCTCGGTGTTGCGTGAGATTCACTCAGGGTAGCCGAGGTACGGTTGTGGTGTAGGATGATGTCAGGAATATTACCAAGCCGGCTACTTATATAAAAGGCAGTGTAAACTCCAAAACTATAAGTTTATTATCGTATTCACTTGGTAAACCCTAGAGTATGTATTTCCGGCTGACTTATAATTCAATCGTTGGTCGCACTTCTGTATCGACTCTATGGCAGCTCTGAATAAGCTCTATCCGATACTATAAATTCAATACTCTGCCCAGTACACTATGATCGAAGCTCCTAAACGTTGACGAGTAGTCTCACCGATGACAACGTTCTATCTATCGAGTCTTCGCCGGAAGAAAGACTATTAAGTTGGGCCGCCGACACCAAAAAAAAACTCAGTGTGTCGTGCCGTCGACACGAAAAGAAGTCGTAGTCCTGTCGGCACAAAACGAAGTAGTTATTGTGCCCTGTATGTAGGGCCGCCGACACGATAAGAAGTTGTGATCGTGCCCTGTATGTAGGGCCGCCGACACGATGAGATGTTGTGATGATCTCCGCTCCCCGTCACCCTTATTTATAAAAACCTATCCTACGCTAAAACTAACTATCCTATTGGTTAAGAACTACGTCACTTAACCGGCCTAAAATCTATTCCCTATTGGTCCAAAGTGACCTCATAAGCTGGACCAAGATCTCTTCTTATTGGGCGCGAAATACGTCATCTTTAAATTTAAACTTTGGACTTCCCACAACATCTAATTAGTTTGTAGATCTTCAGAGAACCCCCGTTCTTGGAAAATCCGAGCTTTGCAATAACTTTCCCACGGGTCTAGTCCAACTTTGGCTTTTACGCTTGAAAGAGTGTCTATGCAAAACCCTGCCCAAGGTGGCCATAAATCTGTCCGATGCTGACAGGTGACGAGAGGATGTGAACCATCTGCGTGGGAACCTAATTCTAACCAAGTCGCCAGAACATCCCCGCGATTACATGTCACAAAAATATGGAGATATCACTTCGCTATTAAATCGGTCTCTCCCTCTCCTAATTACTGCTTCAAATGCTCATCTACATAAACATTGGAAATTCCCGAAAGAGTTTCCAATATTATGAGATGTCCCCTCTTTCTGCCTATAACTAGCCTCAAAGTTCCCCTTCGCGGTCAGCCGGTGATACATTATTTACAATACAATCAGATTACAATGTCACTACAAACAATTACAATAAATATTACATATATTTTCACAAGCCTTTCTATGTACACAACTCTCACACAATAAGCACAACAATGTACAATTTATATTCATATTTACATATGTACAATACCATTCATTCACATATTTACATTTATTTATTCACTGATCAATTACACACTCTGCGTGCTTGGTTGTACCAGCCGCACTTTACAGGTTCACCTAGCTGTACGCTTGAGACTAAGTATCCTTACTCTTTCTCATTTCTGCCTCCTTGCCTCTCCTGTTTGAAAGGCCTCAAGAGTTGCTTGTGGTACCTTCCAACGGGTTTACTTTTTCCCGTTTCTACAAATTCGAAAGTATGGTCTCCGTATTTACTTTTAATTTCGTAGGGCCCCTTGTACAGTAACTCCATGCGTGAGTAACGTCCTCTAAGGGCGGAAGATAACTTCACGTCCCTTAGCAGTACCAAATCGCCGGTTGTGGGCTCCCAATTGTGGCGATATCTTTTGACTTTACCGAGTCTATACTCAGCCTTTTCCTGATTCGGTCGAAAGCTAGTTTACACAGAAGTTCATCACTAGGAGGCTCACCCTCCTGTATTGCCTGCGGCAAACTCTTTATCATGGGATCAGGGTCGATCCCTAAAATTAGTTTGATCGGAGCTATTCCGGTCGTTGGATTGATGGAGTGGTTCATGACTCTCTCAATCACCTCACATTGCCTAAACCAGTCCTTATGGTTTCGGAGACACAGAATACGGAGATACAATGATATATCCCTAAGCGCTCTTTCGCAGGGATTACCGCTGGGAAAGTATGCGGAGCAATTGTATAGCTTCACTCCCGCATCTTCGAGCCTTTTGCAAAACACTTTCGATTTATGTACCGACACATTGTCACTGAGCACCGCTGTTACCGGACCGTAAGTCGGTATGTAGTCTCTAACCAGCTTATCAGCACAAAACTCGCTAGAGATATTTCTTAAAGGGTAAATCTTTACAAATTTTGTGAATACATCGTACGTAACAAATATGTACCTGTGTCCGAAGGACGATGTGGGCATTGGACCGTGTTCGTCCACTGCTACAAGTTCATTCTTTTTACCCCTAATAATGGCCTGTGGTACATTGTCATACCTTACATTTAGAGGTTTCGCCCTCTGGCAGACCTCGCAACGAGATATTACCCTTCTACCCTTCTTTGACAGTTGCTTAATATAAAATGATTCTGACATAGTTAAAATAGTCCTATCACTCCCAGAGTGACACATAGATAGGTGAAAGTTATTTATAAGTTCATTCTCCATAGTCGCAGGTATGTATATCTTCCACTTCTGGATATCCCTATCATGCAATTTATACAAGATACCAGAGCGCAATTCATACACTTCATCTTTCACCTGTGAGATTTCTCTAGCTTTGTCCATTAAGGCCCTTATCGTGGAATCCTCCTGCTGCAAATCTGCAATTCTCCGAAATTTTCCCGTCAGAGCTCCATTCCTCGTGGAATCAATCTTCATTACGGCAATTTCGTACGCGGGGGCGGTGATAGTTTCCGGTAGCCCCGATTTGGAATTCAAACGAGAGAGACAATCACCAAAGATATTGTCTGCCCCCGGAATATGTCTAATCGTCACATCATGAGCCAAAATTTCGTGCACATATCTAGATATTCTAGAGTTCGTCAATTTGCATCTACTCAGAAACGCTAGGCTCACATGGTCAGTAAATATGATGATCTGCCTATTAAATATATACTGACGGAACTTCTGTAGTGCGAAGTACACAGCAGAAATCTCTAGTTCCGTGATTGATGCGTTGCTTTCGGTACGCGACAGTGCCCTACAAGCTGTGGCAATCACATGTGGCTTATTATCTTCATCGGTCTGACATAGAATTGCTGCATATCCATATGAAGACGCATCAGTATAAATCTGAAAAGGTAGGCTGTCGTTAGGCCTTTCCAACAGAATTGAGTCGGCGAAAAGCAGTTTCGTTCGATCGAATGCTTCCTGCTCTGCCGACCCCCACCTAAAGGGTGTATCCTTCTTCAACAATGCTCTGAGTGGGGCTACATGCTTAGCATAATTGACGAGAAACCGATTCTGGTATTGTAGGATACCTAGATATCTACGAACCTGTTTCCGGTTCCGCGGCGGCGGGATCCTCGAAATGCTCTGAATTCTCTCTTTGTCCGGTCTAATTCCGTCAGACGAAATTACGTAACCCAGGAAAACTGTCTCAACTTTAAAAAATGCTGTTTTCCCCAGCTTGACTGTCATACCAGCCTCTCTCAATTTAATGAGTACAAAATCAATATCTCTAATATGCCTATCAACATTATTGCCATATATAAGAAAATCGTCAATGTACTGTGCCGGAAAACCTTTCTTCGAATCACCAAAAATTATGTCAAGTGCCCTTAGTAGCGCGGTTTCAGAACTCGCGATGCCGAATGGGCATCGGGTATACTGATAAACTTTCCCGTTATGTAAGAACGCTGTGAATTTTCTCGAGTCCTCGTCCAGCGGAATCTGCCAATACGAACTGGTCAAGTCCAAACTAGTGAATATAGAACAGTCACTGATACGGCCTAACAAAGTGTCCACTGACTCCGTCCTGAAATTATCTTTAACTGAAAACGAGTTAACGTGTCGGGCATCGATCGTTACTCTTAAGCTTCCATTGGGCTTCCTAACCCAGCACAATGCATTTACGTAAGGCGAGTCTGATACTTCTATAACTCCATCTTTTAACATATTATTTATGACTTCGTCTGCCTGACCCCGTAAAGATAGGGGGATGGGTCTACATTTATGCCGAAATTCCTCCATTCCTAATACCTTAATTTTGTGTGTATACACTCTACATAGACCCGGCGCGTCTGAAAAGACGTTCAAATGGCTACCTACAACATCCATTAAGTGTTTTCTTTCACTCTCACTCAGGCCGTGTGCCCGGTTAACTTTATCTGTCACTATTTCGAAAGTATCTGTCCTCCTATTGTTCGACGTGTCCACCTGCCTAGGATCGCCAAGCGAACCCCCATTACAATGCCTGGCCCTACCGCTAATGAGATTACGTCCTATTTGTCTCGCCTGGATTAATTCGCCGATACACAACTCGCATTCTCCGCAGTCTACTTGACACACTCCCCTAGTTACCTCGTTACCTTCCCACGGATTAACCTCTATAATTACATTCTTACAAATTTTGAGATGCTCTACGAAAAATAACTCTTCCTGTAATTCTATCTCTCCCGCGGTTCTTTCGTCTATCTCCGATCGAGCGTTATTCCTACTGAATGGGACATGGCCTACACTGCCGTTACCTGCCGTAACCCCTAGTCTGTTCTCCCTGAAATCTAATAGCGCGTGCCATTCATAGAAGCTTTCTACTCCAATAATGAGGTCGGTAGTCAACCTTTGTATCACAAGAAAAATAGCATTTAATTTCACGTCTCCGCACTCTAACTCGAACCATACTTGATATTTTACCTTTTCCTTCTTCTTGCTTAGGGCGCCCGCACAGTACAGTGAACATATGGGTAACGTTTGCAGTTTTATTCCTGAATCCCTAACCTTTTGAAAAAAATCCAAGCTGCATACGTTATTTGTGGAGCCCGAGTCCAACAACACACAACACTTTATCCCAAATATTCTAGCATCTATATATGGCAATATATAAGTCCCATTATTTTCTAACTCTGGGTTAGTAATCTCGCTCTGTCTCTTTACGCTTACCGCGTTGGTGGATTCTTTTGATAGTGGCTTACTGCACTTAGCTACAGAAATCTTCGAACCCTTGAGACTTCTGTCTAGCAGTTTCCCGAGTATGATGCAGTCGGTTGCACTGCTATCTCGTCTCTATTTCTACTATTTATAGGCTCCCGGCCCATATTCATTCTGACCGGACTTTGCTGACGTCCGTTCATGTCTCTATTCCTACTTTGTCCCACGTTACACTGTGTAGGTGGCTTATTGCACCCTTGTGAGGCCATTTCTTGTAGGACGTCTCGTCTCTCTCTCTCCTGCTCCTGTCTCCTCCAATCACCTCGATTTTGCGGTCCCCTGCTAAAATTAGGCTGCCAGAATCCCTGTCTGTAATTCCTGTTCCGAAGCCAGTGTGGTTGGGTTCTAAGCCTATTATTTCCATTTTTTTGTCTTCCCGTGTACCATCGTATGTGGTTAACCCTACGCACGGGACCAACACCTCCTCTATCGTTTCTCATCCTGTTATGACTACTCTGGTTATTCCTAATATTATTGTAAGGACCCCCAAAGGGCGGGTCACTCCTTCTCTCCCTGTTCGGACCATTCCCTCCGTTCTGACCATTATGGTATCGACTATATACATTGTTGGGGGTCCTGTCACTACCCCAGCTACTCTGATTTTGGGCTCCTGTCCTTGGGGATGAAAAGGCCGTACTTGCCCCCTTCCCCGCTTTCTGGTCGTTGGGGCTTGAACCCTTTCCTTTATCATGTTCGTAATCTGCCTGTCCACTACATTCATAGTGCGTGGCGTCCGAACCGTCCAGCGCAGTCAATAGATCTATTGTTTCCCCGAAGTCTCGGGGCCCTGCTAAGATCAGATTATATCTGATGTTCTCTGGATACTGCGAAATCACAGTTTGGATCAGCTCTGAATCCGGTATTGGCGGATTGAAGCTTTTCCCTTTCTTGACAAGTTCAAGGAAATAATCTATCATAGAGGCGCCTCTTCCCGCGTCAAACCTGCTCTGATTAATTTCCTTCCTAATTCTTTGTTGTTGTCTTTGTCCCCAGTATCTCTCCGAACATTTTTCTCTGAATTCCTCATAGGTGACATTATCCCCTAGGGCCACTAGCGCCCAGTTGAGTGGTCGGATCTTTAGGCTCTTTCGTACAACAGTCATTTTTAAGTCATCCGGCCCCCCTCTTACTCTAAAGTACGTTTCCATCTCACTTTTGTAATTATGTGGGTTTGAAAATTCAACCTCATCAAAAATAGGGTAACCAATCTCATTCATAATGTGAGTGGGGTACTGAGGACGGCCTAAATATTCCTTGTCGTTTACATTCATCAACTCACTACGCACATCATCCCGTGAGGTCTGACATTCCTCACCACCACTATTGTTAACATGTCTTACATTTGTGTTACTACCTGATGCCGGGCTCTCACTTGTGCCCTCTTGTCTAGAAAATGCACGGTCCGAGCTGCCATGTCCGCTTAAATTTGCGGGACTACCCCCATTTAGTACGTCGTTTATTGTGTTTAGTTTACTTCTTAATTCTTCCAAACATTCGTTATCCGCCCTTTCTTTATTCTTTATGGCTCGCTTGAGACCGTCCACTTCCTGATCCACCTCACCTATTTTCTCTTCCACCGAATTCTGAATTTCTCGAACCTTCTCCACTATCGTTTCCTCAACAGCTGATTTTAGTTCGCTATTCTCTCTCACAGCGTTATCTCTAACTCTGACTTCTAAATCCTTCATACTTTCTGACATCCTATCCATAGCTATCTTAAGTTGGTTCTCCATTCCGATCCCATTCTCGGCTAATTTCCCCTCTAGCGTCTCTATTTTGTCTTCCATCTTGTTTTCTCTTTCCGCTAATTTTGCAATATGATCTCTAATCTCTCTCGAACTTTCCCCCGATCTATTTTCCATTTGTTTTATCTGCTCTCTACTTTCCCTTGAGTTATTTTCTAATTTACTTTCCATTTGTTTTATTTGTTCTCTACTTTCCCTCAGAATCTGCTCTCTACTTTCCCTTGAGTTATTCTCTAATTTAGTTTCCATTTGTTTTATTTGTTCTCTACTTTCTCTTGAGTTGTTGTCTAATTTAGTTTCCATTTGTTTTATTTGTTCTCTACTTTCCCTTGAATTATTTTCCATGAAGTGTCTCATCTGCTCCCACAACTGTTCTAGCGTCATTTCCCCTTGGCCACTTTCTCTCTGTTGCTTTTCCACCGTTCGCTCTTCCTCTATTTCCTGTCCTCTGTTATTCTCGACCTCCTCCCTGATTTCCATAATTTCCTCGTCCTTCCTTTCCTCCAAGGTTCCCTTGTTTCTATTTCCTCGTCTTTCTCGTATTTTCCTAACTACCTTACTCCTATGGCTACGTAATATCATCTATATGCTATTCTGTCATCTATCCGACGCTAGCTTTCCCAATAATAATCTAACTAGGCCTGTATTTGCACTCTACTCACTTCCAACAAATTACGCAATACACTTATTTCACTCTTTCCCCAAAATATCACACACCAAAAAAAATACTTATATGTACCCAAAATATCACACCAGAAATTGAAACATATACACTTTATAATTATTCCCCCAAAATATTATATACATATATACACATTTATACATCCTCCCTTCATACTTGCCACCGCCTCTCCGAGTTGCCTTCTCTGGTGGTCTCCGTGGTGCCTTCTCTGGTGTTGTCGTTATGTCGCGATGGCCTGGTTCTATTCCCGCCTTCCAGCGTCGTTCCTCGGCTGTGCAGGGCTGAACTGCTCCGTCCGGTCCTCCGCGTTGTTTGGTGCTGTGTTCGCACCCGCGGCCGGTCACTGGAACAGCTGTCTTCCTTCGAGCCCCACGTTGGGAAGCGCCATTTGAGGGTGGGATTGTTATTGTGGCCCCACGTTGGGCGCCATTTGAGGGCGGGTGCGTCTCGGTGTTGCGTGAGATTCACTCAGGGTAGCCGAGGTACGGTTGTGGTGTAGGATGATGTCAGGAATATTACCAAGCCGGCTACTTATATAAAAGGCAGTGTAAACTCCAAAACTATAAGTTTATTGTCGTATTCACTTGGTAAACCCTAGAGAATGTATTTCCGGCTGACTTATAATTCAATCGTTGGTCGCACTTCTGTATCGACTCTATGGCAGCTCTGAATAAGCTCTATCCGATACTATAAATTCAATACTCTGCCCAGTACACTATGATCGAAGCTCCTAAACGTTGACGAGTAGTCTCACCGATGGCAACGTTCTATCTATCGAGTCTTCGCCGGAAGAAAGACTATTAAGTTGGGCCGCCGACACCAAAAAAAAACTCAGTGTGTCGTGCCGTCGACACGAAAAGAAGTCGTAGTCCTGCCGACTCAAAACGAAGTAGTTATTGTGCCCTGTATGTAGGGCCGCCGACACGATAAGAAGTTGTGATCGTGCCCTGTATGCAGGGCCGCCGACAAGATGAGATGTTGTGATGATCTCCGCTCCCCGTCACCCTTATTTATAAAAACCTATCCTACGCTAAAACTAACTATCCTATTGGTTAAGAACTACGTCACTTAACCGGCCTAAAATCTATTCCCTATTGGTCCAAAGTGACCTCATAAGCTGGACCAAGATCTCTTCTTATTGGGCGCGAAATACGTCATCTTTAAATTTAAACTTTGGACTTCCCACAACATCTAATTAGTTTGTAGATCTTTAGAGAACCCCCGTTCTTGGAAAATCCGAGCTTTGCAATAACTTTCCCACGGGTCTAGTCCAACTTTGGCTTTTACGCTTGAAAGAGTGTCTATGCAAAACCCTGCCCAAGGTGGCCATAAATCTGTCCGATGCTGACAGGTGACGAGAGGATGTGAACCATCTGCGTGGGAAGCTAATTCTAACCAAGTCGCCAGAACATCCCCGAGATTACATGTCACAAAAATATGGAGATATCACTTCGCTATTAAATCGGTCTCTCCCTCTCCTAATTACTGCTTCAGCCTACTAATCAATTCATAAAGAATAATCATTAAAAACAATTTACTGACAATTTGAAAGAAAAAAAAATTAAGATAAATGATACAAAAACATAGGAAATCATTTACAATAAAAGTTTCTTTGGTACAAATGATTACTAATTACAGCTAAGGTTGAGAAACAAAGGTAATTTTACTTGAAACAAGTAATGAGATAGGTTTGGAAGTAAGTCCAGAGTGGAACGAAGGACATTATATAATTAACCCTTAAAGTGGCAAAACTTCATCTCTCACACTAGTTTATTAAACCTTGTCGGACTGTAAAGAAAACAACCATCGCAATGTACATATTTTATATCTTGTAGACCTACAACATTATAGTATTTTGAAATTTTAATTTTCCTACCAATTTTTTTTCTATTGTTCTATTAAAATTATAACATACTAGTGGCTTGTGCAGCAAATGTTGCAAGCTAAGTTCATTAGACGTTCAAATAAAAAATGTTCATATTTATTTTCATTGAAGAATACCAGACATTTTGAAAGTTATTTGCTTCCGTAGTAATGAAACATAGTCCCTCTGATGGTTTTTTTTTGCCAAATACTTCTTCTTGAACCTATCCACCTTCAGTTTTTCAGTTTCATCGCGAAAACGCAAGTAACAATGTCAGGACGGTCAGTGGGTTTTTCATGTGGGAGTACAGCAATAGCTATTTCAGGTCATTGTGGATTGTAGGTGAAAGTTAGAAAAAAAAATGTCAGGTTTGCTATGCTTTCGAACAATAGACTTCTTGGTATAGCTGCTGCATGTAGAACTTGAAATGTAAAGGATAAAATAATTTTATCCTGCTAAGAGACCTTGCTGAAATGATCGGGAGACTACATAAATTTGTAGGCCTCTTATTTTAGCAGTAAGTAATGCCTTTTAGTCTTTCCTTAGGAACTGTAATTTTTGAGCTCTCTCGAGCCAATACTGAAGAAAATGACGCATATAAATATTTACACCACACCGCCATTAAGTATATGAAAAAGACTCAACCCCATTTGATTAATAACTATAAAAATATTTTATTTTTAATAACAATATTATTATCTTACGTAAGTTTTGTAGTTATATATATATATATATATATATATATATATATATATATATCCGCCACTCAGTAAATTATAGAAATAAAGATCTAATTTAAGATATTCTCTACATCTACTTACTACCCCCAAAACGTTTCACTTTCATATCATCAATATAGCATTAATATGTATAATTAAAGAAAAATAGTCACATCATGACATTAACTATAATAATATTTCATTTCTAATAGTAATGATGTCATCAGGCCGTCTCAAGGTTTATAGATTTTAATATGCAATACACAGCTGTACTCAGAAGATTACACACCGCAGAACTATTTTTTGTAAGTCTTGAAGTTTTTAATAAACAATTGATTTTGAACTCTAAATATGTCAGCAATCCTGGAGGTTATGGCCTTCGTGTAATAGTCTATTGTTTCTTGTAGTGTGTTTTGTTTTATACGGAAATGCAATTAGTTCTCAAAATTGATGAAAGATGGATTTTGGATAATAGGAAAATTGTGAAGGAAAACTAACGCTTCACTGAAAGTTACTATTTTTCTTAAAATCCTTGGATGCCAAGCTTCAAAATGACGGGTCATTCATTAAAATCCGTTCAGCCGTATTTCCTTAATTTCCATATAGATTAACCTGTTATATCCCATAGGATACTTCGTCAATTTAAGGATTAAGTGTCGTGACCAGAATATAGTAATAATAATAATAATAATAATAATAATAATAATAATAATAATAATAATAATAATAATAATAATGAGCCCGAGTGTTCCTAATAAGGGCAAAGGCCTCCTGCAAGAATGTAGCTTTTGTTCTCTAATGCGATGAGCTAATTCGCATTAGGGCTGTACTCAGTGGTAGTAGCCTGTATGATGGTCTATATTGTAAGAATATACTACGAAATCAAAATAGGAAATTTATCCTTTGAAGAGATGAAAACATTCAAATATCTTGGAGCAACAGTAACAAATATAAACGAAGCTCGAGAGGAAATTAAACGCATAATAAATATGGAAACGCCTGGTATTATTCGGTTGAGATGTTTCTCATCTAGTCTGCTTTAAAAATATTGAAAGTTAGAATATATAGAACACTTATCGGTTGTTCTACGTATATTGTTGTGAAACTTGGACTGTCACTTTGAGAGAGAACAGAAGTTAAGTGTGTTCGAGAATAAGGTGCTTAGGAAAATATTTGGGGCTAAGAGGTATGAATGTGCAGGAGAATGGAGAAAGTTACACAGCGCAGAACTGCACGCATTTTATTCTTTGGCTAACATAATTTGGGTTATTAAATCCAGAGAGCAGGGCATGAAGCACGCATGGGTGAATCCAGAAATGCATATAGAATGTTAGTTGGAAGACTAGAGAGAAAAAGATCTTTGGGGTGGCCGAGACGTAAATGAGAGGCTAATATTAAAATGGATTTGAGGGAGGTGGATAAGATGCTAGGGACTGGTTTAATCTTGCTCTGGATAGGGACAAATGACGTACTTATGTGAGGGCGGCAATGAACCTGCGGGTTCGCTAAAAGCCATTTGCAAGGTAAACTACTACTACTACTACTACTACTACTACTTACTACGACTATTACTACCACCACCATCACCACGACCAATAATAATAAGTTAATAATAATAATAATAATAATAATAATAATAATAATAATAATAAAAATAATAATAATTGTTTGCGACGTCATCACTACGTCGTCTTAATTATCAGGATCACTTCTGAGTGTGTGCCTTCAAGTAGACTAAATTTAAATAATATAAATTATAAGTGCTACTCTATGGTTTAAATTCAGACAGTTTTGAAACAATAAAGCCTTGGTTTTTCTGAACGGACGCATGCGACGTGCGAGGTGCGAGGCCCTCCTCGCACAAATCCGGACTACACGAGTGATAGTGAGTGGTTTCTATGGCTGCGAAGTGCGCAGAGCTCGCATCTCGCAGTTATAGAAACCACTCACTATCTCGTGTAGTCCGGATTTGTGCGAGGAGTGCCTCGCTCCTTTCAAGCCGCATGCGTCGGTTCAGAAAAACCATGGCTTTACAGTTTACTTTCGAGTGCGGAAGTAGAAATTTATCCATCATTGAAAGAGATTGGGTATTTTCCTTTCATTTTTATAGTATTGTTTTAATAGATGGTCTTTCGCCTTATTGATCATATAGTCAGGGAGGTCTATTACAGACATTCTCCAAATTTCTCACAAGACTGAGGTGCAAACATTTCGTACTATAGGCCTATGCGCACGTTAGGTCTTGGTACAGAAAATAAAAATGTAACAAAATTAATTACAGAATTTGAAAGCAAACACAGAGAGACTGAACAGCATGAGGCATGTTTATACATAAACAACGTAGGCCTACATGCATGTTCATCGAAACTTCCTTTTTTTACATACTTCCATAGGATAGCCATATCACCATATCATGGCGTATGAATTATGGTGTAAATAATGGCATTTCTGAAAATAATTCTTACATTTAGGCCTAATGCAATGTATTTTAAAGCAGTTATACTAAAATTCAATAGTAAACCTTGAAAATATAAGCCCTACACTTGAAATTTTGTAGGGGCCTGTATTAGTACAGCTAATACTCCGTATACACCAATTAGTGGCTGGGAATTGAAATGCAAATGTGGCCAGACATTTCATTGGTAATCTCCGTTTATGACGAAAATGACAAAGGTAAAAGGCATTTATACCTTTGTGCCTAATCAGTATGAAATTGGAGGTTCGGGCGTATCGCATTCAGTTAGCTGATGGCTTCTTTCCACAGCTGACCACGATTCTATCTCGTACACAACCTGTTAAATTTGTATTATACAAAGCGGTTTTCAGGCAGGATTTATTCAAGCACATTAGTTTCTGAAATATCAGTAGACCACGGAACTTTATGTACGTACTAAAAAACTTGAATATATACAAGCAACTATGCAGTAAAAACTGTTGAAATATGCGCTAAAAATTTAAATGGGACCTATATGCAGTAAAATACACATTCTGGAGGCTAAGATCCACTTTTACTTTTTTAATATGCCAATTGAATAAAAACATGCAATTGCATGAATTTCCACGGTCGAATTATCGGTCAGAATTACTCACATAAGGGAATAAACAATAATGATTTCTTAAAATCCGTTACACGACATGTGTAATATCCAATGGCATCATTACATAATGTAACAGAACATTATTATATTAAATTCTGTATAATACATTTGATTCAGCTAGTTTAAAGTGTAGGATAAGGAATGAGTTTAATTTAGATGAGTCTGTTAGAACTTAATAATGTTGACCCAGTTCAGCTTTTTTTCACTAGCTTTCATAATGTAGTACCTACACGTTCTCGCATTTATTATGAACACGTCTATTTATTAAAAGGAGCGAAACGAGGTCATTATTATGTCCAACAAACCACATTTTGTAGGACTATTTTTTTTGTCGAAAACTACGCGGAGTTGCAAGCTGCAATTTAGCACGCAGGCTTGAAATCTAATGTAAATTTGCATATGCATAATGTTTGTGTAATTGATAGTAAATGTATAATTTTATTGGTAATGATTATTGTCTGCTATTGGCAATGCGCGATGAGAAAGCCGATGTTGCGAATCAAATAGGCCATGACATTATAAGTAACCGTCGTACATTTTTATAAGTCACAGTTAACTCTCTACCACAGAGGTTTCCAATCGGTGCGGTGTGTCGCAACGAAGTCTTTGATACAGTACACTTTATGTTTGAGACAGACTTCACCAATGAAACGTGAACACCTGCAACAATGCTCAGTTCGACCATAAGGCGACGTACAGAGAAACTCTGTGCAACCCACCAAGCGCAGACTTCACATTAATTTAAATAGGCGAACTTTCAAAAACGATAATAAAAATCTTTTATCGGACATCCAGAATAGACAGGTTGGGATTTTATACGCATACCTTTGTTTTTTTCTAATGCCACTCAAGTTGCTACTTGTTCCTGTAGAATTTTCGATTGCATGTTAACATCAACCTATCTACAACACTGGATGTCCGACACTACATAGAAGTTGTTATTCAGTGCTTCTTTTCTGGCGGAACGCCCTGGAAGGTACCTTTTTTTTTTGTTGCATTTTTCATCATGGAACCGAAATATGTGTGAAGAACTATGTTTTTAATATAATTCTTCTTTGAATTCCGCTTAGATCGTGGAAGTCTTAGTTTAACGAAAAGAGGTTAAAAACGATAAAATTCCCGTGCAGTGAACAATAATCTCTTTCGATCCTAAAATTAGAGGAGAAGTTTAATATTTTTCACACAGTTCAAGACTAATTTCGAAAATTTTGACATCCTATCTTCCCGTCCGCTATAAAATATTATACACAGAGTTCGACCACATTTTTTCTCTAGGAAAAAAAGTAGTGGTTATTAATAAATTATTAATATATTATTATTATTATTATTATTATTATTATTATTATTATTATTATTATTATTATTATTATTATTATTATTATTACTAGTATAATAAAATAAGTGTGTCGCGATATTGTGGGCGTTCAGTAAAGTGTGTCGTCAGTCAGAAAAGGTTGGGAACCAATGCTCTACCATGTATTTTCTGCTTATGCTGATAGCAATACATGTCAAAAATGTGGCGTTGATGTTGTGTTCAGGTTCAGTGTCGCCAAGTCATCGATTTTCCCGCTAGATCTGGCGTTTTTCAGTGTTAGTTTAGCGGGTAAAAATGTATGAAATTTGTATTGCTAATATAGGGATTTAGCGAGTATTTTAGCATCCACAGCGGCAAAATAATTGCATTTTGCGTTGACAGTATAACAATTTAGCGACTACTGCACTGTTTCATAGCCGGTTTTTAAAAATCGTGTTGGCGACACTGTTCAGGTTTCTGTCCAGCGACAGTCCTGATATACTCGTATTGCAACTGTGTTGCAACCACTGTACTTGGCATAAATAGTTGGTTTATTTAAAGTTACGAAATGCACATTAATTTTTAATGACATTTGAAGACGTCATCCTTAGCAGCTTTAACGATATTTTCTCATTAACATGATGATAAGTAAGTACTGTTTATGTAAAATCAATAAAACGCTTCGTAGGCCTATGCTAATAGGTCGTACGCAACGGTAGAGGGTTTTCCTTGGCTTGGTTTTACCCTAGATCATACAATGTAAGAGATTGTTCATCCCCAAGTTAAAATCGTTAGCACTTTGAAGAGAACAACCTCCAGGATGGCCACTCGTCCGCTGTAAACGAACACGAGATGACAGTACAGTCGCTAATGCAATTCAAATGGGAGCTATGACGTGACTCCTTATGTAACAACTGGATGGCAGCATAGTAAACCTGACAAATGTTGTTACCGTCAAGCCTATACGTCCGAGCAACCTGGGTATATATTATGATCTAGGGTTTTACGAAGGCTGGACCCGAGACGGGACCGTGCACTCAGGCACGCTTTGGCCCATTGTGCGCCCTATATATGACGAATGTCCAAGTCCGACAAGTGATTTGGCTGTCATTCGTGAATCCGATGTCGACAGGTGGACCATCCTGTCTCATCCCCTAATAGAGCCTGGTACCGTTACGCGGACGAGTAGCTTGATAAGTCCGAGGCGCCCTGAGCTCATGTCCTTCCTGTCATCGTCGGCTGACAGATGGGCCATTCTGCTTCGGTCTCTGATGTAGCCAGGCACCATCCGCACACGAGTAGCCTGATTAGCTCCAGGGGCTTGGAGTCCCAAGCCTTTCCTAATCAGCATCGGAAACCCGCACTACCCTCAAGATTTCACTCTAGCCTATTTTTGTTATTGCAGATGATAGGTGAAATGAGGAGTTGGAGAGTTTAGGTAAGTTTTCGAAGTTTTCGTGTCGATGCTGGTAATGTTGATGTCTCTTGTTTTTTATTCTTGTTTTGATGACAAGTATATACAGACCGAGATCATAGTCAAGGCCGGTGATCGACACGAGAGGCACTTGAAGAGGAAAGCAGTGGGGATACGTTTTTGGAGACAGTGCGACAAGGACAGTGAATGTGTGCAACAGAGAACACATGCTACAGACAGAGTAAAAATATTGCCTCTATTGTTTAATTTACTTATCAATGGACTCATTTCACTACAGATTGATGTTTTTCGCACCGTCAGTACAACTCTCTCTCTCTCGAGACGAAGCACGACTACCATCTGCACGGTATCAGTGATTGCATCAAACTGGTCTATGCACCCTCTGGTTACGTTCCGCAACCTCATAGACTCGTCCAATGCTCGCGCGCATCTTGTTTACAACGGCCGTGACTATGCTCTCGGGCTGTATGTGTAGATCTAATGGTGACGAAGTTTTAGTTGGTGGGTTGATTTTAAATTGAATCGTTTTGTTCTGACGTTTATCACTTGTGATGTGGTTCATGATGAAGGTTAAGATGTTTTCACGTACTATTTCAAAGAATTAATTACTTTGTTCCAGTTTATTTCGCAGCGTTTGTTGAACATGTATGTTGCCAAGTATCGAGTGTAATCTTAATATATAAAACTGAATGTGGGTATGTATGTATAAATGTATGTATGTATGTATGTATGTATGTATGTATGTATGTATGTATGTATGTATGTATGTATGTATGTATGTATGTATGTATGTATGTATGTATGTATGTATGTATGTATGTATGTATGTATGTATGTATGTATGTATGTATGTATGTATGTATGTATGTATGTGTGTATGTTCTCTATACAAATCTACACGCTTTGGCCGATATGTGCCAAAGTTTGCACATTTAACCTTCATAATCAGGAAAACATAGGCTACATTAAAATTGTGCAAATGAAAGTCAAATTACTTAAAAATATAAAAAAATGAAAATAAATACTATCAAACATTCATGTGTAATACTAAAATGCAATCTTCTATAGTCAATTGTTTTTTATTATTGTCTGTTGTATTCAACATCGACTTTCACTAGGCCATGGAAATTATAACACAAAATTAAATAACATTGTTGACACACATCACGAAGGGTAAAACTAGATAATTCGTGCAATATGTATCTTTACGCAGTCCAGGACCGTATTATGAATTTATCGATGCAGTTGTAGATAGTGAGCAGACTGTGTTTTACCCAACTGAATTCTAGAATTCTTTCAAACTACAAGGATTGCTGTCACATAATTTACTTAATACTGAATAACCAGAAGTACTATTGCGAAATATTGACCCACCAAAATTATGCACGAATAAGAATTGGTGTGAAGAACTCATGCGAAACGTAATAGAAGTGGCAATATTAACTGGAAAAACGAAAGGAGAAGATGTTTTTATCTCACATATTGCTGTGATACCCTTTCGATTTTAAGCAACTGCAATCTCAGTGCGACTAGCATTTGTAATGGTCGTATTAAAATGAAGCTGAAGGACAGTAGCTCTAAGATGCAGACATTGACTTAAAAACTGCGTGTTTTTCACATCCTCGACTATATTTTATACAAAGGAGTGAAAAAAAAAATTACACATATCGAAAAGCAATTCAATGATATTTCTGTCATGTTGCTAATGTAGTATGTCAATGTACGTAAGACGACTGAAAATAACACTATAATAATTCTAAATATTTACGTCTCTCAAAATATTGTTATTCACGTCCGAAAATATGTTACTGCGAAATTCTATCTGTATAATCACGTTGCCAATGTAGTATGTTATGCATTGTGGAAATAACAATCTCTTAATTTCTAAAATACCGTTAAGCCTATACGTCTCTCAGAATATTAGTCTATATGTTAAAAAAATGACTTATTGCAAGTTTATATTGTATTTTTATTCTGTGTATAAAACAAGAATTAATATAATATATTTTGAATTTGTGAGATATAGTTTTCCAACTCATATTTAAAAAAAAAAGCTGGGTATGATATAAGTAGGTATTCAGCGGTCAAGGAGTAAACAATCTTCCAATGTAAATTAAATTAGCCTATATATGTACAGTTACCCTGAAAAAGAATGAGACGATTCTTGGTCGTCGGAAGTTAAAGTTCTACAGCGCGGTTCACTCGATATCGACGTAGGGATACATAACATGACAGATAGTACAAGAATTGTTACAAGGACCACAACAAGGACAAGGACCAGAATAAGGATCACGAAGAAGACTGCCATTTAAGGCCAGGATTTCACAACATAGCTCGAGTCCCAAAATATCATTGCTTCACTGTACCGAATGGCAAATGCCTGCTAAGGGATCTACATTCTGGACTGCTGATATCACTGTCTTGTCTCGGTAGCTCATATAGTAGCGTGCCGGTTCCATTGTATAACCGAAACGTCTCGTGTTCGATCCCAGGTAAAACTTTTTTTTTTATTGAGGTGTAATTAATTTGTTCAGAGTTCCTCGACTGTCTAATTTGTCGAAAAATATGGAATAATTTATGCCCAATTTCTGGGTCTTACAAGTGGGCTGAACCTCGTCAAAAAAAATAAATCTTACTTGGAAGTTAAAAGTATTCTTCCTCAAACAAAACTCATCAGAAACAAAAAGAGACCTGTTAACTTAAAAACCTGTCCACATGCCATCAGCTTCTATTACAGCTCTAAGTCGATCCGGCATGGATGTCACGAGATTGTGGAATAAGTTCTCATCCCCGGCGAGATCTTCCCAGGTGTCAACAACTTGATCCCACAATTCGTCTCGATTTCGAGGGCGTTGGTGGGCATAGGTGGCTATCCTTCTCTTTTTCAATTCCGCCCATAAATTTTCGATGACATTCAAATCAGGTGACTTCGGAGGCCAATTAATGATTTCGATCTCGGGTCTCCTTTGAAACATCTTTGAATGCTTGCAGCATAGTGCACGGGATGGTTATCCTGCTGGAACAGCAATGTTCCTTCGGGAAAACGTTCTCGGGCGGAGGAAAGGAATATATTTTCCAGAATGTGCTCGTAAGTTTCCGCATTAAACCGGCCATCGATGCGTTCTATAACACCAGGTCCATCGTAAGACATCCACCCCCAACACGATATGCTAAAGCGCCCCGATCTTTCACGTCGGTGCACATAGCGCTGATCATGTCGGAGACCATCCTCACGATAGACACGGAGAGGACCTTCGGAATCACTCGAGATGGTTGTTTCGTCGGAGAAAATTACATTTCTCCAATCGAAATCCACTCGATTGGTAGCGAAGGCAAGACGGTCGACAGCTTGTGCTTCCCCCAATATTTCCATTTGCGCAGCCCTCCGGCTCCTAATACCGCGGTTCCTCAACCTGCTGATCACAGTCTGTGAAGAGCCGGGAAAGTTAGATGCTGCTCTTATTTCGTTAGCAGTCAGAAAGGGGTCCTGTCGAACTGTCTCGAATAAAAGAGCATCCTCTTCCAATGAAGAAATCCGCGGACGCCCAGGAATAGGGCGATTTTCGACCTCCCCAAAATTTTGGTAACGATGAACCCATCTCGCGGCTGTACTTCCAGGAACAAAGATCAAACGGCCAGCAGATCTAGCCCCATATCCAGCCTCAACTAGAGCTATAACTCGCTGTCTCATGTCACGTCGGTTCGCCATTACGATGAGAAATGAGAGATGACGATAATACTTTAGTGTAGACAATGACTATTTAACATGATATAGAATTATTGAAATAAGAGGCATCTTGCATAGTAAGAGTTAATAAATCAACCCTAAATTAAATATCTAAATAACAGGATATAACAGGAAGTCCAATTGTTGCGAAACTAATCAAATTAAATCTAATTACATTAAATAAACAAACCCCAAGTTATGACACCACATTGCTACAGCTAAATTGTATGTTATTAACATAAGCATTGAATAGGTCCGTGGTTGTGCGTTGGACGACAAAACCAAACATCGAAAGTTCGAATCTTGCCGAGGAATGTAACTTCTTGCTTTTTTATAATGTAAATCAGACTTATAACTACAATCATTCATATTTCTTACATTATTTATTAATATTTATAGCCAACATTGAATTTATAAAGAAAAGACTTTAGAAATCTCATATGGAATTTGTGATCTGTAGTGACATAAACATAGATTATCTCTCGGAACTTTTCCGTAAAAGTAAATTAAATTCACTCCTTGAAACTGGATACCTTATTCGTAGGGTCATTTTCCCATAGCATACAAGCTGAAGTAACACAGCCATTGATAAACGTTTTGTACACAGAATTAGACTGAATTCCTATTCGACAGAACCTATAATCAATGGCTTGTCTGACCATGATAAACAAATCCTAAGTATTTCCAATGTCACTGAACAATTTCAAAATATTAATTTAAAAACTAAGAAAGGATCGTAATTGCTGTATCTAGTGATTATTTACATTTATGTCTACAAAATGAATCTTGGAAAAACATATATGATACTGGTACTACTGATATTAAGAGTAAATGTATTGAATTTTTCACTTAATTTCATAATCACTTCAGTGGATGTTCTCCACTCAATGTTGTGAAAAAATTCAAAAGTTAAAACATGTAGATAACGCAGGGACTTCAAAATCTCATGTATTAAAAAGAAGAATCTATATGTAATGAGTTGCAATGTAATGCTATTCATATTCTTAAATACTGCAAGAAGTACAGTGTAATTTATCAAAAATTATGAAAGAGGGAAATAGAATATATTTGAGTAGAAAAGTAAAAAATTCAGATAATGGAATTAAACCTATTCGGAATATTATTAAATTTAAACTTGTAGATATCCTAAGAAAGAAAATATTTTTTCATTAAAACTAATGATTATAAAGTAGAGGATCCCAAATCTATTGCAAATTCTTTTAACGTCTTATAGTATATAGTACAGAAATATTATTGACAACTTAAACATTCAAGATTTTGCAAAAGATACTGCAATTGGTTACTTAACAGATATATTTAATAATTATTATTAATATATGTAATTAGTCAATAACTGCAACAGTGCTTATACATTCAATCATAACATGAATAAAATTGAATGCAAACACGTAGATAAAATAGTTAAAATTAACTGCAGGGGTGAGAATGAAATAATCCAAAGCCATACTTTTAACAAAAATTGTTTTTTGCGAGTGCATTTCTTACACATATGGGAAAGCTATTAATAAATTATTGTAATAATTACTCAACAAATGACATAGCCTAAGGACTCTAAACCTTTGTAAAAGTTTGTCTATTATTATATATTTTTTTAATTTCATTTTAATTGTTAGTTTTTAATATATATATGCATTTACATTGTATATATGTGCGTGTATAAATGCATTCATTAGATTAACGTTTATAATATTATAACTTGTAATTTTGTATTGTTTGCGATCATTAACACTTAATCTCAGGACTTTGTAAAACTATATTTCAACGTGACTTAGCTATCTCAACGTTATTTAGACAAAAAAAAAATTGTTGTGTAGACTAAGAATCGAACTCGCACTCTTCTACACAACACGCAGAAGTCTTACCGTCTGAGCTATGGAAACGACATGAAAGATTTCCTTTCTGTGCGGAGTGTCGATCTAGTCATGAAGGTCCATTGTCGATTTAACTACACGATTTATGTATATATTTATCTTTTATTTACGTAATATTATCATATTTTTTGCAGTTTTTTAATTGAATTTCGGAACGATGCTAGTAACAAACCAAATAGCCTGAATTTAAGTAACTCAATATTCGTTATCTTGTGTATCGGTGCTCTGGTCTCCGATCATGCGCAGTGTCTTACATCTGAGACTTAGGAATATTCAATCGTCTCATCCTTTTCCAGGGAAACTGTACATATTGATTCGATGCTGAAACTGATCAGAAAGAGGAAAAGGAATCATATTTTCGTTGGGTTTTACTTTGTTCATAGTTTGATTTTTCTATTATTTTATTTGTATTTCTGGCGGTGTGGAAGAGAAGGTCTAATGGCCTTAACTACACTAGAATAAATAAATAAAAACAAATAAATATATAAATTAGAAAAAAACCGTTGAACGTCGTGCACATAATGACATGTTTTCTTTTCGGTGCCTGATTTACAACTGTTTTAAATTGAGGCAGGCATTTCATCAATTCATGTAAGTGACGTTAAGTAAAGATTCTTCTCAGCTTAGTAAAGATAATTCGTTTTGGTTATCTATAGTTAGGTTTCCGAGATTTCCGAAAATGTATAACCAGTTTGATTATAAATAGAAGCAGAAAGGAAAACCCGTGCAACGTCGGGTGCTTTCAGCTAGTATACTAATATTTGCTTTTTCTATTATATCGTAGAAGTGTTGTTTTCTTGTGAAGCTAGGTGGATTCAATGGTGTTATTGTATGCTCCTGTTTATTCGTCTTTCAATGATATAGAGTGACTTACTTTTAAATGTTCGCATCCAGTTTGCCTAATATTTCGTCCTGGAACTCGTGTTCTTTTAGGTGTAAAAAAGTAAGTAGTACGGGGGAAAGTACTAGGTGTTTCTCCTTTGATGTAGTTCATCTGGAGAATTACCACTTCTTTTGACGTTATTTTATAAATTAATAATATGGACGTTCGTGAATGAGACGTGACTGGTGTTGCAGTTTGCTTGCTTGGTATGTATTTTTATTTTGTGTTGATATGGGCTTATTTTGTACTCCAATATTTCTACTAGGTAACAGTTTCTGTCTGAAGTTTTCCAACTCACTGCGGGCTAAAGCAAGGATATGCACTATCACCTTTAATTTTTAACCTTCTTCTAGAACAGCGGTATCATTACGCGGCCCACGGGCCACATGCGGCTCTCGAGGACATTTATTGTGGTTCTTGGAATAATTTTACACCTACATCTAAATTCTAAAATCTATATTCAAAGTATAATATATATATCTTTATTGAAATTCTACAAAACTTTGGATATTCCTGTACCATTCCTAGCAGTGCAGTGCAGTAATGCACGTTTTCAACAATACAATATAGCCTATTAAATTTCTATGTACAGCCTTATTGGTTTTGATGAAGTGTACGTTTGTTTGTTTGTTTGTTTGTTTGGCAGATCGTTTGATACTGGCTGGTGTTTATTCGAAAGGGGGAAAAACTGGAAGAGGAAGGAAGAATTTTTCTAGATATTTGGAAACTTAAGTTTTAACTGGAGGGGAGGAAATGTTCATGCTTTTTCGTTAATATATTTTCTTTGATAGATTTTTTTACACAATTATAATTACTCATGTCATGTGACTTCATGATGTTACACATTATTCTTTGATGGCGCAACATCATGACGTCTTGTGACGTAATTTCATGTGATTTGCGGAATTCAAAAATCTGTATACGCCTAACCATATTCTGAATTTGTTCCCTACTATGCATTTACTCTAATAAGACCTTATATTATATTACTTCTACGACAGCTTTCCACCACAGTGTAGTGTATACAGTCACAAAGCTTGAGTTGCGAAGGTGCTAGGAACAATAGACTGTACCGGTACTATTTCGCATTGTCTGTAATGAGTTGATATTAGCGATCCTAGTGGATAGCAACTATCTATGGATGCATATTTACTACGTATTGAGCTTCGTGACTGTATATACTAGACTGTGTTTACACGCCAGTAGCTTGTTACATCAGATCGCACAACTTCATACCACAGTCTACTATATACAGTCACGAAGCTTGAGTTTTGAGGGTGCTAGAAACAATAGACTGTGACGGTACCATTTTGCATTGCCTGTAATGAGGCGATATTAGCGATCCTAGTGGTGAGCAACTATCTAATGTTTGCAAATTTACTATGTATTGAGCTTCGCGACTGTATATACTAGATTGTGTTCATACTGCAGTGTACGGTCTTCTGCTGTTTATTTGCGCTTCTTCCTATATCGCACTTTGAATTTGTTCCGTAAATTATTGATCAATTCCTGACATTATTTAAACACTGACATTGGAATATGTGGTTCTTTGTCATCCTCACTGGTTAAATAGCACACTGCCACGAATAATTTTTAATCTGTGATACTATTCAACATTGCATAACTAACGTTAATCTGTCGATAACTCACTTGACCAAAGATGCGTTGCCATATACAACATTGTTACGGGGAGGCCAGCTGTAATTTTTATCCATTTTGAATCTTGCGTACACCACTTTTAACACTTGAATATAATTAATTGATGAACTAGTGGACTTACTCGTGTTAAATATGTAATATTTGTCCGGCTTACAGCTGTTTCAGTGCTTCACGCACCATCATCAGAGCCTACTAGATCGCGGCGTCATCTCGAACTTCTCTGCCTCAACACACAGATCAATTTTAGTACACACACACTATTCGACTCCACACTTCAACACCTTCCAACAATAAAACAGAGAAGTTCGAGATGACGCCGCGATCTAGTAGGCTCTGATGATGGTGCGTGAAGCACTGAAACAGCTGTAAGCCGGATAAATATTACATATTTAACACGAGTAAGTCCACTAGTTCATCAATTAATTGTAATTTTTAAGCTACTTTCTTGCAAACAATCCGCACGAGAGAGCAGTCCTCTTTTTGATGAAATGTTGGATGTCCTCATCTTGGTGAACGTGATTGTGGTAACCCTGTACTAACAATAAAAATAAACGTAGATCTTATGATTCCAACCCACCGTAATTCAAAGTCCTACTATGACTCTAGATCTGGATTGCTTGTATTAAATCCTCCAGCAATTCTCTTCTCTTTCGTTTAGTTACTCCTTTTTTATTTCAGACAGCTAAGCAAAAAGGATCGATTCTTCGTCCAACGTTGAGAGGAAGACGAGTTTTTTTTTGTGGCTTTATATCTTCTATTACATACTGAACTCATCAAGCAATTATTTCACTCATATATATACAATTAATAGATTTCTTTTTTTCCAACTGTTGAACTTATTTCTTATTACATAAACTTAAAATAATAATAATTATTCTTTCAAAAGTTTACTAGAAATTTTGAAAAGTATTATCAATAACAGAATAAAAATCATATTTTTATTCCATGGCGCGATAGTCCATGAGGGCTAAAGCCGACCAGTCCACTACTGGTCTCATGTCCACATGTCTCAGCAAAGGTGAACGATCATCTGACCACTCCGAAACGTATCGTGTGATCAGTGCGATTGTCTCCCCAGCCGTTATAGCTGGTGTTCGGAACCAGATTTCGCCACCTATCCTAGCTTCTAAAATTTATCACGATGCTAGGGAGACACCGGTTCCATACTTAGACGATATTTCATGAGAAAATTACATTTTCATGAGGACTCGAACCAGCCAGCGCTCTCATTGCGTAACGCGAATCCAGGCCTAAGATCATGAGATGGCGCTAAGGCGCGGGATAGAAATTTAACAATTAGATCTATTAATAATAATAGGCTTATAATGCTAATTATATGTGCAGGAAATTACAGGAAGAGTACAGGAAGCAGGACTGAAAATAAAATCTGAGCAAGACTGAATCGCCTAGATCCTACATGACTGCAAGTAATGATGAAATTGAAATTGGTGGATATAACATCAAGAAAGTTAAACATTTTAAATATTTAGGATGAATACTGAATACTGAGAAAATGGATCATCGAGACTCAAAGTTGAGAGATGAATATGTCAAGGAAAACGAGCTATTGGAATACTAAATTCATCAGCATGAAATAGTAAGATTTTGGCTAACAGAAACAAAATAATTTATAAAGCAATAGTGAAGAGTATAATGCTCTATGAAGCGGAAACGTATACAGTAAATGAAGGGTTCAGAATCATAGTGGGCCAAGCGTCATTTACTAAAACCGTAGAAAACAGGAGTTAAAATGAAGTTATTACCATAATTCAATGGAAACATATAGCAAGTAATATAAAGTATACACATTAAAACTAAATGATATGCCAATCTTCATTAAACTGTTGCATTCACTTAATTTTAACCCTTGCTTTCTCCATTTTTTAATAATTGGCGTTTGGCCCACTATAGCTCTGAACCCTTCAAATATGGTACAAGAAGGAAAATTAAAAGCCAGTGAAATAGATTTCTGGGGGAGATCAGCTACGAGAGAAAAGATAAGAAATACAATAATAAGGCAGATTATGAATGTAGAGGAAGATATATTAGAAGTTATGAATGAAAAAGGATTACAATGACACAGGCATGTTTAAAGGATGGAAGATGGAAATATACGAAAGGAAATCATGCAATGGGAACCAGAAAGAAGAAATACAGTACGAAAATAAGTCATAATGAAAATTGGATGGACGGAGTAAGAAGAAATATGGAACTGAAAGGATTCCAAGACTCAAATACATCAAATAGGCAACAATGGAGGAAAAAATTAAATGAACAGCATGATAATTTTTATGTATTATATTTTGTTTGGTTGAGGGAAACTACAGCACCGTAGAATGTCCTATAATAATAATAATAATAATAATAATAATAATAATAATAATAATAATAATAATAATAATGGTAATAATAATAATGGTAATAATAATAATAATGATAATAATATTTTATTTATTTATTTATTTATTACGTGCTGGACAACAGCCAGTAATAATAATAATAATAATAATAATAATAATAATAATAATAATAATAATAATAATAATAAATAATTGCGAGACACTACGAGTCTGGTACTCACACTTAATAGTCCTCGCCTTGTATAATTTCTTCCCCTTTCATATTCAGCTGCTCATTTGGAACTATACGTTTATTATTTCTAGCCAGTTAATGTATGTAAACACAAATATTAGACTGCATATCATCATAGACTATGTAGGAGAAAAATATATGGCTTTAAAATATATAAAATGATCAAAATCACTGAAGAAATTAATCAAGTTTTCAGACCTTCATAAGTTTAGAAACATAACCTACTAAACTGAAAGTTTATAAAATTTTAATTTGACCAGACCTAGCCTATGGGAGGGAAGCATAGACTCTATTAAAAACAGAAGGAAAACGACTCACAACATCCGAAATTAAATCTATGAGAAGAACAGCAAGTTACACATTACAGGACCACCGCAGAAATGACGACATATTGGACGAACTGAAAGTTGAACACATCCTGGAGTATAGTATAGCCATAGCCACAGAAGTCAATGGAAATAGCATGTAGACGGAATGAACATTAATAGAAGACAAAAATTTATCTTATCACAAACCCAAAAATAACGTCGTAAAAATATATAGACTGACCTTCCTTCCTCCATCAAAATAAAGACGGCCAGAGACCGTAACGGGCCACTAGGCTACTGCAAATCATGATGAAATAAAAACACTGGCTTCTGAGAGTGTTAACTTCAGCATAATATATTATCGTTCTATTACTAGTAAAACCGATTAAGTCCACTTTTTGTATAAAATAAGTTAAGTACAGACTCTGACTTGTCTTTCTGTTCTCTGTATTCTAGCAAAATAGAATATAGCTCATGCAGTCAAGACACTCGCGATGTGCAGTACGAGAACAAGTTTCTGTGGAGGAGGCAGGAATAGAAGGGAAGGTCGGGCATGTGTGTACCGAGTTCAAGGCAAAGTCAAACCCATTCCCCTGTAATTCATAAGTAGACTCATCCAATCTCGTGCGCAACTCTGTAGGAAGAGTGGGCGAGTGTCTGGACATAATTCATGCGCTGTAAGTCTGAAATGTTGTTGACAACAAACCAATTACTTTATTTAAAGAATTTATTATGATTTTTCGTGCATTAATAAAGTTTTAATTGCTGTTTTTACAAATTTGCATTACTGGACTTAACTGGTTTTACTAATACTTGATTCATGTGATTAACTGAAGGAGTGGAATATAATGAAATTATAAATAGGCTTCTATTTTAAGTCATTATAGCTGTTAGTCATCTACATTCATGTATGTCAATAATATCAAGTATATAATTTAAGATGTTCGCAATACTGGCTAGTCCTCGAGCCTAGCGAATTTAAAATTCCGCTCGGGACTCAAATTGACATAGAACAGCAGCGGATGTAGGCCTACTGTAGCGAATAAAAGAGTGTAAATGGTCCAGTGAACCATTGAAGGAAGTCCTGAAAGATTCAAGAAACTATTATATGTAATGGAGTCAAAGGCAAGGAGTCTCATTAGACAATTAACTCGCGTGCATTTTAACATTTATATCAATTAATTATGTGGATATGGAGAAGAATGCAGCGTACTAAATGGATAGATAGAATCAGAAATAAGCTGTGCTGGCAAGAGTGGATGAAGAAAGATTGATACTGAAAGTGATCAGGAAGAGAAGAAGGAATTGGCTGGATCACTGGCTAAGAAAAACTGCCTACTGAAGGATTAACTGCAGGGAATGGTGAACGGGAAAAGACTTCGTGTCAGAAGATATCAGTTTAGAGGAGATATTAAGATATATGGATTGTATGCGGAGACTAAGAGAAAGACAGAAAATAGGAAATATTGGAAAATGCTGAGTCTGTAGCGAAAGACCTGCCCTTGTGTAGAAAACTATGAATGTCTGAATCAATTAATTTTAAATACCATTTCTTGTAAATAGGAAAATAATATTATAAATGGTTACAATATAAATGTAGCTATTTTATGTAAGTTAGTGAAAAATTTACTACACATACCTACTTGAATTGTACAATATACAGAGTGATTCACGAGGATTTACCGTCCTTAACGGAGCTTATTTCCGAAGACATTCTGAGCAAAAAATGTCATATAAACATAGTCCTATTCTCAATATTTGCAGAGTTGCGTTTCGTCATTGGAACGCATTGCTGTGAACGCGTGATCTTGGTCAGCGTGCAGTCAGCAGCCAGCGCGAGCGCTACGGAAATCAAAGATAGCCGTATGCAGTTACGTAGAGCGACGAGTGCCGTTCACAAGCGTGCGGCCAAATGTACTCAAGCGGACGGCGATACTTTTTAAAATGTGTTGTAAACTCTCCAAAACTGTAAATATTAGGATGCAAAATTGAACTGCGACTAATTAAGTCGGTGGAAATTGTGTGATTTTTAATAATTGTTCTGATAAGTGCGTAAGAATAATGCAACTTTCTAGTTAAAAGTATAAAAAGATGTCTGTACGAAGCAACTAATGAGTTCACAACACATTTTTAGCTTCATAATACTTGCCAGTTAAAGATGTGATACTTCTGAATGGTTCATTCTCTATTTGTACTATTCTTTTACCTTCAAACTAATGAAAAATTTATTTTACAAACAATTTTAAATTAGTGTAACTCTGAAAATATTGAGAATACAAACTATGTTTATATGATATTTTTTTTTGCTCAAAATGTCTTCAGAAGTAAGCTCCGTAAAGGACGGTAAATCCTCGTGAATCATCATATTGTATAAAAGAAGTAAAATATCGTAGTTTTAGGATTATAGAGGATGCATGCCTTCTTTATGTAATCCAGCAACGGAAGTCCATCTTAAGGGACAATGAAATGAAAATGCAAGGAGTAAACCTTTCTCAATGTAGATATAAATACGTATGAAAAAAATATACTAGTTTAGACGATGTGGTGACATCCGAACTTTAAACTGTCCATCTATTCACATCTATACACTAGAGAACATCTAAGAATTTTAGAAATATCAGAATGGATTAAGAATTTTATTGAGGACGACATTTAAATCATACCTAGGTAAAATGTATGTTTAAATTTTCAAATTGTAACTATAATAAAATTAAAAGCCTTCAATGTAGTTTACATCGTAATTTACAATGTATTCGATTTTATAGGGTCATTTCATAAATAATATATATTGAAAAATAACGAAACGATGTCAGAATGTGATGGATCAGGATAAAGGGAACAAGATCGGGGGTAACTGTGAACACCGCTGCTGCTATCTGTGACTGTACGGTGGCACTTGCCCGCGGGGATTGAAGAGGAACTGTTAATAACCCGCCCGGACGCTCGGATGTAATCTGCCGCAGGCCTTGAAAACTGCACCCCATCCCACCCGTGTTCACACCCTCCATCAGGATATGTAATGCAGGGTGTTTCTGAACTCTACTTCTCCAAGTTGTTGACCGTGGTGTACCCATCGCCTCTGGCGTGAATTTAACGCGGGTTTGAATCCTGTTTACGGCAGGCATGTGTTGATTGTTGTCAATGTGATATCTTTCGTTACTTTAAGCCGAGACCTGACATCGTTCTGACTTCACGACATATGAACTACTTCTAAATATATGTCAGATATAGAATTTCGCATACAGGGCCTAATGCAACTATTCAGTAGTAAAGATATATATCTGATTGTGACAGTGAAGATAGTGATAGTAATGATGTTATTAATGACTGTAGCAGTGGTGATAGTAGTAGCAATGGTTGTATTATTAGAGTGGTAATATTGATAGTGATAAAAAAAATTGTACTAGTGGTAGTTATGACAGTAATCATAGTTATTGTGATTGATAGTGGTAACGAAAATTATACTAGTGGTAGTTATGACAGTAATCATAGTTATTGTGATTGATAGTGGTAACGGAAATTGTACTAGTGGTAGTTATAACAGTAATCATAGTTATTGTGATTGTTAGTGGTAACGGAAATTGTACTAGTGATAGTTATGACAGTAATCATAGTTATTGTGATTGATAGTGGTAAAGAAATTGTACTAGTGGTAGTTATAACAGTAATAATAGTTATTGTGATTGATAGTGGTAACGAAAATTGTACTAGTGGTAGTTATGACAGTAATCATAGTTATTGTGATTGATAGTGGTAACGAAAATTGTACTAGTGGTAGTTATGACAGTAATCATAGTTATTGTGATTGATAGTGGTAAAGAAATTGTACTAGTGGTAGTTATAACAGTAATAATAGTTATTGTGATTGATAGTGGTAACGAAAATTGTACTAGTGGTAGTTATGACAGTAATCATAGTTATTGTGATTGATAGTGGTAACGAAAATTGTACTAGTGGTAGTTATGACAGTAATAATAGTTATTGTGATTGATAGTGGTAACGAAAATTGTACTAGTGGTGGTTATGACAGTAATCATAGTTATTGTGATTGATAGTGATAACGAAAATTGTACTAGTGGTAGCTATGACAGTAATCATAGTTATTGTGATTGATAGTGGTAACGAAAATTGTATTAGTGGCAGTTATGATAGTAATCATAGTTATTGTGATTAATAGTGGTAACTAAAATTGTACTAGTAGTAGTTATGAAGTAATCATAGTTATTGTGATTGATAGCGGTAACGAAAATTGTATTAATGGCAGTTATGACAGTAATAATAGTTATTGCGATTGATAGTGGTAACGAAAATTGTATTAGTGGTAGTTATGACAGTTATCATACTTATTATGATTGATAGTGGTAACGAAAATTGTACTAGTTGTTGTTATGACAGTAACCATACTTATTGTGATTGATAGTGGTAACGAAAATTGTACTATTGGTAGTTATGACAATAATCATAGTTATTGTGACACTAGTGATGATAGTAATAGTAATGATGATACGGGTATTGGTAATAGCGATGGTGATAACAGTAGTAATAATTGGCCTAATGGTATTAAAGTAGTCGTACTGAAAATGGCAATAATAATAATGATAATAAAATACTGATAGTTGTAGTCCTAGTGATAGAAGTAATAATATTGGTTATATTGATAGTAGTAACACTGATCTTTATAATAGTATTAGCTTAATATTTTTGGTAGTATTAATGAAATGGTGATTGTTAAAGCAGTAATAATAGTTCTAGTTGAAAATTCCGATGGTAGGATTAGTAATGCTGATATTGATGACGGTATCAGTAAGGTGATGGCAATATTAACAATCGTAGCAGTAACAAACAGTGATTGCGATAGCGGAAATTATAATAGAGATAGTTGTGACAGTAGGTATTGTTTAATATTAGTAGTGATATTGCTATTGGTATTAGTGTGGTGACGGCAATAGGCTCTACTAACAATCGTAGTAGTAATAAAGTGATGATTGCGATAGCAATAATTATAATAATGGTAGTTGTGATATTGGTAATGGTAGTAATAGTAGTGGTGATAATGCTATTGGTAGTCTATTAATGTGGTGATGGCAATATTAATAATAGTAGTAGTAATAAAATAGTGATAATAACGGAAATTATAATAGTGATAGTTGTGACAGTTGGGATTGTTTAATATTTCCGATAATATTGCTATTGGTATTACTGTGGTGACGGCAATAGGCTCTACTAACAATCGTAGTAGTAATAGAGTGATGATTGTCATAGAGATAATTAAATAGTGATAATATTGATTGTGATAACGGTAATAATAATGGTGGCAGTTGTGTAACAGGACCATCATTAACTGATGATGTACAAAATGTGCATAATTTTATGACAATAAACATACATACATACATACATACATACATACATACATACATACATACATACATACAACAATATAGTGGTATTTGAGATAATAATGATGGTAGTAATGATAGTGGTGATATTGTTAGTGGTAATAGTGAGTATTATAATAGTAATAATAATGGTACAGTAGTTATATTACTAGCGGTAATAGTGATTATAGAGCTGCAGAATAGGGCTTACAACCGGTTTAGATTCGACCGATTAGAGAACATCCGTCAAGGTCGGACATGCGACCGAATGTTCGAATTTCAACCGGTTACCCCTTTTGTTTTGCAGGCTAGACAGAACACCAGGCAGGTAACTCATTCAATCACGGGTGCAAAATAGCTTCTTTCAGGCTGCAGTGCAGGGGGATGTTCCACACGATAAGTATCTACTATATGTCTCTATACTCAGGTTGAGCGAAATTTTGGTTTAGTCTTTCATTTTCAATTCCATCTTTGCTCAATTATCATCGTATCACCGCGCATGAACAGAGTCTTAAATTTAAATAGAAAGTTCAATAAAGAATTCATCAATATCTGAATGCCTATTTCTTAAGCATTTGACATTTCACCCTGGAGATCCTAGTTCACATTTTCGTAAATCCAACTGAAGCTTTCGTCGAATAAAATAATATTTAGGCAGTTTTTGTAGGGATACTCCAGCTTCACCAACCATCATTCCATTATTTTTCCTTAAAGCACAATCACACCAGCATAGCAAGCGAACACAAGTGCACTGTACCTACTTTCTTAGAAGCAATATATCGAAATAAGAAGGGAGTGTTCTAGAGTGGTTCCGATGACTGAATTTTCGTGTGTGGAAGCACGCACGTAAACAAATAAAGAATTTTGTCAGCAAACGATCGAGAGTTGTTATTCGCGGGTTGGCTTCAACTCGCGGGTCGTAGACTGCTCGTGCAAACACTATATGACAACGTAACCGCATTATTTGGATTTATGTGCTCTAGTGCGAGCTGTCACACCAGCAAACTGTATTAGCTATGGTTGGAGTTCAGAACGATGTTTCGACGTATACATAAAAAGAGTTGATTATAATCTCTGCCTGTTTTCTGTAACGAGTCGTCAGTAAATTTTGTTCGCAAGAGTACGAAGACATGTAGTAGTCAAAATACAGTATATAATTAGAGAAGAATAATGACCATGTTACTTCAACACATAGAAATAGATTTGATTGCAAACTAATCATTAAATAGAACTTATATCTAGTTCAGTTTTTAAGCTCAAATTTTTCTTCATATTCATCCCAAATAAATTCCTTGCTATGCGTGACCACCTTGTTTGAAGACATAAATTAGTTTGCTAAAAACAAGAAGTCATACATTTTAGTTCAACAAAGATCGAGTAGTGAGTATTTTGTCTCAGACAGTGGACATACTGCAAAGATTACATCATATAAAATGCACCCACAATACTCAGCAAAGGAGAGGGGGAAGGAGGATGATACCCAAACTGCTTAACGTTGAATGAGGGGGGAGGGATCATGCCATACTCCTCCGCCCTGCTTGTGCATTAAGAGGTTGACTCGCGAGTCAAGAAATGCGAACAACTGAATGAACTGTTATCTAAAAACGAAGATCCACTATTTAAAAAATGAAGAAGAAGAAGATGATGACGATGATGGTTGTGATGACTAAGAAAAAGATTATAAAGATAAAGTGTTTATTCTAGTGGTGATGGTAATGGTGTTGATAGTGATGTTAAGGGGCGAGGTACACAATTGACTGCAAACATTTTGTGAAATTCGTTTTTTTATATCTCAATTACAATTATGAAAGCTAAATGAATAATCCTTTTCATGCTTAATATACATACATCACACATTTAAACCACTATTCACATTATTAAAATAGCTAATAATTACCTGTAAAAATAATATCAAATTTGCATATTTTTTTACAACCGTAAAGCTTTTACATAATAAAAACTACAATTAATTAAATATCTGCATGACTTTTTTACAGAAATATTCTGAAGACCTACATCAACAACATAGTCTAAGATCTTCTATCTATTCCTTGAGGAAATATTTTTTTCGTAATGAAAAGTTTTAGAAAATTTAATATTGATGGTAACTACTAAGAAAATAAATATTTATGGAAGAAACAGGCAGAAGATCCTAGACTATACTGTTGATGCAGGTCTTTAAAACATTCCATTAAAAGAGTCATGCAGACATTTAATTATATTTTATTATTCCAGTAAACTATAAATGTAGCATACATTTTCAGAAAAGTTTTAATGGCCCTTAATTTTGCAGCCTGTGTAATTACCAACAAATGTATTACGAGACTACTGTTCGCTGGAGTCGCGAAGCCACCGAATCTTGACCCAGAACAACATAAACACTATTTCGATAACATTCAGGCTCTAGGACAGGTCTGGGCACCGGGAGCGATTTCAGGCTTTAAACGGGGACGCTTAATATTCATCCGTGACGGCATCAACGCTGCGCGGTGTTCGGCGGGGAAGAAAGGGGTTGAAAAGTCATATGGCTCTCAGTGAGGGAGTAGAATTTGCTCTTGGTGCCCAACCCTGCTCTAGGAGGTACTCATATTCAAATCCTCGAATTTCGATTACAAGCAGACTTAAAGCTGCGTATTCGTTATTGCGTGTGTGAGATTTGTAGCTAACAGTAAGCCCCTAAATAAAACCTAGACAAAATGAACAGAAAACAATAGACTTGTTTATTTAATTTAAAATAATCATCAAAGCTCTGCAACGTAGCTACTGGTTTCTCATTTAATGACATGTCATGTAGTTCTGTTTCCACGAATACAGGATTTTAAATTAAGGGATTTTACAAGCTCCTCACTATTTTTTATACCTCTGAAGCTCTGTATGTTTATGAATAATGGTTGCGTGCGAATATTTGTGGTCTTTTTTCAGCGAAATTAAATCCACCCTCCGTTATGTTGGACATCAAATCATTTATTAAACAGATATAATTTTAACGTTAAAACTTCTGGTGGCATGAATGTAGGTCATACTGCAGTCTAATATATCTCACAAAGCTTCATGGTGCTAGATATTGCAACCATCAGTCTATATTACTATTCTAAACTCATTATTTTTTTACATTAGATCTTGAAATGGACATCGCATTAACTAAATAATTTATTCTGTTTTATAACCATAATGGAGTTAATTGTAAGTGCACATGACACTAGTTACGGATATAGTGGGGTTCCTGTGATGTGGAGTGAACGTGATGACTCTGAGCTTCCAGAACTTAACACAGACAACATATCAACAGCAGTACTTACTCTAGGCGAGATTTGAAGCCATGACAGTGATATCCACGCTACGATAAATCTGCTCATTTAGCGCTGTTAAGTACACCGCTGCCTGTATAAACCAAGCCATATGCATTACAGTTATTAGCTGGAATATACAATAGAAGGTGATCCACTTGACTCTGCTAGGTCTAATACTAGCCTACTTCTCAAGCAGGTCATATTTTGAAATACTGTTTGATAAACATTTAATCACTCAAGAAAAAAGATTATTCATATTCTATAGGCTATATTTTTAATATGTAAGAATATGTGAGGATATACAGAGTGATCCGTTTTGGGTATGGATAAAATAAAAACACCGTAAGACATTTATTACTGAACTTTATTTGTTGAAACTTTGTGCATACAACACTGAAAGATGGGAGATTCCTCAGAGCTCAACATGACCCCCATTGCACACTCTGTACAACTCATAACGGCAATGCAATTCAACCCATGTCCGTTGCAACATAAGTAAGAGGGGTGATTTGTTGAAAAGCTTGAGTAATTTTTACTCTCAGATCATCAATATTCCTGAGTTTCTGTGAATAGACAATGTCTTTAACAAAACCCCACACGATGAAGTTAGGAGGAGTTAGATCCGGGGAGTTTGGGGACCAAGCCAAGAGATAGCTGCTTCTCGTACTGGGTTTCGCCTGCGACTTTCTGCATGTTTTTAACACAGAATCTGTTTTTACAAATGTTCGATACTACAACATTATGGGATCGTATTTAGATAGATAGATGGAATTATTGAGTAATGTTATACATACCGATTTTTATATTATCATAGTTTTCTCTAAAATCCAATGCACGTATCTTGTGACCGTACGTGCTTTGTATTAGGTAAATTACGCACACCATACTTATGTCGAAATTGCCTTTGAACTCTTTTAACACTCTTAAATTTAGCATCCAAAGAACACATTGTACCCGCTGTTGAATTGTAGTAGCCATTTTAATCATCTACGATTTTCATTTGTCCTTTCAGATGAAGCATTGTTGATTGTCATATATGGAAACTCCCATCTTTGAATCATAACATAAATTTTTCCTACTATCATAATAGCTATTTAATAATAAATTAATATTATCCATGCCCAAACGGATCAGACTGTATATTAAAACAAGGAATGCAGTATTATAAATGTAACTTTCAAGTTTTGAGATAGTGGTATCAACTTTCACAACTTTTCAACACACTTCCTATATTTCGTAGGTACCTGTCGGCTCCGTCATCGGATGTAGGTAAACTGCACAAAGATTGACCGAAATTTTACGAATAGTTGATCAGTATGAGATACATAAATTGTTTCACGGAGATCTATAAACTGCGTCACGAAGTACAGTTCATAAAAATCAGGGCTGTATATCTTCCGTATATTATATAGATGTACTCAATATGTACGTATATACATTGACTTTTCTCGTTTGCAGATATATCAAACAACCCTGAAATCAATCTAAGTAACCTAGGCTCAAATGAGCCTAGGTTACCAAACCGTAATACAAGTTATTATCTAAATATGACGTCAGAACGCACGCAAACCTGTCAAACAGTTATTCATTTCACAACTTAGAGTAGCGAAATTTGCGGATAAGAAAATACATATTATGTACACCCGTGAGAACCCTATAAAAATGAAAAATCAAACATTGTTTATGTAATTATTGTAAGTAAAGAACAGATGAAATATGTTACAGATGTTACAGAAGACCACTTTCTACTTAGACCTACTATGGAAATGATGCCAGAATTTACGAAAAAGAAGAATAAAACAAGTGATTACAATAGATGTGTAGTTACTGTATGTAATTTTGTACAATATTAAGTGCATATATACATAGGCCTATATATCATGAAATTATGTGTGCAATTAATATTAATGTAGATATTCTGAAACTGATGAGGAAGAGAAACATAAATTGGTTGTGACACTGACTAAGAATAAACAGCCTACTGCAGGATGCGCTGGAAGAATTGGTGAACGGAAGAAAAGTTCGGGATAACTTAGATGAAAATATCAGATGATAGACAATACTAAGTTATATAGATCGCATACGGAGCCTAAGAGGAAGGCGAAAAATAGGGAAGATTGGGTTTGCAGTGAAAGACCTGCCCTTGAGCAGAAAACAATGAATGAATATCTCAACCGTAAAATTGCTAAATTAAGCGGAACATCTTACTTTTGGAAATATAAAGAATGCATATTTTATGTGCAATATAAAAAGTTCATCTTATTTGAGTACCGGTGCTGAATTATTGCGAAACTCGTAAAACACATGAGAAATTACCGTACAGCCAATCGTCCAGTCGTATCGTAAAACAAATGAACTAAACTTATTATAACATTCTTGACAATCGCAGAGAGCAAGTAACATCAGACCTGTCAACGTACGAAAGATGAAATGCGTGCGATAAGAATACACTACGAGATATCCTTTTGGAGTAGTAATGGTAGTATGGTAGTGGTGGTATTGGTAGTTGTGGTATGGTGGTGGTAGTAGTAGTATTAGTAGTAGTAATAATAATAATAATAATAATAATAATAATAATAATAATAATAATAATAATAATGGTGCAAAAACATAACATTAAACACTGGAAATGGGACCGGTACCTCGAAACGACGTAGGCTCTTGATTAGGACGGGGTTCGTCTGTATAGCCACAGGGAGCATTTTGAAATATTTTTCAACTTATTTTTTCTCTATTATAGTATACAATACATTAAACTAAAAGACAAAAAACCTACTTTTCTTAATTAAATGCTCACTTTTATTAATTTTTCAAAATTATTTATTATTTGTCAGAAAGGGAACATTTTTTCTGTAACTATTGGACATAGAAGGCTCAAATTTTCAGCACTTAATTACTAATGTGCTTTACATTCTTTAACACAACCATTTTTAATTATATTAAAGAGAAAGAACGTTACAATAATATTAATATTATTTTTTAAATAAAAAATAGATACCAAAGAGAATACAAAACTACTTCCCAAGAGGAAGAAGAGATGTTGGACGTCCTCGGAAGAGATGGTCCTAGATCTATTAGTGAAGACGGAACAGGCAATTAATGCCTAAACCAGGAAGTGAAGAAGAAGAAGAAGAAGAAGAAGAAAATAGATACCTATGAAAACAAATAAAACTCATGAACTAGGGTACTTATTACGGAACTCGAGAGTCAAAGTATGTATGAAAGTGTACGTTTTATGCTGTAAAATGTCATTGCCATACTTGAAATAGATCGAGATAAAAATATACCTTAATTTGATAAATTTAACTTTGTCAGTATAGAGCTTTCCGGGGTCCCTTAATAATAACAGTAATAATAATAATAATAATAATAATAATAATAATAATAATAATAATAATAATCATCATCATCATAGCAATGGTGTAAAAACATAACATTAAACACGAAAGTTATGGCAACATCCCTAAATCCAAAAGATTATTTTTATTAATACGGGTTAGCGGAAGTCATGAGCTAATTGCGGGTGATTGTTGACTTAAAGCCCTGGAAGTACCTTGTCCCAAGTCCCGTTTCCTTGACTAAACATTATCCCCTTTGCACCTCATGAAGGCGCTCGGAGGGCACGCAGAGATCTTCATGTTTTCATGACCTCGACACTAGAATAAGATAGTGTGGTGGCAGTTGCTATACCAACTGAACTATCCGGCCGGCTGTATTTTAAAGAAGATGCTAAAAATTACTCGCACAAAACACGTGTACTGTTCTGTTTGTGCTACTGAGTCTCCTCACTGTATTTGAAGCCCAGAACTTTATCTCTATCAACACACAGCACCCCATTGAACCGTATTTTGAGACCGTTTAATCCATTACATCACCTTACAACTTTCCCAACACACTATAAAGTTTCTTCGTGTTTCTGAGATTAACTAAGTGCTGTGTTTGGTATTGGGTCCCTAGGGACTACTAGACTCTTCCCTCGCGAACCTGATAGAATAAAAAATTCACATCTTTTCCCAGAAAGTTCGTACATCAGAGTAGCCGTGGATTCAATGAAGTGATGATCTCTGAGTTATAGGAACGGGTTCGACCTCCGGCAGGTAAAGCGATATTTGTGACGGACTTCTTTTCCTATTGCGGATATGCATCTTTAGTCGTCTTACATGTCGTACCAACATAACTTACGAGATATTACGAACGTTTCACGCTAGTTTGCAATGTTCCAGCGGGATAGAAATTCGGCCATTTTCATACCTCAGGGAAGTGTGTAGAGGTAAGAAAATGTAGTGTTATGACAGGTTAGGTTAGTTTAGACTTTTATTATGTCTTACGTACTTATCTGTGACAGGTTAGGTTACAGTAGTTTAAGGTTTTGTTATGCCTTGTATAGGCAAATCTGTGACAGGTTAGGTTAGTTTAGGATTTTAGTGACAGGTTAGGTTACGTTAGTTTAGGCTTTTATTATGCTTTGCATATACGAAACTGTGACAGGTTAGGTTAGGATAGTTTAGGCTTTTGTTAAGCCTTGTATAGGCGAATCTGCGACAGGTTAAGTTAGGTTAGTTTAGGATTTTAGTGACAGGTTAGGTTAGGTTAGTTTAGGCTTTTATTATCCTTGTCAAGATGAAGGTGAAAGCGATTGAGTGTGGCGCCCTTGAACATGTAGTGATTTTTTGTTTCTGTTGGCAGTTCAAATGTGTCGGTGTCTATTCCAAAACCGGCGGAAGTCATTCAACTCTCGTTTTTCCCTATTTTCAACTATCAACTGGCAGATTTTAGCGAAACAAAACAAAATTTGGTTTCCTCAGCAAATTTATTTCAATCAAAGTCACATATTACTTTCAATAACTTACTAGTTAAGAGTAACGTCAAATAAAATTTCCAATTACGAAAATAATATCAAATCTAAAGAGGTTATATCTCGGACCTATGAGCATGACTTTGAATCCCGCATAGGACAAGAATGTTCGTTGCCCCTCTGTGTTATGTCGGATATTGTGTTAGGGGAGAGTTGGGTAGTATCGGACGTCGGGTAATATCCGAACTGCGTTTCTTTCATCTACCACCAGATGGTAGTACCTGAATAACATGGTTACGTTTCTGTATGCGACATCACAGAAACGTAACCATGTCATTCAGGTACTATTATCGTGTGGTAGATGAAAGAAACTCACTGTCCGATATTACCCGATGTCCGATACTACCCAACTCTCCCCTAAGTGAGGCCTATAAACCACGATCGTGATTCCGAAACCTGCATAGAGCAAGACCGTTAGCATATTTTCTGTGTCATATCTTGATTTATTGTGAAGCCATGGACCAGGATTGAAACTCCGTGTAAAACAAGAATATTAGCACATCGTCTATATCAGTGATCGGCAGGATCAGTGCTCTGTGACGTCATCCCTTAGAGCAATCGAGCTCTCTTTTAAGAACATCGACATCCAGAGCTCTGAGTGGCGAAGAATAGCTGATGAGCTTCAATTGAACTTTATAGTGACGTCCTATACATCTGATTTCTTGCATAAGATACGAATATACACACACTCCCGATAGTACTGATAGCAAGTGAATTAAGATAGATACTTCAATTCTTCAAAATTACATATTTACAGTAGAACTCCTGTGGACACAAAATGAAATTACTGTAGCAACTGATACAAATAAACACGTAACATCTTGTCTTCCAGTTGCGTATTACAGTATTACATCCGCTGATCATCTCGCTCACATTTGTCATATAAATGTTGCCATAGTGATTACGATGTTTATATGTTAATGGTCTTGCCCTAGTACTTTTTCCGCCAAATCGTTTATGCTCGCTTCAATACATAGACAAATTACCATGCATAAATAAAATCAAAACTTAAACAATTCCCCCAAACTACCTATTACACAACTGCACTAGCTTGCCGCTACGCGATTTCTGTGCTCCTCTTCAGGTGCTCATCTAGTCTGACCTTCCTTGACGTCACAAATGCACAACCTGCCGACCACTGGTCTATATCATATCATATTTTAGCAGGTGACGCTAGAAAGCCATGAACATACTTTTCAATCCAGTGTAGATCAAGAATGTTCACATATTATCTTCTTTCTACTTCATCTAGCCACCGGCGTAGAGCAGACGGTAGCGCGTTTTCCTGCTGATCCGGAGTTGCGTTCGGTCGTAGGTTCGATTGCCGCTTGGACCGATTACCTGGTTTTGCTTTTTCCAAGATTTTCATCATCCGTAAGGCGAATGTCAGGTAACCTATAGCGAATCCTCGGCCTCATCTCGCCAAATACCATCTCGGTGTCACCAATTCCATCGACGCTAAATAACCCGGTAGTTGATGTACCGTCATTAATAAATAAGTAAAAAAAATCATGTATTGTCTTAGGTGAAGACCGAAAGCACAAGGGCAACTTGTAATCTCGCGTAAGTCAATAATGTTCACATGTAATATTTATATTATATCCTGTATTTATTAGATGAGACTCGCTGTCTCAGTGATCGCCAGACACAATATTCCAGTTACCGGTATGTGTAAGGTTTCAAAACATAATCTTCCGAAGATTTTAAAAGTATTATAATTGACGCTCCAAATAAAACAACAGCTCAAGTCGCCTGTTTTGCGAAATTGAGATTTCTTCATATCTTAGGTCTGCTTAGGCAGAGTGACCTTCCATTGAACAGAAATAACCCAAGTCTATGTCTTTATATCTTTATACACGTTTGTAACGTCTTCATCCTTCGTTCCAAGTAACGATATCCCAAGTTTATCACTTCGGTTATTGTTTCGTTGTCGACAGTACCGACTTGGGATCGTTTGTTGCTGCAGTCACTAGGTTGAAAAGTCTGGAAATTGGAGGATGCTCGCCAGCTGAACGAAGTTTCGAGTGAATCTGACCTTGAAAATGGTCTGAAAGAAAGTGCTAAGTCTGCAGAATGGAGACAAAATAAGCATAAGATAATGCAAAACTGTGGCGAGGAGCAAAACTATACCCAACAACGTCCACCAAAAAACATGCAGAACAAAATGTTGAGTAAAGGCAGTATGCAGCTTTGAATATTTTCATTTTTTTTCATAATAATTTCAATTAGCCTATATTTTGCCCGTCTTTCGTCTGTAAAAAATGTAAAGAGTTGGATACCAACATTTTGGTAGAAAACAACACAAATCTTGACATCTTGTAAAGGAGGAAAATTCTTCATTCAACGAAAGGCAAACGAATAGGATTATTAGATTATTTTTATGATGTTATGGAACTTCCTTATAATCGAATTTAGATGTAGGCTTATTTGCTATTTTTGTCTGAAATATATTTTGTGCAGATATTTTTGTTTGCTTATGTGAATAATTGTTCATTTAGTATACGAGTATTTATAATGTTCCAAAATTTTAATTCAGTAAGCTACATCAAAGAAGAGCAAAAATAAAACAACGTGCCAAGTCAATGTTATATAAGCCTTATTAATTCTGTACTCAACAAGCAGATGGACATTAAAATTTGATGCTGTACGCAGTTTGACTAGTAAACTGTAACCTAAAGCTTATTAACAAAATGTAACCCAGAAATGAATAATTCTTCTGTGAAATATGGTTTTCTAGACTTGGACTGTTGTTTTTGTTTTTGGTTTCTTTTTTGGAGTCTCAATTCTAAAAGATAGATTAATTGATGAATGAATTAGTGGTGGTTAGATAGAGATATTGGAGAGTACGATAGCGTCGTGGTTAAGGAGTTACGCTACAAGCTTGAAAGCCTCTGTTCCGATCCCAGATTAAATCGTGAATTTTTCTTATTGAACAAAACCTTTTGGCCACACTATGGACCTGAGTTTTATTCAGCCTCTAGCAGGAGTAAGAACCAGGGTGTTTTCTTCAAGGCAAAGAACTAACACCACGAATGCAATTCAGTGCCGATTCTCGTTAGGGCTGTAATAGGACAGCTTGCTTTACAAAGAGATGATAGATGGATGAATTCAAGGATAGATTGGTCAAAGGATTGAAGAATATATGATCAATTAATTAATATATGGGTGAAATGATGAGTAAATAAATTGACTTATAGATACTTACAAGGGTTATCCCAGAAGTAATGCACAAACTTACTTCATTCGAACGCATTTTATTTTTTCAATCCACTTACATCAAGATCGTTCAAAATAGTCCCCTTGGAGTGTTATGACTACTTCCGAACGTTGTGGTAGCTTCTGGATGCCGCTTAATTCTCCTTTGAAATCTAGGCCTCGGATCCGTTGTGTTCAGGTCCTTTAATGTTGCAAAAAGTTGACTCCGAAGTGTGACAGTCAGTTGGATTCATGTCCGGACCGTAAGCTAGCTGAGGGAGTATTTCCCACTTGTAATCGATGATAAGACGTTCACTGGATCGGGCTATCGTACAGAAGCTGCACACCAGTCTCCAATAACTGTAGTCGGTTCTGGCGAATTTTTTTGGCGGAGGTTCGTACGGCTATGTCTGCACATGCCATCCGTCCGCCTTCTTCCAAAACATTGGCAACAATTACCTCTGTAGTGACGTCCGGTGATGATTTCAGTTTTCCAATGCGTTGGTTGTCTTCTGGAGCAGACATGTTGAGATCATCGGGAAATGATATTCTCAACTGTGCAACGCCAACGTAGGCTATACATCCAACTATATACAGTTTTAGTTTTGTCCTCTAAATGTGCATAAATTTGATCCCAACAAATGTAACATTTTAAGATTCATCTTCAGAATGAAAAGTTGCGTTTGTTCGGTTCAAATTTCTGCACTTTAAATGAGAAAACTAAAATTATTTTAATAATTTATTATCATAATACACTCTCTTAAATTGTCTGATCATGGAAATTAAATCAATGACTTCTCCAGAACACGCTATGAAATCTTTCATGTAACAAAATACCTTATCTCGAAAAGGAAACAAAACTGTATTAAACATTTTTGTTTGAAATATTAATTTTTCCTAGAGTAATTTATACTCATTCGTGGTTATATTAATGCAACAATCGATATTTTGACGTCAGAAAAAGTACTAGAATTACTCCGTCCCAGGATGTCCGAAGAAAGCAAATACTTACTTACTTAGATAGGCTATGGCTTTTAAGGAACCCGCAGATTCATTGCCGCCCTCACATAAGTCCACCATCGGTCCCTCCCTGAGCAAGATTAATGCAGTCCCTAGCATCATATCCCACGTCTCTCAAATCCATTTTAATATTATCCTCCCATCTACGTCTCTTTTTCCCTCAGGTCTTCCAACTAACACTCTATATGCATTTCTGGATTCACCCATACGTTCTTCGTGCCCTATCTCAAAAGTCTTGATTTAATGTTCCTAATAATTATGTCATGTGAAGAATACAATGCATGCAGTTCTACGTTGTGTTATTTTCTCATTCCTCTCACTTTATAGCCTACCTCTTATTGGAACTAGGTTTCTGGGTAATCCACTGTGTCCTGGATTACCCAAAAGCGTTATTCTAATCACAGTCACTATGAAAGTATAAAAATTCATCTTCATTCCTCTTAGTCCCAAATATTTTCCTAATTACCTTATTCTCGAACACCTTTAACCTCTTTTCCTCTCTCAAAGTGACAAAATTTCACAACCATACAGAACAACCGGTAATAGAACTGTTTTATAAATTCTAACTTTGAGTTTTACTAAGCAGACTTGATGAGAAAAGCTTCTCAACCAGACAATAACAGGCATTTCCCATATTTATTCTTCGTTTAGTTTCCTCTCAGTGCCATTTACATTTTTTACTGTTGTTCCAGAGTATTTGAATTTTTCCACCCTATCAAAGGATAAATTTTCAATTCTTATATTTCCATTTCGTACTATGTTCTAGTCACGAGACATAATCATATACTTTGTCTTTTCGGGATTTATGTAGTTTCAAACTTATCTCTTTATTTGCTACAAGTAAAATTTCCGTATTTTCCCTAATCGTTTGTGGATTTTCTCCTAACATATTTACGCCATCCGCATAAACAAGTAGCTTATGTAACCCTTTTAATTCCAAACCCTCTCTGTTTTCTTGGACTTTCCTAATGGCATATTCTAGAGCAAAGTTAAAAGGTAAATGTGATAGTGCATCTCCTTGCTCTAGCCCGCAGTGAACTGGAAAACCGTCAGACAGCCGAAGTAAGCAAACAGCACTTCAGAATGTGCCCATGAAGATACATTTTTGAAAATGATGGCCTAACTAAATTAGATGACTGCTATTAGGTTGTTTCGTAGTTTGCAGATGACCAGTACTTGGGGACAGCAGGTAAGAGTGACGAACTCTGATTGGCAGGGACGGTCACTGTTCCACTTGTGGTTGTGTTGTAGCTCGCCAACTTGAAGCATCGGTTTTCCATCCCGACCTCCCGCCCTCTACTTCCTTCGTTCTAGCCGGGCAATTTAAGTTCGTAATTAGCTTAATGACTTGTTCACTTAAATTAAAATTTTGTATAGCTTGGACGAAGTTCGATCGCGCAACCGCGCCACGTACACAACTCCCTCTCCTGCCTGCACACTCTATCATCACCGACGAGACAATTATATTAATGAGTGAAAACGTTATCATTAAAACATGTAGGCTACAGTTTTTATAATTGCTCTTCACTTTGTGCAATGATGAGATGTCTCAGCTGAGTCTTTAATTTTTCATTTTTACTTTCTCATTATAAATAGTCAGTATTAAGATGTTGAATAATAATAATAATAATAATAATAATAATAATAATAATAATAATAATAATAATAATAATAATAATAATAATAATAATAATAAAGTGACCGAGCGGGCTAGCGGACTGGTAGAGGGCTGGCCTCGCATTCGGGAGGTCCGGGGTTCGATCCCAGGGGCCGGCAATCATAACTGAGGTTTTCCATTTTTTCCTCAGTTATTTCCAGGCAAATGCCGGGATTGTACCTCTTGAAAGTCCGGCCATGGACGGCGATCCTTCCCTTAATCCTTTCATATGACATATGACATTGTGTGAGTGAATGATGTGTAATGTCTTAAATGTTTGTGTTGTACCGGAGGTGGCCCCGGCAGTGAGCTGATCCCTCATCCGGGGAGGCCCTCCATGTCCTTGTGTGGTCAAAAAAGTATGTATGTGATCCATAGCTTAATACCTCTCCCGACAGGTCGCGGCCCTGTAAGGCCCGGGTGGCGTGGGTCGTGTAAATGTACCTAGAAGGGAGAGGTTAAACTGAGAGAAAGAAAGAAAGAAAGAAAGAAAGAAAGAAAGAAATAATAAAGTGGCTTTTATGGACTTACACATCTTGTTGCTTTCCAAAATCCGTGCCATACGTGTTCCCTTTTCCTTTCTTCCTTTTGGTGCACAACCAAATAAATTTCAAGAGGTAGTAGTTTGTTTCTCATAATTTTGTTTACAAGTTGAAACCATCTTCTTTTATGATTTTATATTGTTTCTAATACTGAAAGTCTTTTCAATATTTTTATGCAATTTCTCTTTAGTTTTGTGATCTGTTACTGTTGTAGGTAAACGTAAATGTATCTCCACCATACATCATAAATGCGCTTGGAAGGCATGTAAGTATAATTCCATATTTTCTTGAACTTGGCACTAGAATCAGGTGGTGTGTTCGGTACCATGATCAGACTGCCTTTTACCCTTGGAACAAAATGAGTACTCAATTTGATACGTTGCTGAGTGAATTTCGGGACCGTTCAGGATGTTTCGGCAATGAGAAGAAATCACGTCACCATCCGAGACTGAACCCAGAACTTTCCAGTCTGTAGCCAGTTGCTCTACCAATGAGCTACCCCTTTTAATAATAATAATAATAATAATAACAACACAATACAATACAATGACCCACATCACAGCCACACCCAAATCACACAATACAACTACCTATGCAAAACACATCAACAACTCCAATAACAACTACAAAAATATTGAACAGATGTAGAAATTTTACACATTGATTCGAAAAGCCAAAAATTAAACAAATTAGAAGAATAAGAAATATATAAACACATCAACATATCCTCAATACTCTACGTCTACTGAATTTCAAAACGCACACCCTTTTCGACACAATACTATTACAAACACACTTCCACTATTACCTATACATTCTCCCCCCTCTCCCCGCAACCACTGCAAGCAACAAGACATTGGAATAACGCACAAAACCTCAGTAGTCTGTTTGAAAACGGAGTACACTGCACCGAAACTATATTGTAAGGTCCCTGAGCCAAATAACGCCATGTATACCTTTAACGCCACCCTATTAAAATTTGTTAAAGACACCAGTTTTCGGTAGTGCACTACTGTAGCTTGCATTCGCTTGCCATGTAGTGATGAAATAAGTTACTAGCTGTCCGCTGACATTTACGAGTGACATGATATTCCATCATTTTCCTGTTGTGTGTTGATAGTGAATGGCTGTTCTTATATAATGATAAGAAACAATATTTTATTTTGTGTGTTGAGCAAATAATAACTATATTAAACTATATATTTTCGTGATCCTTAAACATTCTTCTATGTATAGAAAGTATTTGCTATTTATAACATTTGAAAATGTTAGAGAAACAGGCATGTCATGTTATCAAGTACTCGGTAGCGCTTTAACGCCATGAGGCGTTAAAGGTCTACAGACAAAATTTTCGGTTATGTTAGTACTAAGGCTGACAGTACAGCATCAGTGTGAAAACATCAGGAAAATCATTAAGCTTTCAACTTACAAATGTTCAGAATGTGCAGTGATGATATTGGTTCAATTGCTTATCGAACTCTTAGTTATTTTTATTTTACATGACTCAATTTTTTTCTTTTGCTTATTGTAAAAACATTCCTATTAAACTAAGGTAAATGCTTTTGTGTTTAATAACTTTCTACTGTGTCACATTGTCTCTTATTTTTAAAGTAAGGAGTCACTGGAAAACATATTTTCCTAATCCATCTGGTGTTTCGGTGTCAGATCAAGAATCTTTCATTAGTATTGAGTGATTTTGTACCTTTTATTAACTGAAACTCAAATTTAGTCGCTTAGTTCAATTTTTGTTGCATAGGAAAAATAATTCATTAACAATTATAAGTGTATAAGTTACTAGAAAATAGGTGGCGTTAATTGGACAACCTGTTCCTAATAACGCCAGTTTACAAAGTTTTCCTATTTGAGTTCTAATTCTTGTTCGGTATATAATATATCCATTTTCATCGTGCTATTTTGTAAAGATAAGATTACAGTTTCTATTTCATAATTTTCGTGTTTGTACATAACTTATTTCCAGAGCAAGAGTGACTGAAGTGTTAAGGTGGCGTTATTTGGTACGTGTACCTTATTCCATAATGTCTGACAGGCGACGTAAACATTTCCGGCAGACAATGGGAGGGGAATAATTAGTATTAAACCTATGGAAGAGGTCACATTCCACGATTGCCTTGAAGGTGATTGGAGCTAGAACGATTCAGACCGCCCAACTTGAAGATAAGCGTGGAATGTGACCTCTGCCATTAGTTGAATAGCAATTATTCCTCTCCCTTCGTCTGCCGGCAATGTTTACGTCGCCTGTTAGACATTATAGGACGAAGTATAGTCACACAAATATATTACCTTCTAATGTGTTTAATAATAGTTAACACAGTACACAATAATTGAAAGTTATAACGTATTATCATATTTCTATATAAGTGTTAAAAGTGATGGGCAAAAGGAATTAATGTAATAATAATAATGATAATAATAATAATAATAATAATAATAATAATAATAATAATAATAATTCTAAAAGGCTGCATGTGATTATTTAAATATTGTAATAATTTTCGAAACAGATGTATTCTATACAATTACAGTGCAGAAGAGATGAAAGCTGTTTTATCAAAGTAATAGTATTATATGACACAATTCTTACTACGACAACATGATCGATTTTTAACATAATATGTAACTCAAATCATGATGAAATTCAACTGTCTGAATGGAATAGAAGTATCAAATCTTCGACTGCAGTGTACACTGACGTTCAAAGATACCAGAACGCTAGTGATCGATAATTTGTTGATGTAAGTGTGATTTCTTTAGTTATTACTTCTATGAATAGTGACGAAGATAATAATCAGTGTCGCCAATCATAGTGCATAAATATATAGCATTATAAAATTCAATATTTCATCCTCCTCTTCTGATGGTAAAACAACATTGGGTGTGCTGATATTGTCAAATATGAGAGTAATTTATGTTTAATATACATAATCCTTTTCTCCGACACTTTTTAACCGCCCCAATAATGGTGTCACCTATCGACAACTAGTGGAACTCTTTCAAAGTTTGTCAATTTTTTTTTATAAATTTGGTTCTGACGTATCCCGTAGTTACATCCCTTACGCGATCATAAAATCGCAGGTCAGATGTCTTTGAATGCCAGTGTACATGATTGCTGGCGCGGTCGTAAATTCGAATTGTACCAACAGAATGGTAATTAGTCCACTGTCAACCTGGTATCCTGTGTTGTGTTAAATGGAGTTCTCAGGTAATACCGAGCTACGCTACACCATGTATTTGTCTAAAATATCACAAATATTGTGATGAATGCTAACAAAGAATTAGTGTCTGGAAAATTGTGTCCTATTCGAAATTTCAGACACAATTTCTCCACACTATAGAATTCATAAAATCTTGGTCGTAAACCACCAGCCCCCGTATGATATTCCTGCAAAAACTGAACGACTGCACTCACTTGACTGTTGCACCAGCTTTCCAAACGCAGAATTATTTCAAACTGTCAGAACCTCGCCAGCAAAGCCTCTTGTAATATTTATTTTAATCGAAATTACATTATGTAGAAATAATGTTCTCAATCAGCCTATACCTGTTACTAGTTTATGTCAAACTAACATTGTGTTTAGATAGCTTGGCCGGTGTTTTTAGTTGGTTATTTTAAGACGCTTTATTAACTACTATAGTTATCTAGCATCTGAGCGAGAAGATGATGAAAATGTTAGCGAGATGAATCCAGGGTCCAACGCCGAAAGTTACCCAGCATTTGCTCTTGATGGGTTGAGGGGAAACCCTGGAAAAAACCTGAACCAGGAAACTTGCCCCAGCCAGGATTTGAACCCGGGCCAGCTAGTTTCACGGTCAGGCTAATGTTACTCCACAGCGATGGGCTGGCCGATGTTATGCGCGAACATTTGAGTAGGGGTTATGTGGAGTGAGTCAGTTTCTCAGCATATTCAGAAGAATAGGAGGGGAAGGAGGAGAAAAGCATGCATGCTGACGTAAGTTACAGCTATGTCAAAAAACTTTAGTCACGTACCTGGACTTCATGGGCTATCACAGTTTTTTTTTTTCACTCACTGCTATCCAAACATTCGTACTTTGCATAATGCAGTCTTCTCTCATTCACTCTTTCACTCACAATAAAGTGAACTGCATTTTCTTTATTGGTTCCATTACGGAACTACGCACTTTCACGAGGAATGAAGTGAACTCTACAGGAGCTGCATAGCGACTAACCCATACATCCTTTTTTCTTTATCAGTATCAAATACACTTGCCTTGAATGTAATGAACGGCCAAGCTATCTAAACACAATAGTATTTTCTTTTTAACATCTTATGTTTGTACAAACATACTTGTTTATTTTCGTAAAAGCGTGTAATATCTACTTCAATATTGTCGCTTTTGATCTTTTACATTCAAGTTCAATAAACTAACTGAAGACTGTCTATCACTGTAATGGAAGTACAAGCAACATTTCATCAACTGTAGTGATTTTGATACATTATTATTAGCCCACTTGATGGCGTGATTATTTTCAGTGATTGATATTGTCATATGTTAGCACTGAGAACGACGTCATCTTCCATTTAGTAGAATGGTGCAATATTCCGAGATACCGTGACTTCCTGCAGTAATGTGTACATTAGACCAAACTTTGAGACAAATGACTGACTAGCCAATCGATTTGTTCCGTTCGAAAATGGGATTGAAACTCTCTGGTTACAACGACGCTACACAGGACTCACATTATTGTGCCCTTTTTAATATTTCCTGTGTCTTTGAAGCACTACTTGTCGCAAGGATGTTGAGAAATTTTAAGTGCTTCTTTTCTTTTTTTTTAATTTTGTTTCATGACTGCATACTTTTTCTATTCACACCTTAAATCGAATAGCCGGAGCGTCTCATTACACAAATCCAGCTGTTTGTGCGGCCATCTATTAAGGGGAAGGACTTACAGGGAATCTCTAGCCCCTATATCCCTAACAGTTTCATATCAATGTATGAAGCCTTTAATACAAAATTATTGCTTTTGCCCTTTATGGTAAAGTCACAGACATAAAAAATGCAAAGAAATGCAGTTTTATAAAAATATTACATATCTGCTCACAAAAATATCACAAAATCACAAATCTTGTCTTATATGAAAGCTAAAAGACTGGTAGGCCTAATAAATGTTGTGTGATGTTGTTTAGAAATTTTAATCTTTATATTTTTATTTTGCATTTTTATGAAGACAAAGTAAATTTGCAAGTCTATTTTTAACTTATTCTTTAATTTACAATTTGACAATTTCTTCCTACAGAATTATTTATGTATAGTGTGAGAATATGCCCAGAAAATTGTATTCAATTTTGTCTAGTATTGTCTGAGATATTACATATTAAATGTTGAAAAAGTAAAATAAACTCTGGATATTCAACGGAAAAGTCTGAGAACGGAGTAAAGGGACTAGAGAGCAGAGGCTATTTAAAATGGTATAAAAGCAATTATTTTCCTCTTAACGACCTTGAAATTTCGCTCAAATGAATTCAATACTACGAAGTATTTTTAGACTAAAAATAAACAAAAAATATTAGTTTTGATACATATTTGATCATTCCAGTAAGCCCTTACCCTTAAAATGTATATTAATGGGAGATTTCCCTGCTTTTTAATGACTAAAGAGGCACTTTTTCTATAATCAATATTATGATATTTCTCAAACGATATCAAAGAAATGAATTATTGATTATCTGGAAAACAAATGTAGGTATAAAAATAATTGAAAATAAATACTAGCCATAATAAAAGGAGATGAATTGATTAATTAAAAAAAGAGATCTAGGTTCTTTAATCGTTTTACTAGTTTAATTAATTTATTTGGAAGTTTAATGTAATTAACTTAACTACACACAATGAACCGACATTCTACCGACAAACTTCCAGTGATTATAGAGACATTTAATCAAACAATATGAAGCGAAAGCTAAGGGTCAGAAACCAGTAGTTTGGAAAATAGCAGAGTTTTAATAGGTCTATTATGTTTCCTAGAATGTTTCATACAAGGAAGAAAAATTAAAACACTTCAAAGTTGTTCTTGCACCGTCAAACAGTAGAACTTCAGTGCTATAGTTCGCACAGCTAATTTGATTCCTCAGTTAGTGCTCCGTATGTTTACAGTTTCTTACCCAGACACTGGCTTGGAATGCTGGCGTTTCATAATGTAGTAGTAGCGGAATGGAATGCTTTATATGATCTGAAATTACCAATATATATTTGGTGTATGGTAGGCTACTTGTGAAGAAAATTCCAGAGTTTCTTAACGCATTACTGCATTACTGCAAATTGTATCAGTTCCTTTTGTTTCTGGCTAAGTAAAGAGATGGCCTGATGGCCTTAACTTCGCCAGAATAAATAAATACTAGTGGTTTGTGCAGCAAATGCTACTGCAAACTAAGTTCGTTAGACGTTCAAATACATTTTTTTCAGATTTATTTTCAATTAAGAATAGGCCTACTTGTCTTTTTGATAGTTATTTGCTTCCATAATAATGAAACATACTCCGTCTCAATGGATTTTTTTAGGCCAAATACTTTTTCTTGAATCTATCCAACTTCAGTTTTTGAGTTTCAACGCTAAAACGCAAGTATTAATGTCAGGACGATAGCAGTAGCTATTTCAGGTCATTGTGGATTGTAGACAAAAGTTAAAAAAAATGTCAGGTTTGCTAAGCTTTCGAACAATAGCATTTTCGTATAACTGCTGCATGTAGAACTTGAAATGTAGAGCGTAAAATCATTTTATCCTACTAAGAGATCTTGCTGAAATGATCTGGAGACTACAAAATTTTCTAGGATTCTTATTTTATCAGTAATACCTTTTTATCTTTCCTTAAGAACTATAATTTTTGCGCTCTCTCGAGCCCATACTGAAGACAATGACACATATAAATATCTACACTACACCGCCATTAAGTATATGAAAAAGACCCAACCCCACTGGTTTAATAAGTATAAACATATTTGATTTTTAATAACAATATTATTATCTTACTTAAGTTTTGTAGTTATATATAGCAGTCACTCAGTAAATTATAGAAATGAAGATCTAAATTAAGATATTCTCTACATTTACTTACATAACCTCAAAACGTTTCTCTTTCATGGCATCAATATAGCATCAATATTATGTACAATTAATGAAGAATAGACGCATCATGATATTAACTATAATAATATTTAATTTCTAACGGTAATAATGTCATCAAACCACCTCAAGTTTCGTAGATTTGAATATCCAATACACAGCTATACTAAGAACATTATACACTGCAGAATCAGTTTTTAATAACAAATTGAATTGAGCTCTAATATGTCTGCAATCCTGCAGGTCATGGCCTTCGTGTAATAGCCTATTGTTTATTGTAGTGTGTGTTTTGTTCTGAAATTCAATCAAGTCGGCCGTGATTCAATAAAATTAGTTCTCAAAACTGACAACAGGTGGATTTTGGAAAATAGGAAAATTGTGTAGGAAAATTGACATTTCACTGAAAACTACTACTTTTCCGAAAAACTTTGGATGCCAGGCATGAAAATGAGGGGTCACTCATTAAAATCCGTTCAGCCGTTTTCCCGTAATTTCCATTATCATTTCAAATTATATATATATATATATATATATATATATATATATATATATATATATATATATATATATAATTGGGTTGGTGCATAAGCTCGTAGCGTTTTTGTTTTGCTTGTTGGTACTCCTGTTGCTATGGATTTATTTACGGATTGTAATTTTTTATTTGAAGTTTAATTGTTGTGCTTGAGTTTACATATTGAAGTTTTCATTTTTGCAGGTAGTGAGTGGAGTCGTGGACGCTAGAAAATGTGGTGTCAAGTGGAAAAAGTGGAACATTTCCGACATATTCTTCTTTTTGAGTTCAATAGAGGGGCGAAAGCAGCGGAGACAGCCAAAAACATTTGCGTCGTGTATGGTGACAATGCTATCGGAGAGAGCACGGCAAGAAAATGGTTTTCTAGTTTGAAGGAGGGTATTTTGACATTAGTGACACTCCACGTTCAGGAAGACCTTAGGGGTTTGATGAAGACCGTTTAAACACATTAATCCACAATGATCCACGTCAGTGTGCTCGAAAACTGGCAAATGTGATGAACAGTGATCATTACACCATTGTATGACATTTATTGTCACCAGAAACGTCATGCACACGCAATCCAAGAAAAAGGACCAACAAGATAATGGGGACTGTGTGAAGTGATGCTACTCCACGATAATGCAAGTCCGCACTCTGCTAACCCGAAACAAAACACTATCCAGGTGTTGGGTTGGGAAGTCATTCCGCACCCATCTTATTCACCTGACCTTGCGTCCTCAGATTTTCATCTTTTCCGCTCTCTATCGAACAACCTTCAAGGAACTTTCTTTCCAGATTAAAATGCGCTCAAAATGTCGCTTGATGATATCTTTAATTCAAAACCACGTGATTTGTACAGGCGTGGAATCGAAAAACTACTTCAGCGTTGGGAGACTTGTAAATAGTGACGGAGAATATATTTTTTATGATTAATTTCCCTCTTATGTGTATCTGATGTGTTTAATAAACTTATGAAAAATCGCTACAGAATTATGCACCAACCTAATATTATTATTATTAAAATATTATTACAACGCCTGTACACTGAAAAAAAAAACCCGAACAGAAACATACCACAACGTGACACTTTGCGTCCCTGGGTACGCGTCAGGCAGTCAATGAGAATCAGTTGCAAAGCCTGTATCGGAACAGTGCGATCACACTTCGAATGAAATCTGCAGTAATTTATATTGTTAGATTATGGTAATTGTGCTTCATTTATTTTTTGTGTTACAGGGTAATGGAGAAAGTTACACAACGCAGAACTGCACGCGTTGTATTCTTTACATAAGACAATTTAGGAACATTAAATCCAGAAGTTTTAGATGAGCAGAGCATGTAGCACTTATGGATGAATTTAGAAATGCGCATGGAGTGTTAGTTGGGAGATCTGAGGGAGAAAGATCTTCGAAGAGACCGAGAAGTAGATGGGACGATAATATTAAACGGATTTGAGGGAAGTGGGATATGATAGTGGGGACTGGATTAATCTTGATCAGGATAGGGACCGATTGCGGGCTTATGTAAAGGCGGCAATGAAACTTTGGGTTCTCCAAAAGTCATTTGTAAGTAAGTATGTTATACGTACCATTTTACGTCTTATTTTGATTTATTGCAAATAGTTATTTACTTAAAATAAGGAGATAGAGAGCAAATAGCTTACAAATAGGAATATTAAAACCCTGATATCTGGTGAACATAATTGAGGACCTAACATTCTAAATGTGTCAAAAACAACTTTCTGAGATATCGATGAAAACATACTGCAAAATGCATGTTGAGATACCTACAACCCAGTCTTTTGGCTCACGAATGACTCACAGTTAAGCTAAGAAAAAAACAATTTAGTATGATATTCTCTAATGGATGTTATTTTTAGTTGATTATTTAACGACACTGTATCAACTACTAGGTTATTTAGCGTCGATGAGATTGGCGATAACGAGATGGTATTTGGCGAGATGAGGCCGAGGATTCGCCATAGATTACCTGGCATTCACTTTACGGTTGAGGAAAACCTCGGAAAAAACCCAACTAGGTAATCAGTCCAAGCGGGAATCGAACCCACACCCGAGCGCAACTTCAGATCGGTAGGCAAGTGCCGAAACGCTGGTGGCCATATGGATGCTCCTCCTTTAAATTGAATAAAAGGAAATTTGAAAAAAGTTGTCACTTAGCATACTTAGAATATTAGTTCTTGAATTGATTTCTGACTATTAGTGTCCCACCTCATAATTTTTAGTTAAGTGTACCCTATAGCTACTGGAAGTTTGCCGGTGAACTTTTGATTCATTCTGCATAATTATACATATACTAAAGATTTAGAATTTCAGACGTTTTAAAATTACGTGTGCTAGGTCTACTGGTCTATGTTAAAAGTTGAGAAACATTAGTTACTGGCATTGAATCCATTCACCACCACCACCACCACCACCACCACCACCACCACCACCACCGCCAACCCCACCGCCACCGCATCAACATCATCCTCATCATTCACTTTTAGTTTTAGAGTCCTTATTCCCCCCCCCCCTCATACGGGATTACAAACAACACTAAATTTTCACATTATACTGTACCTCAATGTGCAGGCTTTCAACATCTTCGGCGTTTCTGACCTGTTGCTGTTCTGTCATACTTCTCCCCTCACTCATGTGGTAGCTATTAGGTTATGTCAATGTTTGGCTTTCCCCTTCAAATTTCTCTAACATTTCTCCAGCGAAACGGCGAAGTTCGAAGTGAGACAAATGGCCAACTGGCTTGGCACTCACATATTCAGGTTTTCTCAGCCCCAAACTCCTTTGCAAGGACGCGTTTTCTGGTACTTTTAAATGTTTCTCCTTCCATTTCCCTTATTGACACTGACATTGACGTGGCACATGGCCACCATTCAAGAAAACATAAGGCAATCACAAGGTAAGGAATACATTCTGAGTCCCCGTGTAAGAGAAAACTTCACTTTCATGTCGGAAATCGAATCCACGTCTACTGTATTAGTAGCCAACAATATTTCAAATTAATGAAGTTTAAGCACAACCCCTTGTTTTAAATGCAGTTAATATATTAAATAATTGAATATTAGACTATCGGCGAAAGCAGAAAGAATCGAGGAAAACCAGTCAAGAGAATAGAGTTTTCTGTGGTGATACTGGAATAAATTCCAAAGAAGGTAGACAATGAAGATTATAAATTACAACTGCAGTAGAGCATCGATTATCCGAAACAATTGGGAACGGGAGGTGTTCGGATAACTGATTTTTCGGATAACCGATTATTTATGAAAACAAATTGTACCGGTGTCGTAGAAACAGTATGAAACAAAGAAACACTGATATTAAACACAAAACTGTACATACAGTATATATTTTGTATCACGCTTCTTACAAATAACGCAGAGAACTGACTAGCCTAGTTTGACAAGTTCAAAATGGTCAAGAAAATAGGCCTACAGTTTAGAAAAAGAAGTACAATATATGTTTTTTTTTTTGCTTCATAGCTGAGACTCGTTTTTTTTTTTTTGCCGCTAAATCTCGCAAACAGCGCTAGCGAAACTTCTACATGGCGCGCGCAAATTTGAATTTCCCGACTGGAACGCTTTCGGTTAACCGATGTTTCGGTTGATCGGTATTCGGATAATCGATGCTCTACTGTATTACTGTTCATAAAACTAGTCACAATATGAACTTCCTAATACAACGTCGTCTTCTTTGAACACCAATTTCATTTGGAAAATCAGATATTTGAACCCCGATCACAAGAGTAGTATACATTCTATATTTACTTAATAGTTACAACGTCTCGAATACTGTAGAAACAGACACGATAAGGAACGTCTGTGTGATTGCCTGCCTTTGAATTGTTGGCGCGGAACATAGGAAGGCACTTACCGGTCCGGTGGGAGGCATGGTAATTAGGTTACCATGCAGACACGGTTAAGGCGTTACCGACCACGCGACGATGGTCGAATTGAACCTGGTTGTTCGACCACTCGCCACTTTGCGGTCCAGACGTCAGTCACTTTTTTCCTGGCAAAATGCCATAAACTACGATCGAATTTCTTTGCAAGAGATGTCATTATTTTACCCCTCAAAACTTGCCATTAACCGCATTAAATTTTCAATTTCTACCTCAATTTCTGTTAGTTTATTAAACGACATCTTTTTAAAGCATATTTATTCGTAATCTTGTATTTCAGGTTCTCTTAACATAGCGAATAATTGTGGTCGTTGCATTTTATGAAAAAAAAAAAAGTATTTTAGCACAAGGTCCCAATAGATATTCAAATTGATAAAAAGCTCGTAAATATCATATTTAATGCAGTTTGTAATCGAAATATGCTGGTAATATTCATGGCATTTAAAGTGCAAATGAATTGTTTAGACTTGTTTGTTTACTCAATTGTCCGAAGACAGGTTTGAACACAAGTGACACAAATAATGCATCACTCATGAGGCAACTAAACCAGGAGATAATGGGGTAGGTTGGCCAGATCCTTTCCCCCTTAATTACATAGGCTACATCGCTGACTAGATATATTGCATTAGACTTCAGGTGAATATAAACAATTTAATCAGGAATTTGCAAAAGGGACCAAGTCCGATAAAGTAAATTTTAAGAAAAAACACAAAATCTTCTTGTATGGATCTGGATGAATAACAGTCTAAACATGTTGATATACAATTTAAATGTGTACATTTTATAGAACTTGGTTCCTTTTAATGATGAACTCCAAGAAGAGTGTGTGGAGAGATAGAAATAGGAAAAATTCAATTTGCAAAAATATGGACTTGGTCTCTTTTGCAAATTCCTGATTCAATTCTTCTTCCTCTGACACATACTGCCAAGTGAGATGTACTGTCTGGTAATAGATGTACATATTAGCGAGGACTTCAGTCAGAGGTATGTTTAGACTAAAGTCCTAAAATTGACAGAATAATTAGGGCGTATTTACATGGATCATTATGATGATGGTTACGACGACAACGTTTTTGCTAAGAAAATATCACGGCTAAGGTATAACCAAAGCCACTGCGCCCGGCCTAAGTTATTTACTTTACATACAACGTATCACATTCCATTCGCTGTAATGGACTACTGCATTCTCAAAGTACGAATACATCTAGTGTTAAATTAAAAATTATGGTTTATTTAACGACGCTCGCAACTGCAGAGGTTATATCAGTGTCGCCGGTGTGCCGGAATTTTTGTCCCGCAGAAATTCTCTTACATGCCGGTAAATCTACTGACGTGAGCCTGTCGCATTTAGACACACTTAAATGCCATCGACTTCGGCCGGGATTGAACCTTCAACCTCGAGCATAAAAAGGCCAGCTTTATACCAACTACGCTACCGAGGGCGACATCTAGTGTTAACTACTCTAACAACATATGAATTACCTACAGACACAAATTTCCTATTATAAACATGGTATAGTTTTAAAAGACGGATATTCCATAAATGTATGTATGTATGTATGTATGTATGTATGTATGTATGTATGTATGTATGTATGTATGTATGTATGTATGTATGTATGTACATATGTATTTATTCACATTGCAAATGGGTGAATACCCGGTGGCAGTAGTAACTATTTACACTCAATAATTACAATTAATAATAAATTACAATTCATAATATTAATAATAACATAATAGTAGCAATATATAATAATATTAACAAGGATCATTCTAAATTAAATGAATCTCTTAATATAACATAATTAATCAAAGTAAATCCAATTTATATCTTAATCCTAAATTCGAACTTAAAACCATGAGTATATATGATATGTTTATACATATGATATGTTTATAGCCTAAATTTATTGAGTGTACTTGAAGCTGGAGAAATTGATATTGATTGATTATTTCTGAGCTGATAGGTTGTGTTACTCAATGATTTATAAGAATTCTCTACAATTTCCATTGCCTGCTAAATACTTTCGTAGCGTACCAAGCAGGCAACAATTGAGCCATTCAGAGCAGAAGTGGTGTAAGTCAAAAATGAGTAATGAGGGTTAAAGTAAACATTCTGTAAAATACAGCGCAAAGTGGCAATTAATATTCAATTTATTTAAACATTTAGTAGTCAGTGGATAGCAAGAAGGACATATTAATTGCTACTTTGCGCTGTATTTTACAGAATTTTTACTTTAAACCTCATTACCCAATTTTGACTTACACCACTTTTACTTTTGGTCTGAACGGCTCATTGCGAATGATCGGCGATAATAAAAAAATGTCAATATAAAAATGGAGAATATTGCAGCGATGGATCGCTCTGATTGGTTGAAATTAAACAGATTCTTACTCTGCACTAGTGAACAGGTGCATGCTAAAGAGTCATGTACGATTTCATAATGCAGATTTGAATATAGGATCTACGCATGCACGTATAGTATATCAGACCAACATTTGACCAAGGGATTGGAAGCTGAGCGGGTCATTCGTTGCCCTAGTAACAAGAGACAGCTACTCTAGCTAATGACAAAACTGAATTGAAGCAGCTGATATCAGTTCCATCAGATTTGTCACGTAATTGTTACTCCGCATTAGGCCAGGAGCCTGTGCAAATAGCTTCTTGCGCTCTGTGTACTCCATTAGTATCATTAGCCTTGGCGATTTATACGGCTTTTCCTCTGACAAGTATAATTCATTACCAAGAACCTGCATAATAAGTTTGACTACAATATGCAACTCTCTTGTTCAGTGTCGCATTAGTCTGTGTTTATTAACACGATCTTCAGTTTCGAAACTTCATTCCTTTGTTGTCTTATTCTCTCTTCTTCAGTGACAGTACTGGTGGAAATGAGTAGTATACTTACACACCTTAGCAAAGAATGTGAATAAATAAGGTAATTAATACTTCACGGGACAAATAGATCTAGTTCAATAATCATAATCATAATATTCGGTCTAATCATAATCTCTTCATGCACCAGCAGACACTCGTTCCGGTTTCAATTTACGCTTCACAGCATATAGTTTGCAGCGTTTTAGATCTGCGTATTAGCTGAATACATGCCGGGAGTCCCAAGATATAGCGTCATCAAGAAACTGGCTCTTCACCTAAAAACACAAGACAGGGCAAACTTGGCTAACTTCGTGACCTTTCAGGTTAGAGGTCAATAGTTTTAGTCTAATGACAGAAGGTCTAATTTTGTAAGTCTAATGATATTTTGTCTTTGGAACCAAGTCTAATACAATCTGGTCCAATTAACAAAAATTGTCTAATACTACATAGCCTAACTTGCAATTACGTCTAATACTATTATGTATAAATTATAAACAATAATAGCCTACATATGTTACCTGTGTTATTGTTTATTACATATAACTCAGGAATAAAATACAATAGGCTTGTAGTGGGTTGCAAGAACCCATTTATTCCTTCGTTAGCTGCTAACAGACCAATAAGTTCGAAAGACGGCTTGCAAGAAACATCTTTAGTGTTATTGGTCCGTTAAAGGATTCACTAACTTAAGAGATTTGATTTCCCTCCTATAATAATATTTATTCATCCGTTAGACAGCATCTTACGTACATTTTGTGTATTGGCGAGTATATATTTTGATTCATCTTAATCTTACCTGCAAGATATTCAGGCATGCGATATTTTGTGTAATAGGCCTATATAGACTACATGATATTAAAATAATATTGCATATCGATGACTAAGAAGATGAAACCTCGTATCTGTACATTTGCAGGTAAATAAAAAAATCTGTTTTAGAAATATTTTTTTCAAAATAGACAAACTTGTAACATATGTTTCTGCTTTGCAAGATCTTCTATTCCAGAACAAAATATTAGTACACTGTCCAATTTTGTGAACACAATAATAATGTAGTTAATCTGAATAATAATACTGTAGTAATACTAGGCTAAGTAACCATTTTTGTAGATAGAGGTACCCAACGATATACGGTAATTTGATTACTTATTTATTTGTTTACTTATTTAGTCATTCTTCGAATAACAAAGTTATTATTTATTTATTTATTACGGACTCTAGTTTATCATCTGACGTCGAGGTTATGTGCTCTGTAGTTTGTCTTTTTATTTTCTATAAAATCAATGCACTCGTGCGCTATTTCTAATAACACATATTTATTTTCCTCACTGAAACTTCTGTTACTGCTTTCTTTTTGATCCGTATTAGTCTATATTTATTGAAAATTTTGACAACAATAAAACAATTACTTATATAATTCATTCATTCATTCATTCATTCATTCATTCATTCATTCATTCATTCATTCATTCATTCATTCATTCATTCATTCATTCATTCATTCATTCATTCACGTCCTATTGAGTCACTTGTGAAATTCAAAGATGCTTGATTAACGATCCATAACTAGTGGCCCGTTAAATTCCTGTTCTGCAACCCGACAATCCAATAACTTTAAAGATTCATTAACTAATGGAGGAATACATTATTTATAGGTCTGTTTTCTTTCAACCCAGCATTAATGTTGAAATAGTTGAGCAATGAAAATTTACGGTAGATTAATCTTCATTTTCATCTTCCGATACAGCATGGAATTTCAGCTTTAACTTAAAGTTGTCAAGTACAAATCAATTTCTCCAAGATCTTTATACTGCTGGTAACGTGTTACTATTCTACTTGTCTTTGGTTAATTTGGTACGATTTCTTTACGGGATGCTGAACTCTCATGTCCTCCCATGAGCTGTGTTATGAGTACTTCATTATTACGTTGGTATGTTCTTATGCTGTATATTCTAAAAACTTCCATATGGATATATGATGAGATATAATAATTTTTTGGAATTTCGAGTGCCATCCTTCAACATTATTTATAGTTCTTTGAAGGCCATTTTGAGACAAGATTAAACACATTCCACACTTTGTAGACTTGAATGTTATCCAAGTTCTCGTTGGTGACAGAAGTAGCATTGCAAGCGTCTCTGAGTGAACATCTCCAGTAGATCCTATTGCTTGTTCTACTTCTCAATCTTAAGTGGTAGTCGAAATTTTTATGAACAATATTTTTTTTACCTTTAGGCGAATTAATAGTATATGTATTCATTTTGCTAAAAAATTTCTGAAAGTGACAAGGGTACCATATTAGGCTACTAAGGAAACGTATGTTGATTACCGTAACAATATCTACTTTTTAGTAAGTATCATTAAAATTATTATTTGAGATTTATACACACATTTTATTTAGAAATGTATATACTAGACGTAAATTTTATTTAGACATTTTAGTCATTAGACATTTTTCTTTTAGATCTGAGTTATTATTGAACTTTTTTTTATTAGACTTCATGTTTTATTAGATCTACTGTCCATTAAACCTGCTGCTCTTAGACGTAATGACCTGAAACCTATATTTCGTGATATTTATTTTTAAATTTACTACAAAATTATACCAATGATAAATGTAACTTTGGTGGTATAGCAGGGTAAGTGAACCTATTAATGGGTTACAACTGACCAGAATTACGGACAATAATACTGATCTTTTAGATATTGGATATTGTAGCCCTTCCTATGGAATGTACGTTTTAAAAGTTGTAATTGTGACAAGGTTACAACAATACAAGTAAACAAGAGTATAACGCATACTGGCGCTATTGCCTGCAGTGAAGGTAATAACGCCACTTACTTTTTTAGAACAAAGAAACAAAAGGAAAAGTGACAAATATAAGATTATGTTACAGAATTAAATAACTATAAATGACTTCACTGTAAAGGTAATTCATAATGTTATAAAATCACAAGCTGAAAGCACGCATAATAACCCAAAGCAGCAACATTTATATCTTCATTGTGATACGAATGCTGATCAGCATTTTACTTCTCGCGGACATTACTTATACTGTATTCTTGATGTGTCTTGATTTAGAAAATAGTTTCCTTCTTATTATTTTCAAATTCAGTTATATCTCGTCATGTCACTGGACCTGATGCCAAAGCTTTGTTTATTAGTAGTTTAAGAAACAAATGAATAGCAATAATGCGATTCATTTGTCTAGAAACATTTCACTTCTTAAAATGCTGAGATTTATGTTGTCTGTTTTTACGAACGTTGCATTCTAAGGCGAGGGACGATATATAGCAACTTTATAATTACGGCGACGTTTTTCTCTCTCTCTTTCTCTTGTATATCGGGATCTTTGTTGCAATGCTTTATCATCTTCTCGAGTCGTCTCCAACTCGCTTCTGGCTCTTTATCCCAACAAAAACATCGCCTCTTGAAGGAAACATTTCCGAGAGTTTTCAAAGAGGGAAAAGTGCGAGGAAACTGGAGGTACAAGAAGAATAATGAGGTGAGATTACAGGGGTGTAGAAATTTTACTCCCGTCACTTCTCATACGAACTGGAGCCCGATTATCATCATCTCTATATTCTTATAGGCCTGAACTAACCCGAATCACGTAAAGTGAAGTGTGTAGGCATTACATACATACATACATACATACATACATACATACATACATACATACATACATACATACATACATACATACATGCATAGATGCAGTTCACACCTGTGGAGTAACGGTTAGCGCGTCTGGCCACGAAACCAGGTGGCCCGGGTTCGATTCCCGGTCGGGTCAAGTTTCCCTAGTTGAGGTCTTTTTCCGGGGTTTTCTCTCAACCCAATACGAGCAAATGCTGGGTAACTTTCTGTGCTGGACCCCAGACTCATTTCACCAATATTATCACCATTCAGACGCTAAATAACCTAAGATGTTGATAAAGCGTCATAAAATAACCTACTAAAATAAAATAAAAAATACATACATGCATACATACATACATACATACATACATACATACATACATACATACATACTGTACATTCGGCCTTCTGTGCTTGAGGTTGCGGGTTCGATTCCGGCCCAGGTCGATGGCGTTTAAGTGTGTTAAGTGCGACAGGCTCGTGTCAGTAGATTTACTGGCATGTAAAAGAACTCCTGCGGGACAAAGTTCCGGCACATCGGCGACGCTGATATAAGCTCTGCAGTTGCAAGAGTAGTTACTATACAATAAATAAATAAATAAATAAATAAATAAATAAATAAATAAATAAATAAATAAATAAATAAATAAATAAATAAATAAATAAACTGAATAAATAAATAAACACATGCATACATAACATTACATTACATACACACATACATATATAATATAACTTATACATCCCTATTCTTATAAACTTACCTGTATGTAGTAATTTTTACTTATCATTATTCGTCGAATTTTAAGATTCTTTAATTGCTTGGGCCATATTTGTAACACTTCCTCTAATATATGTAGGGTATGTAGTATTCCAATACAGTTTAATGATGATAATGGGGGAAAAGACCACATTGACCGATTAATGACTGTATATGTGAATAGGAATATCCCGGAAAAATTTGTTACATTGCTACCTTTGTTCAGCTCTAGTTTCTCTGGCGACTCATGATTAAAACTGACATATCTACGCAACAAGTCATTCGGTGCATATTCTGATGGAACTGCAACTTCAGACACATATGGTGGAGGAATGTTGACGTGATAATGTTTGTGTTAAATCTGAATTTCGCTATCACTATCCACTCTTGCCTTATTTCCTTACGTGAGAATGTGTTTTATGACACCCCTGGGCCTTGAGGTGAAAGTTGTGGTGCTTTTAATTGTGCGTCGATCAATTCCTGTTCCTATTATCACCAACAAGACAAAGTTTTGTTTAAACTGAGGGAATAACAGAGACTGGCAGAGCTATGAATTTAAGTACCTTTAAAGTTCTGCAATGTCTATAGTTTCCATCCCTTTCAATATTATCTGCTAAGTAGGAAGAGGGGCGACGGATATCAGCCTGTTTCTTGTGACCGATATTGACGAACAAAAACGATAATCAAACTCTAAGATAAGGTAGAAGAGAACCATTTTGATCAAGAATAATGTTTGTTACATTACATTAGTCCTATAGTGCAATGACGATGAGTTTTCTACCATTAGCTAACTGAAAGTTGTTACGAGTAGTTTGAAGATTTTGACGTAAATACATCCATGTGGAAGGTGATTCAATAAAAGTCTAACGGAATTCACAGCTTTAAGATGTAATACAATCTTACGCTGAATTTAACGTTCCATAACTCGCAAATTGTAAGCGTAAGAATAATACAACTTATGCGTACTGTGTATGAGTAAAATCCTGAGTAAATAAAGGATTTTACATTATAAATTGCGTGCTATTATAATTTTAATAATAATACATAATATTTAAAGTTAAAAAGCCTTCGAGTTAAGAACACCTCTGAAGGAACGGCTGCAATTTGGCTTTTCACACTGGAGTCCTTTACATTTCTCTCTGATATTTTTCTACCGAATGGGGTAAGTACACCTTTCGCTTGTATAAATTTAGTATAATTCAAAATTTAATTACCTACTACGCATCCTGAATTAATTTTACGCTGCAAATTGATTTATTGATTGAACATTACTTCTAAATTAATAAACAACTTTTAGAATCTAAAACACTTTTATTGTTAAAAGTATTTCTAAATTGGAGGAGGATGCAATTTGTACAGGGAAAATTGGTTTCGCTGATATCTTGTGATATTCTAAATATTTCTTCCATGCTTTCTTCTCTATTTTTTTTCATAATGACTGTGTCAATAAATTCTCATATTATCAGTTGTACATATAAATAAAAAACACTTTTTGTCATGATTGTAAACTATAATTATTTTTACACAATGAATTAATAACGACTACTACACTTTTACTATGTCGTACTACTTTTGACCAATAAAACGGTACGAAAGGACGTCTTTTAACCAATCATGGCTGCTTAGCGCACAATTTTATCACTTCCCTTGTATTTGTTTATTTTTATCACTTCCCTAGCATTTGTTTGTCTTTATCACTTCCCTAACATTTGTTTCTTTCTTTGCCAACATTTCAAACTGCAAATTCTTTACGGTACAATAAAACATGCTTTGTGTTCGTCATTTGTTTACCGCATAGGTAATCAACTGAAAATGGCAGTTCCGTTCAAACGTTTTGGTTAAGCTAACATTAGTGAAATAGAATGTTAGTAAGTCAATTAATACCTATTTTATTATATTAGAGTACTTTATTCCTTCTAATCTTTATATACTTTCTTCTAATCGTGTAATAGTCAATTAAATCCCACTCGAGTTATGATATTCGCTAGAGAAATGAAAACCTCTAGTGAGATTACAGTTGAAAAAATAACATGTAATGATGAAACAGTGTCAAAGGAAGGGTTTGTTCTCCAGTATGAAAGGCATTAAAATTTTCATGAATTTATTTCAAAAAAAGTGTGGAATTATGAATAAAAGAGATTTGGGAAATTTAAGTTACCGTACCGTACCCAAGATAAGATGTTTTGTAAATATTGAAATGGCCAAGTTAACTGACAGTCTCACATTTTAGGTCATAACTTGAAAAGCATTAGATATATTTAAACTTTTTTTCACAATACTATTAAGGAAAGTACATTAAAAGCTGGGGGGGCTCATCGTGCTAACCACACGATAACTCCATTCTGGTTGGATGATCGTCCACCTCTGCTTCGACATGTGGCCGTGAGAACAGCAGCCGGCTGGTCGGTCTTGGCCCTTCGTGGGCTGTAGCTCCACGGATTATTAAAGTACATTAAAAAATAATAAAAAAAAAACATTTTTTCGACTTCCAAAGGTGTATATACCTCCTTAACCTTTTGATGCACGCATTTGGGAGGGAAATAAAAAGTTGTGTTTGCAATGAAATTAAACTTTTATTTGTCTAAGAGAAGTAGCTCAAATTAAAAAAAAATTGAAAAACTTCCATTTTTGACACAGAAAATGGGTGGTTTTGTGGTAAAACCACTATGCAATCCTGCAGAACACAATGCCTTCAGACTTATTGTGAGTGATACAGAAGGAAACAGTTTCTGATCTCATTAAGGCAAAGTGCCACTCCACATGTGTTGCAGGCCTATTTACTCCCGTGTGGTTGAACTTTAGTGTTACAATAAGCACAGCATCTTGAAGATCCACACACAGGCGTATGTGCCACAATGTCGAATCTTTTCTCATATGGGACCGTTGGCTTGAAGTGGTGGACAGGTTTTAGTACTGTCTTTCTCCCTCTAAGTTTTGGAATATTAGCTGCGACCAAACCATCAACAACAGCCAACCTGAAATTCTTCAGGGTCATTTCTCTACCTTCACCTCTCAACGAATATACCAAGAAGACATTAGTCACAGTGACATCAACAAAATGCCAAAAAATGCGGTGCCATTATTTTCTTGCATTTCTATGAATCTCGTAGGACTTCAACATATCAGCTTTGTCAACATAATCCGTATATTTGTTGTAGTCATTCACGAGTTGTGGGCAAGCAATTTCAGTGGTTGTTCCATTCTTCTCTTTCCTTGAAACAGTGGTGACAATAGATGGGTCGTGGTAATTAGAAAGGAAAAGAATGGACCTTCTATCCTTCCACTTGAGCCAAGACACTCCAGCATATGACGTACGGCTATCACTCTCACAACGTTTCATGTCGCGGTCTCTTCTTTCGTCGTGTGGTAAACCAATACGCCCATGTGTAACTGTACAACATGCATAGATATTTTGCTACCTTAGAGAGATCATCAGATTCAAACTTGTGAAAAAGTTGTCATAAAACACTTTGTGATTGTCACCAACCATATCTTCCTTGTAGCCATGATGAATAGGCTAAGCTGAAACAAAACTGAAACATTTTGTTGAATATGGTAAGCATAACTACCCCGTTTGCATGGTGGTTATGTTTTGAAACCACCACATTATTTCTATACTGACGCCACATGTGTCGAAGAAATTACAATCTTGTTACTGAAATGTGTTCTAAAAGTCTTAAAGACAAATAATACTACATAGAAACTTACCTAACTGTGTTATTTTAGCATACAACTGAAATAAAAAAACGTAGTGAGTCTTCCACACCCCAACTATACACAACAACGTCGGCATCTTAGTGAACAGTCTGGGGAAAACAAATATAGGGAAAATAAAATTCTTCTACAGTTACTAGGGATCAGTGAACGCAGTGCAGTAGTTTTGAAATGAAACCACCATGTAAGTAGACGCGAAACTCAAATTAAAAGGTGGTTACATACTGTAATCACAGCGCTTCAAAGGGCTAACTGCTCCATTTTTATGTCATATGTAACATGTGTTTACATTCCTTCCCTTTCTTCACATTGGAAACTGATAACGAAAGACTACCTATTTTCTCGTTACAATACACACAATACAGGCCATCTTGTTACCTGCATAAAGTACAGCCAAAAGGATATCTGAATGCAGAAAAGTAGGAATATAGGGATACATAATGTAGAAACTAATAGGGAGGATCATGGAGTACCTCTCAACATTTAAGTTCGAATTAACTTTCCATGCATCCGTGATGGAATGAATTACGTGCCGATTGTGTTTTCTGGTTAATCCGACTCCGCTATCTATTCATCACATCCGTTTACCACACCTCTGGTGGTAGTCCGCCGACCTCACAGATCTATACGAGTCGTTAAAAAATTATGGTTTATTTAATGACGCTCGTAACTGCCGAGATTACATCAGCGTCGCTGATGTGCCGGAATTTTGTCCCACAGGAATCCTTTTACATGCCAATAAATCTACTGACATGAGCCTGTCGCATTTAAGCACACTTAAATGCTATCGACCTGGGCCGGGATCAAATTCGCAGCCTCGAGCACAGAAGGCCAGCGTTATACCCACTACGCTACCCAGGCTAGATGTGAGTCGCGATGTCCTCAGACAAAGACAAACCTGAAGTTTTTAGCACCTCTTATTCAGATACATGAGTCATTCCACAACCCCTGCCATCTACTGATCGTTGGACAAACCGAGAGGAACATCTACCACGGCGGTTGGTCAATTCTGCGTCACGCGTAGTGACCTGTTTTTCGAAACAGAGTAGATAATGAAAAAATAATTTTGGACTGTGTTGATTGAATGTCGAGTTAAAATGACAGAATCTAAAGATCCTCACAATCTTTTATTTATCACCACAAATGCAGGGTGTAAGAGGTATAAGTGCCGTCATATTCACAGGTGTCGGGGACGCCTACAAGATCAAAAATTGTCCATAGAACATGGGGCCAAAATTTAATAGTTTTCCCAGAAAAAAAATATTTCTTTTCTTATTTTATTTGCGTTATACTGCTTATACATTAGTAAGATTACGAAAACAATTACATCAGTAGGTATATCTAGCAAAGAGTTAATATTAGTTTAAATAAATATTTGTGTTATAGTAGGCCTACGTTTTCGTGAAATTAAATAAAAATGCATGCTTTAATTTGTTAATATTCTAGCGTGAGAGACGTGGCAACGTGTTCAGCAGGCAGTATTCTGCACAGACTTACGTATATATCTGTTGAATTCAAGCTCCCTGTTCATAGGTCTACTGCCAAGCGGATGACAGTTCAGTACAGGGTATTCGATAATCAACTTACAATTACATTTACAGTTTAGGAATATCATATGTTATTAATTTATGGAGAAAGTCGTCGTAATTCAAGGGAGGCAAGAAAATGTAAAGTCAATGTTTTCCGCAATGAAGGTTACCTAATTGGCGAACTTTTGTAGCGGTTTCACCAATATTCCCAATATTGTCAAATAAAATGGAAAGTTACCATAAAGTTCTCTTAATGAGATTGAAAGTTTGTATTTGCTGTTCGTTTTATGTAAACAACGGTCCGCCCCTGCATTAGAACAGAACATCTGTTTTGTACCGGTATGTGTGTATCCGCTTGAGCTGTATTGTGTACTGGTAAATCCCCTCCTCCCCATCCAGCAACATTGGTAAAGGCGTATTATTGTAAACATTAGTAACTAGTTAAATACTGCAATTAGAAAAAAATTGTAAGGACATTTGTTCTTCGTTATGACATGAATAATCATGAGTTAAAATAATAGCACATATACCCCTTACATCCTGTATAAGTTCGCCATTACCAAAATATATATGAACTCTTTGAAGTCAGGTCCGCGGCCATCGTAAGCCAGCGCTTTGCCAATTGAGCTACAAAGGAAGCTTATTTGAAGGTGCCACCTGTCCAAGTCCCTTGCTTCTTTCTAGCGTTTTCATTCTGCGAAGACCTAAAAATTGGAGAATGTAGGGGCTACGGGCTGAGTGTCACGCCTATTTATCATTCCGAGCGCACTTTCCTCGCCTCAGTCGAGCCTATTTGCTGTAATGAATGTAGATCTAGGTTCACTGAAACGTAGTGCCTTTGAATACAGAGTTGGACCTATAAAACCTGTATTCCTCGTCCACCACTACACTTCGAATGCAAAAGCGAATCGAGTTGAGAGGATATTGCATTGTTCTCACGATTCGTCTCCTGGGAGTCCTTCTCTCATTCATTTGTCGATTTCACGTGCCAGCGTCCATGCAACCCTGCATCTCTAAGGAGAAACCATTCTTCAAGCTTCTCACGTTTGTTCTACCTTAATTTCTTATATACATTAAAAGACTATTATATACGCAAAACAGAAATATAAATTACAGAATTTACCCCTGTATGAGCAAACGCTCGTGGTCGGAAGGTAAAAACCACACTATAGATAAGCAGAAAGAATAAGACAAAATTAACATATTAATATAAGCAACAAAATAACAAAGATTACAAAAACAGGAGTCTATATGATAAAGAACAATCACAATTGAAAATGTTTACAACCAATATTCACAAGCATAAAATACTAATATTTAGCAATTAATTATTATCTAACCCTATGTTAAGTTCCCTTAATAATTTCTTTAATTTTCTGTTTAAATTTAATCATACTTGAAGGGTACACGGGAAAAACGATCAAGGTCCATCAAAAATAGAAATTGAGTTAATAATGCTATCTTATAGTGGAAAAGAAGTACTATCATGTGGTCTAGCTAGTAATAAGAAATCATCGTTCTTGACATTCCACTACGTTAATTTATATTAAATACACACATAACAAAGTACCGGTATTAAATGCTTAAACTTTAAAATTCATTTTTCTCGAAACTTTCTAAAATGGACCTTGATCGTTATTCCCGTGTACCCTTCACTTATGTTAGCTAAAACAGGGTACTGAGAATTAATTTGATGTATAATTTTAAGCCATAGTTGACGCCATGCTTCATACCAGCAGGCGTTGAACTTTTGGATTCTGTAAAATTAAATAATAGGCCTATGTTTCTTCTCGTATTATAATTATGCCAATATGTGTTGAAATTTTTCTTGTTCTCATGAAAGAATGTTAATAATGAATATTTGAGGAGTTTTTTTTAACTTAACATGCCCATTTTTAGAAAATGCTACAAATATGCGTTTCTATGATAAACGAAGATTTTTATTCGGTAAAAAGTTATACGAAAAAAAATCTTTAATATTTCACCATAGAACATAATTTGTTCATTGCAGAAAAGTACGTTTTTGGCCCCTGAAGTGTCTTTTCTTATATTGGACATGTTAAGTTTTGAAAAAAAAGGTCCTAATTTATATATCTTCTCCAATTTCAAAACGTTACAATCCAAATAAAAAATATTTAGTAGGGTAATCAATAGACATTTTCAGACGAATTTTGGTTATTCTCTTTTGTAGTAAATCTAGCGGCTTTCTTATGGATTTAGAAACACTGCTCCAACAGGCAATGCCATAACGTAATACAGTTTGCATCAAGGATAAATAAATTGATCTTAAAATATTAATAGGGAGGTAAGAACGAAGTATAACAAATCTATATATAATTTTGCGTAATTTATTACATAAATATGCAATATGTCTGTCCCATCTGGAATCCGGAATTTTCGTCACCGATTTCTTCGTCACTCGGTGATTTCGTCACATATTACATTTTGTCACTGCAACAGTTTGTCACCGATTCACTTTTGTCATCACCATATTTTGTCAACAAATCAATTTTCTCATCATTATTGATCACTACAATTTCTTGAAGAAGAAAACACCGAACTAAGAATCAAGTTTCATTTCTTGGTTGCATTGGCCTTTGTACCAGAGAATTATGTAGTTCACGCTTTCGTTATTCTCCAAGAAAATGTTATGGATGAGCTAATGGGGTCCATGTTTCCTTCAAATACATGAAATTATTATATTCGTACCAGGAAAAACCTACCCAGAACAATAAATACTTGCGAAGCGTATCACAGACGTCTTAATACTTTAATGGGCAAAGCACATCCCTCCTTTTACTATGTCCTTCAGTTGCTACGGGAGGAGACTGCAAGGATACATCAAGATATTGAGAAATTGGAAGCAGGTCAGTCTCAAGCAAGAAAAAGGAAGAAATACACGTCCTTAGATAACAGAATAGCACGAATTGTCGATAGTATGAAGCCTATAGAACAGAAGATAACATCCTTGGTTACCTACGCGCCATAGGTCACAACTTTAGTGGAAATTTTGGTTGAAACTCCATAAAAACAGAATGAATGTATTCAACTTCAAAATTCATGTTAATACAGAGCATAAAAATAATTATACAGTGATGGTTTTGAACTCATTACAAAAACAGCCTAGATGTAATTTTCTGTATTATTTTGGTGACGAAATCCCCTCAGTATCCAAAAAATGATGGCAAAATATATAATTACGAAATATCTTAGATGACAAAATCTCCTCAGTGACAAATATGTCTATATAGAGCACCATCTGGAGACTACGAAAATTTTATTCATTTATTGGAAAAGGCACTAGAATACTTACAGAAACTGAAACGTGAATGCATTATTTGCGGATACATCAATGTCGATTATCTAACAGAAAGCAATAGGAAAGATCAACTAAATTCATTGCTAGCATCTTTCAATTTAATTTACACAGTAAACTTTCCGACCAGAATACAAGGGGATTCAGCTACTGCAGTAGACAACATATTCATCGGAAAAGAAAAAATAGGTATATCTCAAACAACCCAATAATTAATGGCCTTTCGGATCACGATGCTCAACTCCTAAGTATAAATATTAACACATCATCAAAAAAAACCAACTAAAGTGAGATTCAGAAATATAAACAAGGAATCATTAAATGATTTTGAAAAAAAAATTTAAAAAATGAAACATGGGAATCAGTATACAGTCAAAGTGATATGAACAGTAAATTCAACGAGTTTCATAAAACATTTCTAAATATTTTTGAATCCAGTTTTCCTGTAAAGTATAAAAATGAAACAATATGTGACAATAGATGGATTACACAAGGTATTAAAATCTCATGCAAAACCAAGAGATCATTATACATACAGAGCAGAAATAGTAATGATACAAACTTAAAACAACACTATAAAAATTATTCAAAAATATTACACAAAGTAATTCAAAAAGCTAAAGAATTACACTATAATACAACAATACAAAACTCTGATAATAAAATCAAAACAACTTGGAACATAATTAAAAAAGAAAGTGGACGATCAAAAAGTAAAGTAACAAACTATACCCTTATATCTAACAATACAAAAACGTTAGACCCAAATGAAATTGCAAACATATTTAACAAATATTTTCTTACAATAACTGATAACCTCAACATCCCCCAAGATAATGTTACTAACAGTTTAGATTCTTTAACACAATATTTTCCGACAAAATTCCCAAATATTGAAATATTTCCAACAAACAAACAAGAAATAATTGCAATTATTAAAAATCTAAAGTAAAAAAACTCCTCAGGATATGATGAAATAACAAGCAAAATATTAAAAGCGAGTTCACATATTATAGCTGGGCCATTAAGTTATTTATGTAACTATTCAATGCTCAATGGTATATTTCCCGAGAGATTAAAATATTCAGTGGTTATTCCTATCTTCAAAAAGGGAGAAACAACGTCTCCAGAAAATTACAGACCCATATCACTTCTACCAGTCTTCTCCAAAATCTTTGAAAAAGTAATGTATAAAAGATTATATCATCATCTAGAAAGATACAACATTTTAGTCCCAGAACAATTTGGATTTAGGAAAAATAAAGGCACAGAAAATGCAACATTTAGTTTAACTGACAAAATTCTGGAGGCAGTAAATAAAAAATTACAAGTTGGAGGGATTTTCTGTGATTTATCCATGTGACTATAAATTAAGATTTTATAATAGTATTAAGTTTTTTGACTTGTTCCATATTCTAGCTGTAAGCATGTATGAATACCATGGAATGTTAATAAATACAATACAATACAAAAAAACATGATGACAAAACGTATTTAATGACCAAAAAACTAATGACGAAAAATAGGTGACAAACTATATAACGGTGACGAAATGTCTGATTACAAAATGACCTATATCCGTCCCATCTAAGGTGCTGGTTAATTAGTAACTTCAGTAGAATTGGTTAAACATGGACAGTCACAATTTAGAGTAACTGTACAATTAGGATTGTGAATTTTAATATTGCTTATTGTTTGTTGTTAGTAAAATAACATGTACGAAAATACAGTCTTAATTCTTAAGTGGGTCAAGGGAAATAAATTATAGGAATAAATTAACTTTAAAAAGTACAATTTAAATTTTAACAATTTAACTGATATAAAAACATATACATATTAGAGAAATATATATTCTTTAAAAATTAAATTCCTAACGCTATTTTTAAATTTCTGATACTAAAATGTTCTATATTTAGGTATCTTTCAATTATTTTATTATATAACCTTGGACCAAAGTGGGTACCATGGTTAAGAGTTGTGCTTGTGAAACACTTTGGTTCCTCTAGTCGTATAAAATCCGATCTTTTAGTTCCATATTTATGATGATAGAATTTGAATTTATTGCGATTTTTATGTATAAAGTTTAATAAGGCAATATAATAAATTTGTTTAATTTTCAAAACATTAAAACCAGTGAACAAAAGCTCGGATGAGTAATCAATTGGTTTATTAAGGCATATTTTAATTATTCTTTTCTGAATAAGTATTAGTGGAGTGAGATTAGAATTACAAGCATTTCCCCATCCTAAAATTCCATACTGGGGAATGGTTTGAAATAAAGCTAAATAAATTACATTAGTTAGTGAAAAGGGTACAACCATTGTTTTAGAAATATTTATACGAGTAGATAGTAAGTTTGAATGTAGCCTTTTTTATTAGATGCATACCATTGTTTGCTTTCTTATATGTTTCATTCCATGTTAAACCACTGAAAATAACTACGGTATCATTTGTGTAAGAAAACATATTGCCGTTATTTTGTGACAAATCAAGCATCTGTAAGTTATTAATATATAATAGAAATAAAATGGGTCCTAACACTATGTCTTGAGGTACTTCATAACTAGCATTTAAGCAGCTCCAAAGACAATATAATTATTATAATAACTTCTGGTAATTTACACATTTATCACTGTCACTCACCTCAAAGTGTGTGTTGCAGTGACCATCAATTTATACAACAAGATTAATGAAGCAATACAATTCTAACATGTCGTCTACTTCAATTTATTCCACGTTGTGAAGTTAATCTTTTGCCGTACTTTGGAAAGTCCTGTTATTTGGGTACTGTGTGAAGTGGTTTGTGCTTTGCAGTATTGATGCATCTCTAGTTTCGTAATGTGAATCTGTGCTCAGGAACACTTTTCATTTTCTGTTAATTGTGGCGCTTATGCTGAACACCGTTTCATTTTCACCAGTGTGATGTGTTAACAAGCAACGGTGTAACCAAACCTCATGTATATTGCAGCTCGGCCCGTATTAAATTAATTCAAATTCTAATTTTAATTACTAAGCAGGAATTATATGTTGATTTAATTGCCATACGCTCACGGGCATTGTGTTTTGGTATACAAAACATTCCACTTTATATATTCCGTTGTCGCATAAATGATAGTATATCGGACATTGACCACAAATCCAGAGGACACGGGTTTGATTCTCAACACAGGGGTGGAGGTTTGTCCCCGTGCTGTTGAGATGGGTTTATGTCCCCTGTTTTGTGTTTAACCTTTGATGCTTTGAGCGATATCCTTGTATCACGCTGGCCACATGACTAATTTTACTACTAGCCATTATCTAATTATGGGTTTTGATCGTCACAAAAATTAGTCTCAGACTAACAAAACAATTCGGTGCTTAAGCGAATTTAATATGTGCTATATGTTAAGCATTTAAATCATGAGAAATATGCCTACTTCTTTTTTTATTGTGTCATATTCCACACACAATATTCTGATATAATATACCATCAAACGAAAATCGTCAAAGCCCAAGAAGAAGAAAGTAAACAATAACATACTAGATGGCAGAACACAAATAAAATTTCCATTGTTCTCACAATCCTTCATCCCAATTACCAACTGGTCATAGTATAAACCATAGTATTGCTAACTGCACTATCACGTTCCATCTTGATTTTGGCACAAAACTGAATAATGAAAGACCACAGAACTGATTCAAGAACGAAGTCATTAAATTTTGCATGGGATATTCATATCGAAAGATATAATAGCTCAATTCTGGTCTTTTTTTGTAGAGGAAGCAAAGACGTTTAAGGAGAGGATAGTCATCTCTTCGATATATCGAGAATTTTTAATTACTTTTTCGCTCCAGTCTCTCTAAGGCTCTAGATTAATTCATCAGATACGTCTGAAAAAGTTTGTGCAGTTTTTGGGTGTAGCAATTATGAGAATGAAAATAAATGACGGACATTTCTTCGATTTCCGAGAGAAAAAATCTGTAAGTATTGCATTTGATTCCAGAATTGTGGATTTATCACAATGAAGCAAATTTACAAATTACCGTACTCTGTGCATTCTTCACGTAAACAGAGTGAGCCACTAGGAAAGGTACATTATTTGAGGGGTGATAATGTTGGTGATTCTGAACAAAAAAGTCTATATCAACATAGGGTAAAGGTTAGTAATATTATGATATGAGTAATATTGTGATAGGCCTAGTTCTTTTTGATAATTTATTACAATTTTACTGAGCGACAGAAAAATATATTTTTGCGTCAACGTATTAAGAGAATGTTCGTGGGCAAGTTTCTGTACAAAACCGGTCCTTCTCTCGCTCAGTAAAATTGTAACAAATTCTCAAAAAGAACTATCACAATATTACCAACTTTTACCCTATGTCCTGTTCTTAGCGGTTTCGAAGGAAAGTAATGGAAAAAATGAGGAACGGGAAAAGTGCAGGTGATAGCAAATTACAACATTGTCACCCTATGTTATGTTTAATTGTGTACTTTTCTGTACAGAACATGTTCAAAATGTCCACCGTCAGCTTTAATGCACTTTGCAGCTCTTGTAGACAGCTGCTGCATGTAAAATTCGAGCGAGAAATTATTCCTCCCCTGTTTCCACTTTGTGCTTGTAGACTTCGCTCTCAAGCTAACCTAACACACAATAATCCAATGGAGTAGGGTCAGGTGATTTCTGTGGCCAATAAATGACTCCACCGTGACCGATTCAACGCCCATAATGTCAGGCTAATCCGGACGACTGTCTAGTTACAAAACATTGGAAATGTAAAGTTCCAGGACATGGAGGAATACCCAAGAGCCTAATTCTGAGCAATGAAATTGTTTTGTTCTTGTCTTAATAAAATAAGGTAGAGTGTTAAATATTCTTTTTCTGTATGTTTATACTGGTGTAATATTAATCATAATTATAAAAATAATAATTTCTGCACTATAGTGTAACATTGGTTCAATAAAATTTTATTTTGATAATGATTTGTCGCTCTAGCTTATTTCCATTTTGAATTCTCTCTTGTTTTACAGGTCCAGTCGCTAGTAGTGCTGCACTAACTTGTCTATTCAGTTAATATTTCATTCAGAAAAAGATGGGTGTTTTCTCCTTAAACGTCTTTTGTGGGAGTATAGGAAGAGATTGGTAATCTTCGAGCTGTAGACAATAGTATCAAATATTCACTCCCCATTATACGTAAGTAAATCTGTTGTTGACGATGCGAAATCTTGTTTCCAAATAAAATATTCACTTATTGTGTGTGTTCCACATGGGTTTTGTTCTAATAGATTTTGTTTTGTGGTATGAATCTCACTTGTAGAATAGTTTTTGTTCAGTTTCGACTTGAGTAAATGGGAAAAGCTTAATTGAGGAGATATGAAGTTACGTGGTAAATGTGTTTGTAAAGTTTGGTGAGTTATATTCCTTTGTTATATTCCACAAGATAAATCTGCTTTTGGGTAAATATAACTCAACTGTTTGTCACAGCTTCCAAAGAAATGCTACAACACTCAACATACTTAGCAGCAGTTGTTTATTGATATTTGTCATTTATTTATTTAGTTTGGTATAGCTAAGGCCTTCAGATCTTCCTTTTAACACCACCAAATATAATAATACAGAAGAAAAATCACGTTATAAGTAAAGTGTAACCACACGAAAATCGAACAGATTACAGGCAAAAAAACTTTAAATGAATGATTAAGTATCATAATATCATAATTATATCCTAGTTAATTAATGAACATAAACAAGAAACTTGCAATTTAAATTTAGAGTAAACACATAATCAACACATCTAAAAATATTAAAAAACCATGGAATAAGAGAAGTCACTTGCTGGAGATAATTTTGGTCAACTATATACGTACCGGTATTGAGGGAATAAGGCTTGATCTGAATATGACAAACATTACAAAGAGAATGGCAAAATATAAGTGTTTATAGACTAGAGTACTGAAAGTAGATCAGCACACATCATGTCAAATTCTGGGTTACAGTTACATTAAGGAGAGGGCAAGTTGATCGACAAAAATATATTGAAAGAATCAATCCTTAAATCATGGATATGGAACAAGTACAAGTACTAATTATTACTGAGCATAATGGAATACTGCAAGTAGAGACAGATTGTTTCTACAAATTGTGTACTGTCGCTCAGAAAAAGAAAGATGACAGAATATTTGAGAGAAAATATCCGTTTGTTCACCGAAATAGAATAGTTTATTATAATATTTTTAATGTATGTTGATCTCTCCTGTTTTGTTTCCGGGTGTTTCATGAATTTTATAAAACTTTAACTAATACGAATTAAGTTTGTTTCCCACAACACGTTTCTATTCGTAGTTTATGTTACGTCTTGGATAATTTTATTAATATGAAACACCTTCTTCCATTAAGTTATCGATGACTCTTGAATAGTACAACACGAAATTAAATATAAATACTCCATTTGTGAGCAATTACGGTCCCAAAACTGTCCATTACTGTGAATCAGGTGTCAGAATCTGGGGAAGTGTTAATGAAGAGAAAAAAGGTGCGGAAAAGTGTTGTGATTAATGGTGCAAACGAAGATTTGAGCGGCACAATGAAGAATTCAGTGGACTTGGCGAGCAAAAAGGAGAAAGACTGCACGTCATTAAGGCGAGACCGAGACTGATTTTCCAAAACGAAGAAGGCAAGGTGTAATCCAGGTCGGTGAATCCCAATTCTGTTTCTGTAATGAAACCTTCAGAATTATCACTATTCTGGTCAGTACGGCTTATCAGTCATTTGAGTGTACACTCAAACCACATTACAAGCTTGCGCAGAAATACGTAGTTCAGTTGTTAATCTGCCATATTCTGCTTCTTAACACGCAGTCCTGTAGATTGGAATATTATGTCCAAATGTGTTGTTAAATAATATATGAAAATACTAGTCAATACTGTAATTAAGAGCTTCGTACCTATAAAACTGCACTATGAGCTATCATTACTTCCGTCAGTTTTCCTTTCCTGTTTCAAATCTGCAACATTATTAATAGATTAGAAACTTTCAGGAGAGAAATGATGGAGAGAATTTCAGGCATCATCTTCCCTGCAGAATTTGCTGTCTGCTACTGAAATGATATTACTTTGTCCCTGCCAGGGACACTTATTCCCTTTCGATGCCTAATTTATAGTTTTCGTACTTTATACGAGTATGTTACTAGTGCAGCACCTACATAACAACGTTTTTCCTTTCTTTTTTTGTATAAATTGAGCATGACAACAGTAGTCTACGAATCGGTCAACAGTAGGTACTAATTATTATGAACAATATTTTTTACCGAAAAAGGAGTTTTCTCCAGGAGCTCCTGTTCCCCTATGGGATCTCATCTCATCTCATCTCATCTCATCTCATCTCATCTCATCTCATCTCATCTCATCTCATCTCATCTCATCTCATCTCATCTCATCTCATCTCATCTCATCTCATCTCATCTCATCTCATCTCATCTCATCTAACATCTATCATCTCTCCTCTCATCTCTCTATCATCTCTTTCTCCTTCTTTCTCTCCATCATCTCTCTCATCTCTTTCTATCATCTCTCTGTGTCATCTCTCTTTATGTATTGTATCTCTCTCTGTCATCTCTCTCTTTATCTCTCTCTCCCTACCATATCACTCTATCATCTCTCTCTATGTTTCTATCATCTTTCTCTCTCATCTCATCGCCTTCTTTGGCGCATCCTGGGCAACGACTTGTCGGTACATTAGTCTACATAACTGGCTTCATAAGGGTAAATGGCACAAGTCAGGTGCCCGCCATTAGCAAAAAATAAATATTTAGAAAGAATTGGTAACCCTTTTTTTAACAGTTACAATTTAAATGTTCGTTTAAAAGGCGACCACAGACCTCGTTCTTTTTACACAGACGCGGAAAACTGCACTGGTTTAAGATAGAGGGAATAATAAAAACTGGAATTTTTTAAATCTTAATGTTCCCCTCCTGAAGCAAAAATTCAATTCACACTCTGGTAACATTATATTGTGTAACAATAACTAAAATATTAATATATTTCCATAAAATACAGTCCAAGTTAGAAGTTCATACCAGTATTAGCAATATTCCTAATGAATGTTGATCTTTCCTGTTTTGTTTTCGAGAGTTTCATGAAATTAAAAAAAATATATATTTAATACTAATTAAATTCATTTTCCACATCGCGTTCCTATTCCTAGTTTATGTTACGCCCCTGATCACATATCAGATTGACCATTCCTATGTTATGAAATGGCAACATAAAAAGACAACAAACATCAGAGCCTCCACTGTCGAAAATACACTTTTTGGTAACGACCGTTAGACGGAAGTACAGTTGCAAGTTATTACTTCATACAATTCCATAAGGATTATAGCGTGGCTTAATTTTAGTCGCTAGATGACAGCATAGTAAAATTGGTAAAAGTTGTTGTCTTCAAAGCTTATTAGCAGGGAACGGATTTATATGGACTAAAAATATATGAAATATGTAAATATATATGTAGTTATTTTTACCAAAATATGGAATTAAATATGGATTTTTACCAAAATATGGAATTAAATATGGACTTAAAATTATAAAAAAATGACTATGTACGTTAAATATTGGTACATTTTAATCAAACTAAACAAAAAATATAATGGACGTACCTTATCTTCCAATGTAGTTTCAACAAAACACAATTTTTATTGTCTGTTACCATAACAATAGGTTACAAACATTTCTTTCAAGTGCTGAAAAGTGAATCTTCTTCTATTGTCTCTGAGGATAGATTTATACTGACTAAAAGAGCGTTCGACGTCACAAGAAGTAACTGGTACATAATTCAATTTCACAGTGTCTGCTGGGGATAAGTCCAAGTTAATCTTCACTGTTGATTCACCACTCATCACAGCAACAACCTTTTGTAGTTCTTCATATCCAGGGTTTTTTGAAAGTACAGTGTCCACCTTAGCTCTTACTGCATCTGCAACTTTACCTCTACCACGATTCAGTTGTTCCACAGTACTATTTATAATTTCAAAACTTTCAGATAGTGAAAGGTGCCTATTTTGGAGACTTTTGAGCGTTTTTATGATGCATGAAAATGTATGCTGAATGTGAGCTAAGTCATTCTTCACACTTATGTCACAGGTAACTGTTTTCGCAGTATCAATTGAGACTGCATCTTCAGAGTCCAATGCAAGGAGAACATTGTTAATAGAGTCTATATGTTCGGCATAATATTCAACTGCTTCTAGCCATGTACCCCATCTAGTTAAAATTGGCTTTGGTGGCAATGGAATTTCAGGGTACATTTCTTTCAACACGTTAACTCTACTGGGAGCTTTGAGAAATACTTTTTTCACTGATGAAATCAACAAATCTACTTTAGGGAAATTGTCTCTGACCACTTCTGCCACACGATGAAATGCATGCGCCACACAAGTAAAATGAGTCAATTTAGGATATACAACAGATAATGCTTGTCCAGCTTTGACCATATAAGGGGCAGCATCGCTAATAAAGAATAACACATTATCGTACATAATACCCTTTGGCCACAGGATACCCATAGCTTCGTTGAACAGTTTAACTATAGTTTTGTTATTGCACTTTTCTAGAACATCACAATGTAAAAGAATTCGTTCAGAATATTGTTCACTTAACAAACCGATAACTACATTACCAACAAGTCTACCTTCTTTGTCGGGAGTCTCATCAATGGAAACCCAAATTGAACTATCTTTAATTTCATCTCTTATCTTCTGTATTGTCTCATCGTAGATGGATGGAGCATACGTCTTCCTAAGTGTTGACTCATCCGGGATTGTATGTTGAGTATATTTTTCAAGGAATTCCCTGAAGACCTTATTCTTTAGTTTGTAGAGAGGAATATCAGCAGAGATGAGAGAACGGCACAGGTCGATGTTAAACTCAGATCTTACATTCGATGTTGTTGGTTGTGTTAAAAACAATTGTCTCTGCTTGGAATTTAGTTGTTTGTTGGCCTGATGTTTACTAGTTGTAATGTGTTGTTGCACCAGGAACTTTTGTGTAGATGATACTGCACACTGACACAAATTACAAAATAATATTTTATTGTCAGTTGATAAACCATCTTCTTTAAATTCTGAAATGTAACTTGTTAGTTTTGATTTTAAATTGACTGAATGACGTACTTTTGGCATATTTACCGTCTTTATAGTATGATTTACGAAACTGAACCTATGTGTACTCTGACTGGCATTTAACTGTTGAGCTGCACAACTGAAGTCTGTTAAAAATTTTAAATTAAATTAATACAGTTTTGTAACTTACTTTCCCATTGTTGATAGGACTGCTAATTTTCAAATAACTCTGATGTTAAAGGGATTACTGAACATGTGTTTAAATCTCTATTGTTGAAATGTATTTTTAAAAGTTAATGGAATTTTGTTTTGTTTTATTGTTAAACCTAATATAATATGGACTGTTTTATATGAAATATGGAAAATATATGGAAATTAACGAAAATATGTACTAAACTCTAAAATATGGAAAAATATGGAAAATAAAAGTAGGATTTTTCAACCCTACACATTGTGAAACATAAAGATAATGCAAAATATAAATTATATTAGCTTTATAAGTAAATATGTATTTACATATAAATCCTTTCCCTGCTTATTAGGCTGATCAATTTGTTATAATTATGTGATCAGGATTATGCCTTAGATAATTAATATAAGATATCTTCTTCCATTAAGTTAGCAATGACTCTTGAATAGTATGCACAAGGAATTAAATATAAATACAGCATTTCTTTTTAGCAATTACGGTCCCAAAACTGTCCATTACAGTGAAGAATGTGTCAACGACATTAGAAATGACACGCAAAACCTTTATATTGGCGGTTATGTCATTTCTAAAAGGAAGGGGATGTTCACGGAGGAAAGTCTTCTCTTTGGTTCAGTAATTGCCCAGGGAATCATACAAGACGGGGCTGTACCGCTAAAACATCACAGAAGAGAAATACTGCAATGTTGATGACATGTCGTGTACACCATGGTAGAGACGAAGCTATTCGTCATTTGGCCTCTCGATATCAGACTGCTTTTGGCATAGATTACACAAATCGGTTGAACGTAATTGAACAATTGTCTATCAGAATTTAAAATGGCTACTACTTTTTCTTACATATTACAAAAAAGAAATTGCAGCTGGTTTTTGAAAACAGAATAACATGTTATGTTCGAACAAAATATAAATTTATAAAATAGTCATTAAAATCATCATCAGTTAAAAGTACATCTTAAGGAACTTGTACCTAAGGATTATTTAAAGATTGCGTATTACGACTTTTTCAGTAGCATGTTATTTTATGGTATCTGTTCATGGGGTAATGGCAGTGGCATATCCAAGATTCTAATTCTTGAAAAGAAAGCCAGAAAAGTGACTGAATTATACACTGTACCATGTTCTAAATAAAAATATAATTAATATTTAATAATTTTTGGAATGTCAATACAAAATTAAGATTACTATGATATACCGAAGTACATATTATGATATTTCAGTGCAGGAATTCTGCATTACCATATGGTGAAGGATGAGTAGAACGGAGAAAAATTCTCTCCGGCACTCATAATGAGTGCACCTCTGTACATACTGTTGAACATTGTGCCACTGTCACATATTCTGTGACACAGTTCATGAAGGTAGGCCACCAAAGAGAAATAGAGAGGTAGAACTTTAACTGAGAGGGATTCAATCCGGCATCGGAACTGGAATCCGGTGTGGCTTAGTGGATAAAGCATCAGCACGTGGAGCTGATAACCCGGGTTCGGGTCCCGGTGCCGGAGAGAATTTTTGTCCGTTCTACCCATGTTTCACAAAATTAAGAATGTCTGGATTGCAAGAATAGATACTAAAATAAAATAGTGTACCACCAAAATAAAATGAGGGCATTGAGCCAAAGTCGGGGTAAAGTTTCAGGAGTAAATTTCGCCAAGCCCTCTTCTGCCCAAGGATCGAACAGAGGAAGGACAATTCCGGTTAGAGTTGTGCGTCAATTAAATCACAGTCACAATGTACTGTACATTTTAATACTATGGAAATGTTGCACATGGTTAAGTGAGACATAAAAGCAGTATAAAAAAACAATTATTTTCAAAAAACAAAATATAAAATCTCTGGTTTGCAATCAGATTTCTCGCCAATGTCTTAAGGGTGCGTCAGACATTGTTTATGTTTACTCTTACCGATGACATTAAAACAGTCCATAAAGTAGTTAGTGTTATTAGACAGTGCTAACGCAACATTTGCAATACAAAAAAAAGTTGGTTCTCATTAAAAAAATAAAGTTGACTGTAATATCTTGAAAATGATTTCATGTATAAAAATACATTACGTGTATCAGATATCCCCAGCGTATAGATAATTATACAGTATGGACACTTCGCGTCGGTACCTTTGATGTAGCAGGACTGATTTAGTTGACCTTCAAACCAGTTTGAGCGTGAGATTCTGCTTTCTCCCTGGAGTTGGCACTGACATCACACCAGCTAGCAGTCGACACAGCGGAAATATAACACATACAATTAATACATCTAGGTACATTATGTACTCAAATAAAATAAATTGGACCGATGAAATAATAAATCCGTCATTAACTGTAATGTGTAGACTCTAGAGTTCCTTTATAATGAGAGTTGAGACGTTGACCCCATCAACAATTAAAATATGTAATGATTTGATAGCGCTGAAAATGGAAAAACAAAACTCCAATGAGAAGTAAAACCATACACCTATATTATAGTGTATAGAAATATTAAATTAATTGATACATAATTTTATAATGTATTATATTATTTTATAATTGTAATTAATTATAATATAATTTTATATATTATATACAACATAAAAATTATTATAACTAATTTGCCACTGAGAAATAAGGAAAAGCTGTTAACTTGAATTTCTTTGAAGCAAAGCGTTATTGGATTATGCAATAAGATAGGCGATGTTTGTATCCTGTGTCTCAATTCTTTTATTCAATTATTATTTTAGCGTGTACTCGATTACAGTAACCTCTAGCGCTTGAAAGTGGAACTAAACGCCGGCGCACAGAGAAACAAAAAGAAAAATTCGCTCAGTGTCCATTCTATAGAATCCCTATTCGCTGGTGTTTCCTTCGATATAATTTAACTTGTAATTGTCGTTTTGTGTATATCTAAAATATTTCACACGCTATCGGAGGTGAAAGAGTTAAGTGAATCACTCTATATATACATACGTACGTATTACTTTATTAACTATAGAGGTAGTGACAAAATTATTTTTGAACACAACATTTCTGATATAAGAACTGGAACTTCATATAATACTCGTATTAACGGAATTACTTGGTGAAAAAAGTGTTTAAATAATAGAACTGTTTGGAGGATATTCGTGAGATTGCTTAATAATGCACGAGAGTATTCAGAATACGGGTTCACAATAGTCACATGCTAACTGCATTGAATGTTCGCGGTGTACTGATTTACACTAATGGATATTCCATTAAGATAGCTGCTGTACCGACAGAGTATCCTGGTACAGTGGAGCTCATGTTGCCAGTCTTGTATTGTTAATAGCATTCTCTGATTTAAGAAAGCAGTCTGTTTTATTATAGTACTGGTGTATGGCCTGCAAGATAGCTAAAGTGTTGCGTGGAAACCACTTAATTATTAATGTAGATATAAAAGTTCCTTCTTATTTAAGCTAAAGCTCTTCAAGGTCATGTTTGCCTTTGATGCGAGGCAGTGACGAGCGTAGGTTTGAATCCCGCTTAGGATGATTACCTGGTTGGATTTCTTCTTAGATTTTTTCCAAATGTAAGGCGGATGTCGGGTAATTCCATGAAAAATTCTCGGATTCATATCGTTTAAATTCCGGATCGTTATCATCAGTTCCACCGATTTTAACCGAATAAAAGAAGTAAACGTAGTACTGATGGAAGAGGTAATATATAGATAGCAGCAGTGCCAGTAATGGCGGACGTAATGACAGTAACTATATTAAGATTTATGTCCTTATTATAAGCCTTAAAGAAGGAGATTGGTAAAAATTCTTACTCCTACAATTTTTTAACTACAGAGTTCATTTTTGCACACATGTTGTAAGGTAATTCCGTGATACTCCTAAATCCGTTATACGTTTTTTTCACTGAATGTCACGGGATTGTGTATCTTGCTAGGAAGTTCATCGATGTCTCAAAAGTAGGCGACAGATGCACTCTTTCGAGAAAGATGTCTGACACAATGGTCGAACGGCGAAGCTTTGACTGACATTCAATTTTAAAAAAGTATCACGGGATTAGGGGTATCACGGAAATACGCAACTTTACCCTACGTAGCCTAGTACTTGGTACAAAATTTAATTTCTGGCACTTAAAGTAGTTTCTGAATTGAGTTAATTAATGGGGCAAATTTTTTAAATTTATTTCTTTGCACAATTTTTAAATATATAATCTACAAATTTGTATAGAGTACCTCTGATGTAGCCACTGGCGTGCTTCAGTCGGCTAAGGTGCTTGCCTGCCGATCCGGAGTTGCGCTCGAGCGCGGGTTCGATTCCCGCTAGGGCTGATTACCTGGTTGGGTTTTCTCCGAGCTTTTCCCCAACCGTTAGGTAATCGATGGCGAATCCTCGACCTTATCTCGCCAAATAACATTTCGCTATCATCAATCCCATCGATGTTAAACAACCTAGTAATTGATACAGTGTCGTTAAGTAATTAAGTTAAAAAAAACCCTATGATATATTAAAAAACACTGCATATCCATATTATAATATAATTTGTTCTGAAAAGAAGGAAAAAATTAGATAATTGCTGAAAACATAATTTTCAAGTTTTTTAAATGCCTATTGTATCGTAATTTTTATTCTAAAGCTAACAAAATATTTAAAATCCGATATTCTACTTAATTGACCATATTTTGTAAAACATACAGAAAGAAATTGAGCTTTATATCTTTAAAATTATGTAAACATAGATTTGGAACAGGTAGAAATGTGCTAAAATGGGAATGTTGAAAAACTACTTTCAAAGTAGATATAAAAAGAAGTACTTACAGAGCGCAGCCACTGGAATATGTCATTACTGACAATTTAAAGTATAGTAGGGTTGATATCTACTCTGACTGAAGCCTGCAATGGCCTAGGTCACCGCGCTGCACAGTTTGAAAACTACTATAATACTTAAACAATAGCGAACTGTAATGTGAGAACCTCATACCAACTTATAAGAGACGTCTTTTATGTTCCTCTATTATGGCACATGTTTAAGAATCATGGAATACTGAAGAAGAATATCGTATTGCCCTGTATAATTTCATTCATGTTTATATTCCGGTTTTATTTCAAGCGAACAAATATTAACGTGACCTCTAATATTTATCTTTTTCTCGTATGTATATTAATACAGTTTTCAATATCATTAGACTTCGTGTATGAAACAATGCAGGATCTAGTTTTCTTCTCAAGACAACTATTTTCGTTGTCAAATATAGTCTCTGAAATTTCTAAAGCTCTTTTTTTTTCTTTTTTAAATAATAAGATATAACTCTTCCAAAGTATTAATGTTAATTTTCGGCTTCAATTGAAAATAAAGGATGATTAGACTTCAATAATTTCAAGAGAAAAATTGTTCCGGAACCGTATATCGATCCCGGGACTCTTCGCTAAGCGCACGAATGCTCTATCGACTGAGCTACCGCAGGAACCATACACGACACCGTCACAATTCTCTTCTTTATATCCACACAACTCAAATGGGCTGACAAGACGCCAGAAACCCAACTTTGAGTGCACACAATTCTGTGTGGCTTAAATTGTGGCTTTCTGTTAACGTACCTCCAGTAACGAATATATTCTGTGCGCACTCAAAGTTGGGTTTCTGGCGTCTTGTCAGCCCATTGAGTTGTGTGGATATAAAGGGAAGAATTGTGACGGTGTCGTGTATGGTTCCTGGGGTAGCTCAGTCGGTAGAGCATTCATGCGCCAAGCCGGCCCTGGAACAATTTTTCCCTTTAAATTATTCAAGCCTGCTTCACAGGGAGTTTCTACCTGAAAGTCAGATTTGCATGATGATGATTAGATTGTTTACGGAAGGTCTTTCCACACTGAAGACAATTCATTTTTACACAGTTCAACTTCTAAATGTCATATTTTGCCAGTTAGTATATGTGTATAAATGTAGCATTATAATATCGTTTCATATTTGTCAGCCAGTTGAACAAAAATACATTGCGAGAAACGGCAGAGAGACCTGGAGAATCAAAGTTATCTACCTGAATGCGTGATTTCTCCTGTTGGACTTGATCTGTTTTTGCACACCCTGTAGCTGCCATTCCGAGCCGCTGGTTCCTGATGTCAATTAGTAATGTGTTAGAGTTTTGTTCTCGACGCGGCACCTTCATGTACTGCTGGGCGGGCAGTCTGTATATAGGGGTCATGCATGTGTACCAGTGACCTTTATGCTTTGTGATGTTCTATTGTTATCTGGCAGTGGAGATTTTATTTTTATGAAAATTCGGATGTGGGAGGTAGCACAATCTACAACAGGAAATAGCATCGTCTTGGCATGTGGCGTGGTCAGCGCGAATCTGAACTACGTTTTAGCAAAAATGAAATAAATTCATAGAGATGATTATGACATCTCTAGGCCAATTATAAATAATAACACTGGTTAGTTTCTAGCTTATTTGTACCATGTTATATTTATATTTTCTGCGGTGAACTTCTTCATACTGTAACCACTTTATTTCTAACGTTTGGACTTTTATTGTTTAATATGATCGAGGAAACTACAGAGTACAATAAGCAGGAGATAAGAGAGTTTATTTTCCACTAGAGAAAGGTGTTCAAATTTCTGCTGTTGGAAGAGAAATGTGAGATGACAAAAGAGTAACTGGACAAGTAACTCAGTATACGCCTGTCCTTCCATAATTCTTATAACATTCAATTGAAATAAAATTACCATACTCGTATTTATTCATGGACCACAAGGGTCCGCGTCAAGGGCGGAAAATTCGCTGGAGCGGCAAAATTGAGGGAAAAAATCGAGCTTCTTAAACTCAGAAACGTTTGAAGCACCTGACTGTACTAGCAATAGAATACAATCTGGCTGTGAAACCGGACTATGGGAATGTGATTAATGTACTAGCTAGCAAAAAGGCAAGATCACCAACTGATATGATGCAAATCTGGCTTTCAACTCCCAATGAAGCAGATTTAAATCCACTGAAATATAAAAACTGGAGTTTTATTCTTAGAAAGAGGTGGAAAAATTCAAATATCTTAGAGCAACAGTAACAAATATGAATGCCATTCGGAAGGAAATTAAACGCAGAATAAATATGGAAAATGCCTGTTATTATTCGGTTCAGAAGCTTTTGCCATCTAGTCTGCTGTCAAAAAATCTGAAAGTTAGAATATTTATAAAACAGTTATATTACCGGTTGTTCTGTATGGTTGTGAAACTTGGACTCTCACTTTGAGAGAGGAACAGAGATTAAGGGTTTTTGAGAATAAGGTGCTTAGGAAAATTTTGGGTCTAAGAGGGATGAAGTTACAGGAGAATTGAGAAAGTTACACAACGCAGAACTGCACGTATTGTATTCTCCACCTGACATAATTAGGAACATTAAATGCAGACGTTCGAGATGGTTAGGGTATGTAGCACGTATGCGCGAATCCAGAAATGCATATGGAGTGTTAGTTGGGAGACCGGAGGCAAAAAGGCCTTTGGGGGAGGCCGAGACATAGATGGGAGGGTAATATTAAAATTGATTTAAGGAAGGTGGGATATAATGATAGAGAATGGATTAATCTTGCACAGGATAAGGATCGATGGCGGACTTATGTGAGGGCGGCAATGAACCTGCGGGTTGCTTAAAAGTCATTTGTAAGTAAGTAAGTAAGTGATATGTTTTGTTCCCTCACTCATTAATTTTGTCGCTACTATTGTGTTTAGTTTCCTCCATCCTGAATTTTGGACAGACTTCAACCAGCATGGCACTTAGTTAAGGGCAATGTGTTTCGCTAGCGATATTTTCTTACTTCGCAAATATAGTAGGTAGTAGTACTATATCTTAGACCCCTGCGGTGACTGAGTGGTCAGACCTCCGGTTTGTCATGCAGGCGGCCAGGGTTCGAGTCCCGGTCAGAAATTAATGATTCAACTTATGGCGGATAAGGTCGCAGTTGAAGATTTCTCGGGTTCTCCCGTTTTTCCCTATATTAGGCATCTACATCATTCCGTCATCATTTCTCCATTGTCATCATTTTATAGCATTCCCCTATCGACGTCTGGCGACCCACGGAGGGGGCTGGCCTAGGGACGAGAGAAGTTCCCTGCTCGAAACCTGGGTATGCAGCGAACCTTACTATAACCAGCCGGTGTGGGTTTGTGAATTCGCCTAGCTTTAGGGTTAGTATAATAATACCTAACTTAGCTTCTGTGGAAAATAGAGTCAGTTTTCTATCAAGCCTAAGGACATAAGAAGAAGGATCTTTAAAATGAAAACTCATAAATCGGTAGGACCTGATGGTATCGCCGAAGACATGTTAAAATTGGTATGGGAAACCATGATTCCCTATCTAATGCGTATATTTGAAATATCCATAAACAATGGTATTGTTCGACGAGATTGTAAAGATGCAATAGTGGTGCCAATTTATAAGTGAGGGTCTCGCTCAGAGACAAAAAATTACAGATCAATCAGCCTCACTTCTGTGGTTTGCAAACAGATGGAACACTTCATATCAGCATATATAAGGCAGCATTGAAATGACTCAAATTGGTTACATAATTGTCAACATGGGTTTCGGGAGGGCTACTCGTGTGAAAGTCAATTAGCAACTGTATGTCAGGATTTGGCAGACGGAATAGATTCAAATAGCCAAGTATTGACTTTTCACACGCATTCGATGTAGTACCACGCGATATATTGTTGGTTAAAGTACAATCAACGGGGGTTGACTTCAGTGTACTCCAGTGGATCAAGGAATTTTTAACTTGTCGCACTCAGATAGTACGCGTGGGGGAAGAATTATCGAGCCCAACAGAAATTACTTCCGGAGTCCCACAGGGGGAGTATCTTGGGGCCCCTTCTATTTCTCGATTTTGCAAATGATCTGCCAGATAACATTTTGTCCAGGGTTCGCTCATTCGCGGATGATTGTATCGTATACAGGGAAATAAAAAGTTATGAAGATACTACTCTTCTTCAGAATGACCTCAATAGAATAAATGATTGGGCAATAGGCAAGAATGAAAATAAATATTCTAAAGAGCAAAGCCAACAGCTTTACAAGAAAAAGAAATAAAATAATCGCAACGTATACATTAGGGGATGAAACAATTCCAGAAGTTAACAAATGTAAATATTTAGGAATAATTTTAACAGCGATCTCGGCTGGAGGGGAATACGTTACTGACACAGAGGGAAAAGCATGGACAGCGTTACACTTTGTGATAAGGTTACTAAGGAAACGCTCTGATAAATACAAAGAGATCCCATATGTCACTAGTTCGTCCACTAATGAAATATGGTGCTGAATGTTGGGATTCTTACAGATGAGAACATATTAAGACATTGGAAAAGATTTAAAAAATGGGCTCATTAAAATGGGACACACTCACGTACAGGAATTCGCGTATTCGATTATGCGCAATGTTAAAAACAAACAGAGGTGAGCCGTTACGAGAGGAAAAATAGGTTGTAGTCGCCAAATTACTCTTGAAGGAACGACCACTCATATAACTGAGAGAAATAAAACAGAGGACGGACATTGGAAAGTTTTCTTTTCTCAAACATACTATCAGGGACTGAAATGCTTTACCTGCAGACTTATTAAAGGCTTTACCAATAACCAAAACTGTATTTAAAAATAAGCTTAAGGACTTTACTAATAGACGGTAGCATATTACAGTAAGCATACTATTTAAAGGGTACAATTGATGTTTTGTTATTTAAAGTGATGTGTTGTCAGTGAAGTGTGTTTGTGTCAGTGAAGTTTGATAGTTTATAGTGGTAGAGCAAACTATTTGAACAGCGAAATGTTTTTGAAGTGTTAGTGAAATCGAGATAGTATCAGTGAAATGTGTCGTAGTTCCAGTGCAGTGAGTGAGTTCACAGCGAAATGGGTGTAGTGCTGAACGTTTCTTGTGCATGTATGAACATATCATATTCGTGTGTTTCAGTTCAGGGTTAAGATACAAATTATAATCCACACCTGTGAAGTAACGGTCAGCACATATGGCCTCGAAACCAGGTGGCCAGGATTCGAATCCCGGTCGGGGAAAGTTACCTGGTTGAGGTTTTTTCCGGGGTTTTCCTTCAACCCAATACGAGCAAATGCTGGGTAACTTTCGGTGCTGGACCCCGCACTCATTTCACTGGCATTATCACCTTCATTTCATTCAGACGCTAAATAACCTGAAATGGTGATACAGCGTCGTAAAGTAACCCAATAAAATAAAAAATATACAAATCATATTTTTACTTTAAATGTTATTTTAAGTAATCGTGCTTCATTAAATTTAGGATACTCCTTGTTAATATTATTATAGTTTTGTTTTATTATTTATTATTATTTATTAGTGGTATTGATTATTAATTTATTATTAATTGTTTCTATTATTAATTATTATTATTGAGTGTAATTAGTTACCACTGCGACCGGGTATTTACCCGTTTGCAGTGTGATTAAATACATACATACATATGTACGTACGTACGTACGTAGGTAATACATACATACATAAGTTACATACATTCAACTGATCTTCAAATTAGACTGTAAACTTTGAATTGTTATAGATGATTGTAAATAATTGTAATATTATAAGAGAGCTCAGTGCATGCAGTATTAGGCCTACTCAGTGTAATGGAACATGCCGTTTTTAATAAATACAAAAAAATACATACATACATACATACATACATACATACATACATACATACATACATACATACATACATACATACATACAAGTCGACCTGGTTGGCGAGTTGGTTTAGCGCTGGCCTTCTATGCCCAAGGTTGCGGGTTCGATCCCGGGCCAGGTCGATGGCATTTAAGTGTGCTTAAATGCGACAGGCTCATGTCAGTAGATTTACTGACATGTAAAAGAACTCCTGAGGGACAAAATTCCGGCACACCGGCGACGCTGATATAACCTCTGCAGCTGCGAGAGTCGTTAAATAAAACGTAACATTTACGTACATACATACATACATACATACATACATACATACATACATACATACATACAAATAGTTTTCTGAGAGCCTGGAGGTTTATTGCGCCCCTCACATAAGCCATCTGTCCCAATCCTGAGCAAGATTAATCCAGTCCCTACCATCATACCCACCTCCCTGAAACCCATTTTAATATTATCCTCCCGTCTACGTCTCGGCCTCCCCAAATATCTCTTTCCATGCATACATTAAATATTAAATGATACCATAATTATAGAAAATATATGACAGGAGTATAGCAGGTACAAGGCAAAAATTAAATTAATGCGAACCAACAGCTCGTATGTGTCATATTCATGACGTAGTTTATTAGACTTTTCCCTTCCAATTTTCTCTTTCCTCATTGTCAAAGCAGTCAGTCGCTCCCCGTCTAGTTACAGATGGATGAAGTGCTGGAATGAACTTAGGACAATGCTCTTCAAGGGCGCCATGGAACAATGATAGTTGATGGACACAGAGTGGTATGTTTCAGACACTGTTGTTTGAAGCAAATGATACGACCACAATTTCATTCCCATGTAATGTTGTTATTCTGTGTGTTGGCGAACTCAAATACTTTACATTATATATAGATTGATATTTTAATCAAATCAACTGATAGGAAATTCAGTTTGTTATAAAATACAAAACTTTTATACTTGGGACTGATAGAATAAACGTTGTCATACTCCGGACGTTGGACCACTTTTAAGAAAAATTTATGATATTTGATTATCGAAATTGTGTTTATTCTGTTTGTGAACGAATGGCGATACAGTGCCTCACTAATCAAGTTTAATGGTCAAAGCGCTTCCCAGCATAAATCAATATTGGTTTCCCTGTAATGCAATATTTTCCGTTGATATGCACGTTCAAAGAGGTTTTCTGCTGAAAAAATTAGGTATGTGGAATTTGCTCGAGCCGGCACAGACAAAGCGACATTGTGTGACATCATCAAGGAAAACAACTGTTTTATTTGTCGTTGTACGTTTTACAGCAAAGCTGAGCTTGGTAACTTCGTTTCAAGAGTTTTAGTTAGTGTGGGATACTTCATTTAATAGCTTGTTACGTCATTAAATCTCTTTTTTGTTTAAAAAAGACGAGTAATAAAAGTGTTCAGCTAAATTTATCATTGATGCTTCCCCGTTACTACTCAAGTGACAATGCGACTGGCTACAAGTTGAGGAAACCGAAGTTAGGCTTCTGGTATATTATAGATGATGGGTATTCATTTCTCTAGAACAGGATTCAGCGTGTGCTTCTGTCTCATAGTGTGCTATGTTGTCCTACGTCATATTTACCACAAGAACAGAAAGATTAACTGCGTTCGAATGTCTAGCGCTACTTAAGAAGAGTTAAGATATAAAAGATTAAGATTAAAATTTTTTTGAATATTTTCTTCATTTGTGATAATAGGGCCTATCTATATTTGTATAGTCCACACCTGTGGAGTAACGGTCAGCGCGTCTGGCTGCGAAACCAGGTGGCCCGGGTTCGAATCCCAGTCGGGGTAAGTCACCTGGTTGAGGTTTTTTCCGGGGTTTTCCCTCAACCCAATACGAGAAAATGCTGGGTAACTTTCGGTGCTGGACCCCGGACTCATTTCGCCGGCATTATCACCTTCATATCATTCAGACGCTAAATAACCTAGATGTTGATACAGCGTCGTAAAATAACCCAATATATTTGTATATACCATATTTTAACCTTGTATCGTAAATTATTTTAAAACAGTGATCACGCAAGAACAATATTGTAATTTAAAAGAATTAAATGTATAACATGCACATATTAATATACAATCTGATCCGTTTGGGTATGGATAAAATTAATTTATTATTATAAAGTTATTATGATAGTAGGAAAAATTTCTTGATGGTTACATTATGATTAAAAGATGAGAGTTTCTATATATGACAATCAACAATGCATAATCTGAAAGGACAAATGAAAATCGTAGATGATTAAAATTGTTACTACAAATCATCAGCGGTATGCTAAATTTGAATGTGTTAAAAGAGTTCAAAGAGAATTTCTACGTGTGTATGGTATGCGTAATGTACTTAAATAGGATTCCATAAAGACATTGTCTATTCACAGAAACCCAGGAGCATTGATGATCTGAGAATAAAAATTACTCAAGTTTTTCAGCAAATCGCTCCTCTTATGTTACAACGGACATAGGCTGAATTGCATCACCGTTATGAGTTGTGCAGGGTGCGCAATGGGGTCATCTTGAGCTCTGAGGAATCTCCCATCTTTCAGTGTTTTATGCAATGTTCAGTGTTGTTGTATCGATACCCGGCCCCGGAACAATTTTCCCTCGAAATTATTCAAATCAACTTTATAGGGAGTTATACCTGAAAGCTTGATTTGCATAATATACGTCACTGTTCGTTAACAGAAAACCACAATTTAAGCCACACAGAATTAGTGTGCACTCAATGTTGGTTGCTTGACGGTTGTCAGGCCACTTTGAGGACTGTGGATATAGAGGGAAAAATTGGATCGGTGTCTGGTAGAGTTCCCGGGTAGCTCAGTTGGGACAGCGTTGGTACGTTTAACCAAAGGTCCCAGGATCGATACCCGGCCCCGGAACAATTTTTCCCTCGAAATTATTCAAATTAACTTTACAGGGAGTTATACCTGAAAGCTTGATTTGCATAATATACGTCACTGTTCGTTAACAGAAAACCACAATTTAAGTCTCACAGAGTTAGTGTGCACTCAATGTTGGTTGCTTGACGGTTGTCAGCCCACTTGAGGTCTGTGAATATAGAAGGAAAAATTGGATCCGTGTCTGGTAGAGTTCCCGGGTAGCTCAGTTGGGAGAGCGTTGGTAAGTTTAACCAAAGGTCCCGGGTTCGATATCCGGCCCCGGAACAATTTTTCCCTCGAAATTATTCAAATCAACTTTACAGGGAGTTATACCTGAAAGCTTGATTTGAAAAATCTGAAACTTTTCCTATGTTTTGTAGAAGAGTTCGAAGAGGAATATTTTAAAGTCAAGGACGAGAATATATTATTGTGTGAAGTGTGTAAATTAGATATAAAAAAAGTTAATAAGCTTCAGCATTAGAAAATATTGCGACTTTAAAAGACACAGAACATCTGAAATTATTTAGTGATTCGATTTCGGATCAGTCCACTCTTTATTATGATTTGTATTCTGATGCTGATATGTGCGAATATTCCGTTCCATAAAATTAAAAATTCGCATTTTAAATACTTCGTTGTAAATTTAATATAATACGTCAAAGAATTGCCGACTCCATCAACCATGATACACAATATTTACCTACGTGTTATGAAAAAACTACAAATTCTATACGCTTAGCTGTAGGTAACAATAAACTAAGTTAAACTAAAACTAACGAGTGTTCTTGAAAAAAAAAATCTGAATATTCAAAACTCTGTGAAGTGCAATATGAAGTAAATAGTGAACAGGCACAAAATAAAACACAACAACATTATAATAAATGAAAATTATTTCAAATTTCCACCAATAACTTCGTGTGCTCTTAAAAGAATATTTTCTTGTTTGAGTGACGATACGAACAGGTTAATATTTGACAATTTACGAATGTACATCATTGTACATTGCAACAAAGTTAGTAACAAATTACACCATTAATTTTTATTTTAAATATATCACAATTTTCTACAAAGACGAGACTGAGGTAAGTCGCTTTCGTAGATGTGTGTTATACCCTATTTGTTTTAGTAACCTAACTGTACCGAACAATGTTTTGATTCAAGCATGGCAGTGCTCTGTACAAGTTCCTGTACCACCCTGAGTTGATAAAAACAACACGACTTGTATAACATGCGACACAGTTAACTACATAGATTCTGTGTCCGAACATCCATCTCTAGTAATCACTTTTTTCATAGGATGTTTAAATGAAATTGAAATAATTTCAATCAAATACCAGGGAATATTTAATAAATGTAATTGTACACGTTTTATTTAAGAGATTAGTGTCAAATTCTGTATGTTCATAAATGAAAATACACCTTGACTCTAAAAGATGGACCCAATTTGACATGGCTATATTTCCTTAACTATACTTATATTTGAATGACCTACAGAACATTTGAAAGAGGTTGTCCTAATGTTTCGAATACTACTGATAGAGCGTTCCTAAGCCCACAGCAGCGTCAGTTGTAACCAAGATAGTTCGCATGGAGCGTATTCCGAATCTCAGCGCTGAGCAATTTGATAGCATCACGGTGTTCCGAATTTCAACAATGACGTCACGAATGCTCCACCGGTGTCACACTGGTCCCATCAACTTGCAGAGGTGGTGGCAGTATCCATCAGGCGTCATCAGTGAATCTGATTGGTTCTTATATATGGCGGAAATTAGCAGACGAATGACATCATGCACTGTTGTGTCATGGCGGTGTGTTCTGCTTTGGTTCTGCTGTATTGTTTGTAATGAGCACAACGTAAAAAAACATGTTAATGGCTTATGAGTGAATATGTCAACGGACTAGTTATTACTACTGGTTCAAGAAATAAATTGTTTATGCTCTCTTTTCTTTGAACGAGATGACAGTACGGAAATTTCGCAAAATCTTGCTAGAGTATCACAGACAACAACTTCTACAACCGCCATGTTAGCCATTGATGTCCACCGGTCCGGTGAGACTCGGAATACGTTGATGGGGAATGAAGACCTGGCCACCCAGTTCTCCTGATATCACACCTTGTGATTTTCTCCTGTGAGGCTTCGTGAAAAATGCAGGTTAATGTACTACCTATTCCAACAAATTTGAATGACCTAAGAAACTGTATCACAGCTGCGTTGAATTCAGTCATGCAAGACATTCTTTATCGAGTGTGGATTGAATTCAGCTACCGTCTAGACGTTATCAGTGCAGCTGGAGGGGGCACATTGACCATCTGTAAACTTGAAAGTGTGAATAATCAAATGTAATTTACATAATTCAAATGCAACGTAAAGTTCAGGAAATATAGCCATATGAAATTGAGTCCATCTTTTAGAATCACGCTGTATATTTACAAAATGACCTAATGATGACTATCAAGTCGAAAACGTTTGTGCAGTAAAATAAAATGCTGTGATTATTTATAGTCATAGAAAATAAAATAAAGAAGTTATTGACTGAAACTGACTTGTTAACATACTTATACTTCATAACCTATCGGAATAAGAGCAATGTCAGTAAAAATTAACAGTTTTAGTTAAGTCTCATTTTGGTTTTCTATAATAGTGTCAAACAGTGACGAATAATTAAAGATATAAGGAGATAAGTATCTTGACTCAGCTATATACGAAGTCTCGCACAGAGGTTCCAGCATGTCCTAATTCCGCAGCGGGGAGGTCCTTATCGAACGGAGCGTTCCTGTTATTACTCCCGCCGATGGATTCACTCCCCATACACCAGGGGCAGCACTTCCGTCTCACACACCCTCAACTGACGAGGCAGATAAATGACCTGATAAATTGCTTATCATAATGAAAAGTTTACTCAAGATAATTAGAAATTGGGGGGATCGAATTTAGATGGCGATCATTTTATTAAAATTTGTGCTCGAGTTATGTATAATCGCGTACAATGAAAATATAGACATACATCATCATCAAGTTGAAATTTTTTTTAGTTTTAAATTTACGCTTTCAACTGTATTCTGGGATTTTATTCCATTATCTCCTGTTTCGTAAATGCAAAGCACTGGAATTTTATTTGCTGAAGGAATATGGAGATTTTCTTTAGCTTATAAAAATTGCACATATTCTTTATTAATTCAAATGACAGTCAATATCTGCGGTGACTGCATGATAAAGGAGTCCTTTAGTGATGAATATCTAGCATAGATATACACTCTGAAGCAATTAATTATCCAAAGTTAAAATAGATAGTCACATGATCATGACAGAACCTGAGATAAAAATAGTAAATAGCTTTAACTACGTAGGCTCATGCATAACTGATAACAATGTTGAATTTTTTTAATTCAGAGGTGATCAAAATTAACAAATATGTATTGCTGAAAGTCATGAATAGGGAGCGGATGTTGATGACCTAAAAATCTACTTAAAATGATCATTAAAATGCCCTTAAACTAATGGGAAAATGATATAAAAATTAAAATAAAATGTAATTTAAATATTATTACGTACTCGCACCACAACTTCTTAAAAATTAGTCATCTTGTTTCAATGACTGTCCTGCAAATCTCGGAGAAAGGAGGCAACGTCCTGGAATTTAGCTAAGATAAAGAAAAAGAACATGCGACAAAATTAAAATTTTAAGGGAAAACTATAGATTTTAATGAAGGTTTACAATATGTTTCAATCAGGGGTGATCCATATCAGTGTCTTCATTTTCTGTCGCCTCCTCCTTCCGGGCTTCACTTTTGCTACCAGATCTTCCACATAAGGAAATGTGAATGACAAAACAAATTGTGGGCGCAGCGTGTATTCTTGCAATCTTTGTGTTAAAAATACTGTCTACTATAGTAGACATCCTTATCGAACCATGCTGAGGACACAACGTCCTATCCAGGACACGAATAAAGTTTCCCCCCTTCCAAACATGAATTCTAAAGACACCCTCCTACCGACAAAAGAACTGTAGCGATTAAAGCCCTCACTTAAACTAAGCTCTTGTCAAGCATTTTGTATTACTTCCGTTGTGTGAAGTGAAGCCTTCAGTGGAATGAGGGATGGACTTTAGAGTCTGTTCCAAACTATAAAACTCAAACTTCGCTGTTATTCACTTATTCAATAGGTAATTAGGCTACTACTGACCTATTTGGTTAGAAAATGATTTAACAGACATATCGTTAAAGAAGAAAGTAAAATGCATTCCAAATGATCTCAAAGTTCTTCAAAGTATTAAAAATGACTAAAAGAATGCCGAAAAAATATATAAATGACCTTAGTTCAAAAACGTCAAAAAATGCAAAAAAAAAGCAATATAATAAATTATTTTTTTGCGTTGATATTAAAATAGAAAGAATTTCTATATTAATAGGCATCGTCCTAATGTGAAAAATAAGAAAATGACTTTTTATCAACATCCGCCCCCAGTCATGAAAAATGAAAACGTGAATAATTTACTCCAGTCAAAATAAGGCTATACAAAATTTCAATAAGAACAGTATCTATCGTTACGAAACACGGTGCCTCACCAAGGCACTAGAGAAAATTATTTTTGGGTTTGAAAGGAAAGTATTTAGGAAAATATTTGGACCGATTCATCCCAGCAGACATGTAGACATGCAGAATAAAATACAATAATGAACTATATGATATGTACAAAGAGTTCAACAGTCTCACTTACATTATTCCTCTGATGGTAACAGGGGTTGTACGCAACCCCAGCGAGATTTTTTTATATGTGTTACATTGGTATTTCTGTTCACTGATTTATGCCCGTCTTTGTAATCTCACTTGATTGTCCAAAGATTCAGAATATCATTGCCCTGACGATAGTTCCGTTATTTCAGATTGTAAGTGGATTTAATTGTTCTGCAGGGTTGTGCACCACACCTGTTACCTTTCACGGTGGCAAATATTTCCTCCTCTTTTTCTTTGAATTGTAGCGTCATAGTCCACGTCATCCTGTACTTTTCTGAAGTCAGTTTCTTACTATTTTTGTATAAAGACCATTCTTTTTTGTATTCACTGTGCCAGGTTTCGACAGCATATAGTCAAATTATGAGTTGTTTGTCGATTTGTCTGAAATGTCATCTGGTATGAATGTGAAAGGTCCAAACTTTGCAGATTTTGTGAATGATGCATATGAAGATGATGATGATATGTACATTGTAAACTATGATGCATAGAATGGAAGAAATAAACTATTCTCCTCACAGATTGCTACCGATGACAGAATCATCCTGTGTCAACTATGCCCAAAAGGAGCAAATAAATGATACTTTTCTGAACAATGGGTAGTACTTCAGACGTAAAAGAGGAAACAAAAAGAACAGTAATAATGAAATTTTATAATGATGCGAAAGGAGGGGTTGATATGTTCGACAAAACGGTACATGATTACACCGTTTCAAGATACACACGCTGTTGACCAGTCCGTATGTTCTTTGGAATTCTCCGTCTAGCAATTCCAAATTCATTTGTTCTATATACGTCAACAAAATCACCACGAAACCAGAAAACAAAGGAATTTTTTAAGAACCCGGCTTTCCAACTTGTATCTCCTCACATGAAACGACGTTTAGACAAGAATTTGCTCGTGATTTATTTGTGAACATTACTTTATTGAAACGAGAAAGGGATTCCGAAAAGATCGAACTCAGACTCACAAAGCTACAAATGTTCTAGCTGTTATTTCTGCTCTCGAGAAAAAGACAGAAAAATGGAGACAATATTCTAAGTGTGGCAGATCAGTTTGTAGTGATCACAGAAAGACATTTGCATTGACTGTTTTTCGGCACCTTAAAACTATACTATATTATGTACCCTTTTAGGATAAATATGCTATTTTTTTGTGTACGGAAAAAACTTGATTTAATAGTGAAAATGATTCCATAAATAAATATATCTATAGTATGTGTTTATCTGCATGTTAAATGTCTGGGTGGCATTCAACCCCTCTTACCAACTAATGCTGATTTATTCATGATACCAGCGGATTGTTAAGCTAATAAGGCTAGATTAGCCAGGGCATGTAGGCATACAACGACTTCCTCTTGATGGAATACCTGAGAAAGTTCTCAGAGAAAATTTCTCTGCAACCCGAAAACATGCAAGACCGAGAAAGAGATGGGAAGTTGGAGTCAAGGAGGATGGTGCCAACTTGTTCCACTGTCGAAATTGGAAACTGGATGAGCAAAGTAAGAATAGATGGAGACAAGATGCGAGAAGTCAAGGCTCAAACCTGAGCTGTAGTGCCATTGGATGGATATATATATATATATATATATATATATATACTTTACTGTTAAAGTAAGTTCCACATTAATAATTCCTTGATCCAAATACTATCTTAACTAAGACAATGTATGTTCCCTCAAAAGAAGCACAAGGCACCCAGGGTTCATTTCATTAGAGTGACTTTATTTGACGTGACAAACCAATCCAAATCTTTCCAGACATTGGATGGCATGCCAGGTTTCCCGTGGCTACAGTTTCTTCAATTCTCATTCGGACTTCCCATGTCTCGCGGTAAGAGCGGTACATAGATTATGTAACTTACCTAACCCCACAAAAAATGGCATGGGTGAAATCAGGAGATTACGGAGACCACTTCATGAAAACATTGTCGGTTTCCCACTCGTCCTATCCAGCTTTCTGTAAGCGCTCAACTGAGGCAGTGACAAACTTTACCGTAACAGTGGGTAGGTGCTCCACCTTGGTAATGCAGGTAACCATTAGAATCTTCATTCAATTGCGGAATTCACCACGATTGGAACATGCCGAGATAGAATATATTAATGACTGTGGCCTCCGCGTAAAATACTGTCTTTTTATGTGAGCACAAACAACCACTCGCAACAAATTGGTGACACCTCTTCTTTATCGAATACCTGATGGGTGTCTCCTTTTCATATTTAGGTCATCCGCTAGAAAAATATTTTGAGTTGGAACAGTGTGCCAGCCTGCCCTGGATATAAAATAAGAAAATTTTAAGACCGTGATGCAACCAAACGGCACAGAATCAGCAGAGATATTATAGGAAGATGGATTATTCCCGTGGTCGTAACAAAATGCGAAACACTACTGTATAGAGGGAAGCATATATATCAGGCGCAACAGTCCTCGTTCCAAGAATGCTATCACAAACACTTGCATCAGTTTGCAACAACTATGAATCGCTGTGTGTATTCTTTTATGAGAACAATTCCAGAGCTCGGAACAGTGGACACAAATAATGAGTTGATAATTTTTCATGTTAAGAGAAAGATTAACTACTCTGTACTCCCAATGTCAAATTTTCTTATTTAATGACCAATTATTATCTAAACAACTAATGAAGATAGCGCATTGAATTTTTTACAGGATAAAGAAAAAAGGTTTGTAAGCGAACTGCGCAGATTTATGAAGAAACACAAGTTGTAAAAAAAATAATAATGCCGATTTTATTTTGTTTTTTTTTTGTTGTAATATATATTTCTGATCAAACTAATAGACATACATCGTTTAATGTCATTACTGCATTCTTGTTAACATGTGTTTAATTATTGCATCCTTCTATCACTTATAGTTCCTGAGAAAATCGGCATTTGCATGATTTTCACAATTCAAATATTTTTACAACTAGTATTTCTTGATAAAATTGCGACACATTGCTTAGCAACTTTGTATCTTTTTCCTGTAACAATTTAAGTATAATAAATTCAGTGGTTCCTGAGATATTGGGTTTTTAAATAAGCAAATTTAATATTGGCATATTGGCGACTAGGGTAGTTAATCTTCCCTTAATGAACTCTACAACTGTATATTCTGTAGGTGATTATTTCATGTATGACAGAACATTGCAGTACACATCAGTCAAGATCTGCAGGAATTATAATCTCTAATTGGTTGACAAGCGAGCTTAACAAACCAGCAATTCTTATCCAATAACAGGTATTTTCTTTCTGTGTTTAACTTAATAGGACAGAATTGCTTTCGGCTAATTGGCATTTCCCGGTTTCTGATCGAGTCAAAACCCTGATATAACTGATATTCAACTCTTGCGGTGAATTTCGGTGAAGTCCGGAGGGCCTAATTAGTCAAATCCACTCTTTTCACCTCCACGCTAGGGCCCCTTGGGATCTTTCTAAGTTGCAAAAGAGAGAGTGGTGTGAGGAAAGCAACGGGAAGCTATTGCATTTATCTTTCCCAAGAAAAACTGCAAACATGACATGATGAGTCTTTCCACGGTAAAAGATTCCGGAAGTAAAATATGGATCATATGAGGAAACAAAGAGGAAGGCAGAAAATAGGAAAGACTGGAGAAAGTTGGGTTTGGAGTGAAAGACCTGCCCTTGGGCAGAACACTAAATGGATGAATGAATGAATGAATGAATGAATGAATGAATGAATGAATGAATGAATGAATGAATGAATGAATGAATGAATGAATGAATGAATGAATGAATGAATGAATGAATGAATTGTTTTTAATTATTTATGTGAAGTAGGAACTGTATGGAACGAAATTTAAAGAAATCACATTTGTTCTTTCTTGGAAGTGGAGAATGAAAGTTAATATAGTTCAATGCCGAATTGATTTGAGTGGCTGGTAAGTTCGAAATTCTCGTCTACTCTGAAATTACGAGAAATTGTGTACATATTTTTTTTATTGTGACAAGATATCGCGAAATGCAACATGACTTTTCATTCCTGTTACTTTACTCCATTCACATCTTTGTCCGTGCGTTTTCGTTTCTTAATTCTAAGTTGAACTTTTTTTCCAATTGCAAGTACTTGACTCTGCGATATTCACTCAGACATTCCCATCTAGAAGTGATGCGTCGAAGTTGTAGTCTTTTTTGTCGCCACTTCTAGCGTTGACCTAGGTGCACCATGGGGAGCACATTACACCGCACTTCATGAGTCATGACAGTGTTGTCAAACTTTTTGAACCAAGATTCCCTCTCAAGTGTGTAAGAAGTGCCGTCCTGGCAGCCCTTCTACTATCTATAAAATAAGGTCTTAAATTGTTTTTAATTGTCAAATTAATGCGTCTTTGAAAAATAATGCAACAACAGACATTGAATTCTACTTTTTCTCTGTATCAGTGCAAACAAAATATACGTGAACAGGAAGCATTTGTCTTTTTCCATTTCCTCGCTTTTCGTTATGAATGAAAAGTTTGCACAAACATTGTAAGACCTCCTTAAGTATTATTCTGATTTCCGTCTTTCACAGTGAACATATTGCTTGTTCGATAAATTATTGTTTGTTTCTCTTTCCTTGTGGTTTTACATGTTTTCAATTATTAAATGACATAGAGAGACAATTGCTTATCTTGAATTGTAATGAAAATTCAAGTGAAATTTGACTCTTAATTGAGTAAGACAGTACGCTGTACTTACACGTAAGCGTAAATAGGATGCCCATTCTTGCACACGTACATAATATAGAATGTCTTGATAGATGATTCAACATTGTTGTCAAAAATCGCTCTATATAAACGGTCAAAGGAGAAAAGTTATTGATGTAAAAAGTATGTATAACTTTAAAAATATAGAACTGAAAATTGATACTACATTAACATCACAACTGGCGAACTTTAAAAAAATAGGCCTAATGAATAACCATGTTAATACTAAACATCCCGAATTCGATCGTTTATTGCAAAAAAAAAAAAAAAACTCCCGCCATCCCGCCCAGCACCTAAAATTTCCGTTTTGCTTAATTTTTCCCGCCATCTGGCAACACTGCTGCTTGATGAATGGGGGAAAAGGAAGTATCCCACGAAAACGCACAGACAAGCACAGTCTTTTTTCTACAATTAATTCCATTTATTTATCTGTTGATTTCCTTTTTATCTTCTAAAACTCACTTATTAACAACCTTTAAACATAAAACAAGAAAACACAAATATCTAAAATTATTTACGTAAAACAATTGCTTCATCAACTTGAACCAATAAAAACCAGATACGGGTTCTTTAAAATCTTAGAAGGAAGTGAATTAGACTCTATAAACACAATTTCTATCAAGTGTTAAGTATTAAAAGAATTATAAACATAAAAATAAATAGGTCTAGATAAGTATAAATCTATTGAGATAAGAAGACAGGATGAATATACAAAACAGAGTGATATAAGCATCTCGAAAATTTAGTAGGAAGCGATTAAGAAAATATTTACTCCACATAAGGCAAACAAAAGGAGGATATAGGAAACCGAGAGCATGATAGATTCCTTAGCAGGCTACACATTTTCATCTTGCAAGAAGGGAGTAGAATTTGAATTATATTACAGTTTTCCAAAAGGTGACTTATAAAAGTTGCTTCTTTGGTGTATTACAGCTGAATGCCTACTCGTCGGCATTAATTCTGGGAATTCCCATCATTATTTATTTCACAGAAAATTTGCTGTTTTAAAATCGTCGAGTTTAAATCCTGGATAAGATAATAAGGTTTACAAATTTCCCGCTGCTATGAACCGGTGTTAAGAGAATTATGATGAATTGTTAAGAAATATTGGAATTATGGCAGAAGAAATCTTTTCTAACACCATCTATGTCCTTATACTCATCGAGATTTGAAGTCAGCTCGATCGTGGAAAGCTGGTACTATGAGTTTAAATAATTTTAAAAGTTATTAAACCATACGAGATACAGTTGAATCTTGTGATGTACTTAAATTCGATTCACATTACTATAATTGTTTGACTCTTAGAATTACAAATAACTAAATTTATCTTCATTTCGTACTTATCATCATCATCATCATCATCATCATCATCATCATCATCATCATAAATTGTATATTGTTCCTGTATTGCTGTTATTTTTATATTTGCTACACTATTATTTATTTCTTATAAATCATTTTTACTGACATTTAATGCCATAAGGCCTTCTCTTCAAATAAATAAATAGATTACTGTGCATTATTTATGAAATGGCCATCACAAACAGGGTGCGAATTAAGATTTCTGATGAGAGGGAGATAGAATCCTAGATAGATATTATCCTCATTCGATACGGCTCAACGCTTGGTCGCACTGAGTTGCTTGTCCTGCATCTTGATCATAATAATAATTATATCTATGAGCAGACTTAAGATAAGATGTGTAATTCCTAAGTTATTGATTGTTGTCAGCTTGTTGGTGATGATAATACATCAATATTATTTTCTTTGTTTACTTTATACCTTATAAAGTACATACCGGTATACTCGTATTAAAACAATTATATTTTGTGTGGGGGAATAGAAGTTATCTCTGGTAGGGATGTTAATATGAATTTATGAGGGGGGAAATCCCCCCATTCCCCCGTTAATTCGCACCCTGATCGTAAATACAATAAAGACTTCTAAAATACAATATTTAATTAAATTAAATACGCATCTGATACAGGAATTAGTCTCATATTAGTAAAACTGCTGCCAATAAAGTTTTCATCATATTTCGAATGTGGTTAATATATAAAATATATGTTGAAGATTTAGATTGTTAGAAATTAAATTCTGCGCTGTCATAAAAGTGAAATTCCTTTATAATTTAATTTTACTTTGGTTAAATTCTAATTTTAATACGGACCCCTTTTTAATTTACATTAATTTCTTTATATTTATAATGAATTAAAAATATCGTACGTGTTAGGCCATCATAAAACTAGAATACATTCCAAATTAAAAATATATTGCACTGTACTTAGTTTTGTTATGACGAATAACAGCAATACTCTAGCCAAAGCTACTAGCATTCACCCCAAGTGCATTGTTAGAGCATTAGGCCTATAATAGAAAGGAGCTTTAGTAATATCAACTTTATCATAATCTCAATTCAAATCCGTAATTCTGAGAAACATAATAAGCAAGAATAGGAATTCATGTAAACATGGAAATATTTCAATTTTCGTGAAGTGCGTGTTCATAAATTTTCCTTCGCTGTCTTTATATGTAGGTCTACGTACTGTACGTAGACTAAGACATTATTTGCCACGAACAACGGTTCGATTATTGCGTGGCATATGCGAGCGTTACCGCAGCCGTATATTCACGATATTAGCTGATATTGTAGCATCTCAAGCACGTATGACTGTACACAAATGTTTCCTTTGTTTCAACCATGTTCAGTCGATTGCCGCCCCTTGTGACCAGAGAGCATAATTCCTTGTGACGTCACGCCACTGCCCACTCGAAGTGCTTAGTGACCGAGATGGTTGTGCATGCACACATCACATGACATGCTATGAGTGTTGAGAGTTCCGTGAATCATAACATCGCACTACATCATTATGCCACGTGATTTTCCTAGAGATTTATGTACGTAGGCCTACTTTTTTCAAACTTTTGAATGTCATTTCAGTCAAGTACGAGATTTAACGGTAATTATTGTAATGTAGTAAGCTGCAGACTGTTACTCTCGATAAAATCATTTTTATTTTAAATATATCTACTAATATTCGATATTTCGAAATTTTGTACATGGAACTCCCCGTCATATGGCATTTATTTCCGAAAGAAACTATACGTGAATGGCTGTAACTCACTCATTTGCTAAAAGAAGCGAATGCCAGTAGCATAGCCTTGGGTGAAAAAATTAGCACTTAAGAGTGACATCCTTACTGCTACTCAGTGCCGATTGTCTCGTAAGATGAAGGTCTTAACATTTCGCCACCCATGATATTGCAGTTGTAATCTCCTGGTAGAGGGGAAGCGAAGGCCTGATGGTCTTATCTCTACCAGGACAGTTACTAAACACTAAGGACAGTTTGGGACCTCTAAGGTAGTTTTGCTTCATTGTGTGAAAGGATAGATTGGTGTCTTTGTAGGTCTACGAATCGAATTGGTGTTTGTGGTGAGCGAGAACTATAGCTGGACTAGGCTTTCGTGGCGTACTCCAGCTTCCCTTACAGACAAAAGACTATTTTTTCCATTAATATTTTTCACTAATGTGAAATAGATATCCACATGCTATACCAATATGATCTATAGCTTCGGGACATTACTAACAGAAGAGATAGAGTTTGTCATTGACGATTACTAAAGTATGGATAGTCTAAAAGGGTTTGAGGTTTCAAATCCCCCCCTCAAAAAATTACTGCCGATTCTTACATTGAAGAGGCAATAGCAATGTGCACATCAGCGATTTACGAAATAAATACATCAGGTGGCCAAAGCAGAATTTGAAGTAATGGAAAGCGGTGGTTGCGTCTTTTCCCAGCAGGTCTACTCCAAAATCTGCTTTGAAAAATCTAGACAAGTGCGATCGAAAGCTGTACCCAAACATCTTTGACGAGCGGTGACATTTTTCAGGGAGGACCAGCAGTAACAGAACTGTCATGACACTATTTAATAATAAACAGAAAAGATATAAAAATATGTTAGGTAATACGTATTACAACGAAAATAAGACTTACCAGTTACCACCTTCATGTGTACATCAACGGAATCCTTCCCTTTCCTTTTGGGGCAAATTTTTCTATGACGTCATCGTAAAAATGTGTTTGGCTTTGAATTTTGTTCAATAGAGCCTTTTCAATCGATAACAGTGAAAGTCGCGAAAGCCTGTCTTCGCACTGAGTGTTCCGTACGTAACTCTTTACGCGTTTTAAACAGGAATAAGTACGTTCCACTGTGGAGGTGCTCACTGGTATTGTAGCTATTATGCAGCATAATTTATAAACTTCTGAAAATGCCTCTTCTCCTAACTCGGTGTCTTTCAAAAACTTTGTTATCTCAGTCACTGTCCTGCCTGAAAAGTCTTACAACCTATAAACAGCGACTATCTCACTTAAACAACAGAATTAAAACAATAAAACTTCCAAACGAAGTACCAACGCTTAAGAAACGGTCCAAAATACAACATTGTGACTGTTGGCAGTCATGACTGGTACCACTGCCGGATGGCGACGATTCAGACTATGCAGTTGGTCAGAGCTGCAATGGACTTGAAACGAGTCCCTTTTCAGGTTTACTAAACAGCTTAAAACACACAATATTGTTTTAATCCATGTTACACTTCACAGGCACACTTTCAATACTTAACTGATAATGCACAAAAAGAATAAACATACTAGAATATATTCTTTCTAAAAGAATGGAGGCACAGTATTTACTATTCACGTAGCCAAGGGAACAGCTTTAAATCTGCTAGTCCAGTCCGGGCTGACTGGTTCGCGTGGGATGGACGAATCCAATTCTACAGACGTTGAGCGCTGAGAGGAGGAAACAGATTGAAGTCGTCAATATTGTCATGTCTTGAAACTTTTTAAAATTCAAACATGAAATGTAATATATTTTATAAGCTGATGATAAATAGAGGACTAAGCTAGTCCTACTAGTCCATTGACGGCACACCACTGTCCTTTACGAAGCTTATTTCCGACGACATTCTGAGCAAAAAATATCATAGGCTATAAACATGGGTCCTATTCTCAATATTTACAGAGTTACGTTTTGTTATTGGAACGCATTGCTGTGAACGCGTGATCTTGGTCAGCGTGCAGTCAGCAGCTAGCGCAAGCGTTACGGAAATCAAAGACAGCCGTATGCAGTTACGTAGAGCGACGAGTGCCGTTCACAAGCGTGCGGCCAAGTGTACTCAAGCGGACGGCGAAATGTTTTAAAATGTGTTGTAAACTCTTCAAGACTATAAATTAGGATGCAAAATTAAACTGAAAATAATTAAGTCGGTGGAATTGGTGTGATTTGTAATAATTGTTGTGATAAGTGCGTAAGAATAAAGTAATTTTATAATTAAAATTAGAAAAAAGATGTGTGTACGAAGCAACTGAGGAGTTCACAGCACATGTTTAGTTTCATAGTACTTGCCAATTAAAGAAATTATACTTTCCTTTGGTATAGCCGTGATATCTCCATCTAATCTTTTGTTAGTTTCATTCACATCTGTATGTAAACTATAATTATGATTTATATAGGAAAAGCGAAAATTAAAATGCTTGTATTTCAAAGCAGGTCTTTTTTTTTTTTTTTTTTGGAGTTTTCATGTTTTGACCAAACACCACAGAATTTTTCTGAGTGTAATTTATAAATGTTTGACAGATGTTTTTAGTTCTTTCATATGCGTAACGGATACTATACGTATAAATTTAGAAACGGCATCACACTTTTCATTTGCTTGACATAATTATTTACCATTGTTTATCATTACACAGGGAAAACCTTACAGAAGTCATTAGTAATGTAACATCAATTTTAATTTCTTTGCCCAGAATTGAACCCGAACCATCAGAACTGTAGTCATTCTTTTCACTTGCTTGGCATAATTATTTACCATTGTTTAACATTAGACACGGCTAAACATACAGAAGTCGTTAGGAATCTGAGATAAATCTTCATTTCCTTGCCCAGAATTGAACCCGATCCGTTGTAATTTTTGTCACGCTTTTCATTTTCTCGGCATAATTCTTTACCATTGCTTAACATTACACAGGGCAAACCTTACAGAAGTCGTTAGTAATGTAGATTAAATCTGCATTTTCTTGCCAAGAATTGAACCCGATCCGTTCGAATTGTAGTCACGCTTTTCATGTGCTTGGTATAATTCTTTGCCATTGCTTTACATTACACAAGGAAAACCTTACAGAAGTCGTTAGTAATGTAAAATCTTCATTTTCTTGCCCAGAATTGAACCCGATTCGTTGGAATTGTAGTCCCACTTTTCATTTGCTCGGCATAATTCTTTACCATTGTTTAACATTAATTATTTACTATTGTTTAAAATTACACAGGGCAAAATCTACAGAAATAGTAAGGAATGTGAGATAAATTTTTATTTCCTTGCCTAGAATTAAACCCGATCCGTTGGAATTATAGTCACGCTTTTAATTTACTTGATTTATTTTACATTACTAACGACTTCTGTAAGGTTTGACCTGTGTAATGTAAAATAAATCTTCATTTCCTTGCCCAGAAATGAACCCGATGTCGGACTTGTAGTCGTAAAGGCTGCCGAGTTTCATTAGTGAGGAGTTTTACAAATCTCTGAGAAAAATCAATAACAAAGTTTATTTTTCACGTCTTTTTCTTTCACTACATGATATTGCATTACATGTACTGTACATGGCTCTTAATTTGTGCTGCTGAATTAACATTGATTTGTACTGTAATCTGCTCGTGTGTAGTTCAAAATGTCGTGACTAGGACGCGAACCGCGGGCTGCTGTATCAAGTGACCCGTGAAGTAAAGCTAACGAATTAATTACAGCACTACTGAATCCAGTGATTTGTCCCTCCCCGTTCTCTCACTGATGTCCAGTCAGTTGTAGGGCGGTCCAAGTGCCATGTATAGGCTACCTATTATGGAAAATGATGTTAAAAGCTCTTTCGAAGGCTTACCACCCTACACGAGCTTGGCAATTAGTGACAGGTTGCTATACAGCTTGCTACTTTCTAAGTCTTGTCGATAAATATGATGGGATGAGCTGTACAAAGTTCCATTAAATATTTCGTCGGTATACTTCGACTGTTAGCAGTCACATTCACTTCCCCTCCCTTCCTTATTCTCACTACCTCTATGTGCATTTTTAATTAAGGAAGGTGGTTGTTACATACAATTTATTTTCGGGTCTGAAGATATTTTATTCGACAAATTAAGACTTCGTTACGTTACAAATGATTAAAATTCAGATTTAGGTGGCATTTAGAGTGAGGTGGAAGCCTTTAACGACTTTTTTCTAATAGTGCATTAAGTTGCATTTTGATCTCCCGACCACGAGCGTTTGCTCATACGGGGATAAATTCTTTTATTTATATTTCTGTTTTATGTATATAACAGTTTTTAATGTGTCTTTGTTTCTATTACATTTAATATGTATTTTTTTGGTTTTCTTATTGTAATAACTGCAATTATAATAAAATTGTATATTTAAATTTAAATAAAAAATTAATTTTCTCACTGTTATCAGCTCGTAAAGTGAGCCTTTATAACGCTAGTACGGAAAAAAGTAAGTAATCACTTTTCGCACTGCCAAATAATATGCAATATTCAATGCACAAACTTCATTCAATAAGAAATTAATGCATTGCCTCTATCTTACATTACATACATGTTACATATAACACAAATAAGTAACAAATTTAACATTCATTTATATTTTAGCCCGTATTATTCTTAAGTTACATCTGCAGTATTGATTACAGCCAGAATGGGCCATATTTCTCCGTTTGGGCTACATGAATAGAGATTTTGCGATCTATTTTTAAAGAACTGCGATTATCGCCATTTGAGCGATATTAACCACTTCCTACCGAATTTAGTATTTAGAGGATTATTACATATTAGAATTACTATTGACGATTTGTTTCTTATGTTGGCGACATTAATTATATGCAATTGTGTGCAAAAATGGCATAACTGCAGTAGTGGGAAATGGTCTAAAGAATACCCTTAATATGAATGTATTTGTATGAAGAGATATTTCATTAATTTCAAGATCATGCAATTTTTCAAAAGAAAACGACAAATGGAAAACAACGGTAACATCAAATAGGCTATAAATACATAATCTTCACTTTCTTCTTATCAGAGTTGGGGAATTTTGTAGTTCATTACCGATAACATGATTACAGTCACAATAAAATTACTAAAGGTATTATCAGAAGTGTGTAAGAATATGGCCTATGCATGCTATACATAATATCACATTTTCAGTTGACAAACTTGTATCCTATGACTTACGGGACCTTGTGCTAACCACACAATACCGGTATCTTCGTTTAGGTTGGATGATCGTTCACCTCTACTGAGGCGTGTGGACGTGAAGTCAGCATCCGGTTGGTCGGCTCTGGCTGCCGCGCCACTGATTATAATAATAATAATAATAATAATAATAATAATAATAATAATAATAATAATAGTGAGGCTATAGGGCCTATCAAATATTCTTTAAAATAAAAAGTAGAAATAATAAAAAGTAAATAAAATTATAGCATAAAACTTTAATGTCGTCAGAACGCGATTCAAAATTCGATGAACATTGGATTTGCTGATACCAATCTCATGAGAACATTGCCTCATTTACTTTTTCGGGGATTGTGCAAAAGCCTGCATCAATACTCTCGTCATCGGTGGAACTTCTCTTCCTTCCGCAACGCCCTTTCAACACATCTTGCACCGTTCCGTCAACTTCAAACTCGTCTAGGATTCTTGTGGTAGTTAACCTTGTCGGTGGTTGTGTTCCAAATTCAACCCTCCAACGTCGTTGAACCTCAACAACATTCTCCACTTTCCAATAACATTTCAGTATTCAATTACGTTCATCGAACGAATGGCACCGCCATGTTTCTTTATAAATAGATGAACATGTTTCCATGTTTTCCACTGTCTTCTGAATCATAAACCACAAAAATCGTATTTCTATCTCATTTCTTTGCTGAGAAATAGTATTTCAAAGAGTGTATACATCAATTTGGGACACTGTATGTCTCAAGTATGCATATTATATAAAAAAGGTATCCGTAACATGCCATTAAGGCACTTGGGGGGCATGGAGGTAGAGCCCCATGCTTTCCATGACCTCGGCACTAGAATGAGGTAGTGTGGTCGGCACCACGCTCTGACCGCCTTTTACACAATTTTATAGGAGGCTGAGTGAACCTCGGGGCCGTTCTGAAAGTTTGGCAATGAGAAAAAATCCTGTCACCACCTGGGATCGAACCCCGGACCTTCCAGTCCGTAGCCAGCCGCTCTACCAACTGAGCTAACTTTTTTATTTGAAGCAGATATTATTAATTATTATGCCTTTAGAGGCGGTCGTATAAAAGTTCAGGGATTGGCAACATTGGGCTACGGCTACAGACGGCGACTTCACCTAACAACAATCTGGCCACCCTGCGTGGAGTATACATTTTTACTTCAATGAATTTTACTGGACAATCAATCGAAGAACCAGTACATGATCAATCTGCTTACAATTTTAACCGCCGAAATGCTGAAAGAAAAAAGTAGCAGAAAAGTTTTCTTGAATAAATGTTTTTCTGAAGACAAAATGTTCTTTACTAATGAGAAAATCGTCTTCTGTGCAATATGGCTTTTTAACATAATTTATTGCTTTAAAATTTATTTTCATTTATATCGTATTATTAAAAATCCAAAATGTTTTACTACTGCATATATTTCAATTTTTAGCGCACATTTCAAAGTTATTATTACATGGTTGTATGCATATTTTCAGGTTTTTTAGTGTATAAAGTTCCGTGGTCTAGTGGTGATTGTTATTATGACTACTAAACGTGACAGAAATACTGTTTAGAAAGGGAAAGATTTGTAAACTAAAAAATGTCCTGAATTAAGGTACCACAAATGAGCAATTTTACTTGGCATTCCGTAAAGTAAAAGGTACCTAGAAGGTACTTTCAAGTGTGCAGAGCGTTCAAGCGACAAACGCACTCAACTTTAATTACAAATGACAATTGGGAGGCGAGGACATTCAGTTGCATTTCTGTCTGTTCGACCGCTTCCATGCTCCACTTAGTCCGATGTTGCAGCACGCGTTATGGCCACTAGAACAAATAAAAATTTCGACTCTATTAGCCACGCAACAATGTGGCTTTGTTTCCGTGTAGTTCATTGTTGTGTCGTTTAAAATTGTAACGAGTGCCCGGGGCGCAGTATTAAAACAGTACAACTGCTGTTATTGTGTGTGTTTAATTAGCTAAGAGGAGTGAGGGGGCAAAGACAATGCGGTGTCGTAAAACCAGCACACATATTGGTGAGCACGTAAATATGTCCGGGCTCGGTTGAAACTGTTCTTTATGTGAGAGTGTTGTCAATGAAGTTTAGAGTTGGCTCGTCGCCCTCGGTGATCTTGTGGTTGTAACTAGAGCTAAAGTTCTCGAGTTCAAAACTGACCAAAGACTGTGAATTTCAAATGGCGATAGCATTCTTAGCCTGACTTTCTTCGGAAGGAAAATATGAAGGGTTCAGAACCATAGTGGGCCAAGCGCCATTTAATAAAACCGCAGAAAACAAGGGTTAAAATGAAGTTATCATAATTCAATGATATGCCAGTCTTCATTAAACTATGGTATTCACTTAACTTTTAACCCTTGCTTTCTGCGTTTTTAATAAATGGCGCTTGGCCCACTATGCCTCTGAACCCTTCATATAGTCTGGAATTCCGTGTCAAATATTTGTGGCAGGTTAAAGATCGCAATCATTGATTGAAAGAATTTCAATTAAAATACACTAGTCAGCTGTCCAAAGTTATTCACTTTGCTGGCAAAGTGTTTGCAGACAAATGCCACTATGGAGAAATTTATGGAGAACATCTCGTGACAGAGTCCGTGGATATCCAGAGTACCGCAATCCTTAGTGCCGGCAAATGCCAACAAATCGGTCATTGTTATTCCAGTGCGCGCTATGCAATATACAGCCATATAGAGAAGGAATGTAATGAAATTGCGAAAAAATATCATGCTGTTGTATTCCGAATTGTTAACAGAGGAAAAAGGCGCACATTTACATTCTCTGTCACAAGGTGAAATAAATAGCCTAAAGAAAAAAGAAAGAAGTGATCATAAATATGAAAAGGAACGATCCACTACCTAAGCGAGCATTACTTTAATGTGAGATTAATGAATGTCTTTATCTTGGTATTTCTTTCTTTTAAACTTGGGTCCCAAAATGCTTTTCTAAAACTAATCTAGAATTTAAGTTATTGCAGCCATGATATTTCTACATAAACCAAATGAAAATTATGCATCTATTAGAAAAAATGTAAATTTTCACTATCTTCTCCCTCTAAAACCAAGCATTTCGCAATTCAGACCTAATTGTTGTTTGCCAGAATATTGTTGTTAAAGTTCTGAATTCATTCTTCAGCACAAGACTGTATTGTTTGACCTGATTGGAAAATTCAAAGAACGGCCGTAGAAATCCTATTAAATGCGGAAGCCGAGGAATGCACTTGAAAACATTAGGATTTATTATCTTTTTAATTTGCAACATTGTTCTTTTAATTTATTATTTGTAATGTATTAACTTTATGTTACTGTAATGCTCATAATTGTGATGTGTATGCAGGAATTTATTGACACTTAAATATATATTTCATTCATTCATAGTTTCCTGCCCAAGGGCAGGTCTTTCCCTGTAATCTCAGCTTTCTCCAGTCTTTCCTATTTTCTGCCTTCCTATTTGCTTCCTCATATGATTCATATATCTTAATGTCGTCTATCATCTTCTTCTTCCCGAACTCTTCTCCCGTTCACCATTCCTTTCAGTGCATCCTTCAGAAGGCAGTTTCTTCTCAACCAGTGACCCAGCCAATTCCTTTTTCTCTTTCTGATCAGTTTCAGCATCATTCTTTCATCATCCACTCTTTACAACCCATCTTCGTTTCTAATTCTGTCTGTCCATTTCACACGCTCCATCCCTCTCCATATCCACATTTCCAATGCTTCTAGTCCCTTCTCTTCACAATATATATTTATGCTGCAATAATTATTAAATGAAGTTTTTGTATCTTAGTATGTTGACTGACAATAGTGTCCTAAAATATATGAAGTTCGTTTTGATGTTTTTGTTATTCAAATAAAAAATATCTGAGTTTCACTTTAAATATTCCTAGCCCAAGTGTGTTGAAAAGGAATAAAAATGGTAGCCGATTCGATGATTGCGCTACTCTATTACTGGGTGTTCATTTCAAAACGTGTCATGACGTCACTGTTGTGAGTCAGCGATTTGAAGCGAGTTTCAGCTTTTATGTCAGAGAAGTTGCCTATTATTCAAGGCGTTCAATATGATCTTGAGAACGTGTACGGTATAACTTGAACGTCGTAGCAACACATAGCGGCCTGTACGGTCTGTGTGCTACCATAACCTCTTTCGAACTGTGTTTTGCGCGGGCAAGTCGTACGCAGGGTATTTGTTATCATCGGTTGCGTACGGCAACATTCCACAACACAAATCAAATGCTCCGTGTCCATGTTGACCGTCGAAGTTAATGTCAACAAATACGTAAGTAATCGTCTTAACTCTCTCCACATATCCCGACAGTAAGAAAAAAAAACTCACCTCAGTAGGTGTTTCCAAACAGTTCACATTCATGCCACTACCGGCGTTACCGTACGTATCGGTACGTACTCTTCAGAATGAACGCCGTACTTGCTAGGCAACTTCTCTGGCACATACGTAATACGCCTTTGCGTAAGTTTAGAAAGATTGAATTCTCTAGGCTCATCGGCTAGTCACATGACGCCATACGGCGAGCCATGACACACTTTGAACTGAACACGCAGTACTTCCACGAACTCTGTCTCGTGTCTCGTGAGACCGAACAGAGACCTCTGACGGACAAAGTGGGAAATAAAGCTGAAATATAATGATTGTCACGATAAGGAAACGGCTACAACACAATTGAGCTCATCCATGTAATGAATGAAAGCACCAAATAAGAAATGTTTGCCTTCAAATGCAAGGATCGCGGGTTCTGGCAATAGATAATATTATTTTTATTTTTTACATGGATATACTCGTATGATACGAAGGAAAGTCAGTAAGTAGGTCACAACTAGTTGTAGGATAGGATACTCGATAACGCTAGCAGTAACTTGTAAAAGTATCATGAGTCCGGGGGCAAACGGAGCCACTAGCCGCTGCCACAAGCTGCGATCTGTGTACTTTGTATGTAGCTCTAATAGACTCAGCGCAGACACGGTGAAGAGCCACAAGCTGTGGTAGTTGCTCTGTCTCGCTGTTTGTGGCTGCGTTCGACCACTGTTTATTCCTCGCAAACAGAGCCAATCGCGTCTCCACGCCATTTTTAGCTTCCCACCCATTACCTCACATAATAATTCGTTGAATGTTGACAAACTTATTCCAAAAGCTTAGCAAAATGGCTGTATTCTCAATATCGGATGTACTAAAAAACGACCCATCCGTGTCGTATTTTTAGTATTGCGACCAATGCTTCCATATCTGATCGCATTTTGTTACTGACGCGCGGTTGCAGAAAATGTCTCCCTAAAGTGGGGACCACCGTTGATCGTGTTTAGCTACAGGTGGCAGTCATCGATGGTGGTGGCTAGTGGCTGCTGGTGGTCATATTTAGCCATAGACTTCACTGTTGGCGGTGACTACTGGCACGGTTGCGTCCGGCCTTAGATAACAGCTGAATCCAGATTTCCTGCTTAGGTTCAAAATGATGACCATAGTCGAGAAATGTACAACAGAAGAACGTATGTTTTCCTTTTTTGTGTGCAAACGATTTTGTGCAAAGTATATTAAGAGAGAAATGTTTCCTGTTTATGGTGAGAAGACGTTATAGTGTGCAGTAGTGCACAAATTTGTCGGAGAATTTTTCAAGTATGCCCAAACGTTGTTGAAGTGATTAACCTGGTAGTCCTCTTCAAGTTTCGACAGAAGCAATTGCGAGAAGAGTGGAGGAGATGATATGAGCTGAGACTTGAGAGACCTGTGACGATAGATAGTATGGAAACTGAAATATTCTGTTCTTATGTTTTAGCTTACAGAATAATACCTGAGCAATGTATTTCCGGTGTCATGGTACGAGTTTCGCAGCTAAACAACATCCCAGTTTATCACGAAAACAGACTATTGTATTAGGTAGACACGAGATGGAACAAATCAGTATTATAACTGTGAGGAAGATAATGGACTATTTTCTTGATTGACTGGGATATTTTTTGGCTATGAATGATTCTCATTTTGAGCATCCGTGATAAAGTTTGATTATTCACAGTGTTTTGTTTAGTTTTATGGCCTATTCAACATGATTTTACATTACTTATTTGTCTCAAGTTTTAAGTCCACGAAACAAATTTAATAAATTGTTAAAAGGTAAGAAACGGGTGTTATGTCGTCAAGTAAGATGGGTGAATGGATAAAATTCTACGCATTCATATGTAGCTATTCGGCGATGTATGCAATGGAAGGGGAAAGTAACTGGCCACCCTACCCTATTATCTCCTGGTCTAGTTGCCTCATAAGTTGTGGCTTCTTTGTATCACTTGTGAGGTTCAGACCTGTCTTCGGACAGTTGACTAAACAACAACAGCATACATATAGTTTAATGGAGAGTAGGAATATGTAAATTTTAATATAGGGTACCATTAAAAAAATATAGTTTACTGTAACATTCTGTATACCTGAATAACTTTTTTGGACCAATGGTAAGATATTGTATGTTTAATCTCAACAGCTTTTGTATAAAGCATTTTTTAAATTAAAATTTAAGAAGTTATTAATAATATTCCATTCTTATTGTTCATCCTATATATCACATGTCATGTTTCATAAGTTTACTATAAAATAATGTTCAACAATTTCTATAAACACTGTAGAAGGAAAAAGAACTGTGTTGATAATAATTATGATACTGTTGCTTATTCCTCTATCTACTTCTAACACAATCCGAGTTGATCTATTCTAATCTTTTTATTTCGGAACAACATTTCATTTCAATGGAGCAGGAACTATAACTCAACTAACTGATGATTTCTCAATGGGGGGATTGGGATTCGATTCGATACTATAACATGGCACCTCTCAATCCTCTATCCAATCAATATTTCGTCGGTCACTTGGTAAAAGTGACCAAGTTCAAAATGCAAAAGTGTTGGGAAAAACCATTTAAAGGTTCAATGATCCATCCAAAAATCACTGTACTTATTTAGATGTTAGTAATCAGTTATTTTGAAGGTAAATGTGCTATATTATTAATTTATAATATAACATTATGTCTTAAATTTTCATAATTCTTGGAAGCCTTCAATGTGACTTGGTCACTTTTACCAAGAAACCGACGATTTCTATCATGTCTCTGAAATAAGGTGATCGCAGCATACCACTGAAAATTCACTAATTTGTAGCGCGTTTATGAAGACAGGGATTTCTACCTCCTTGGTTTCTTTGAGTTTTTGTGATTTCCAGTGGAACACCTTGTCTTACATTTAGGTGCAACGTTAATAATTTCCTCTTCAACTCTAGAGTCTATTCAGAGACGAGGAGTTGGAGCAATGGAGATGTGATGTAATGATAGCGATAGAGGACGCCAAGATTCTCGGATGAAGCTTTCTCGCAACCGCTTTATCTAACGTAGAATCTTAGAGATTGATCTGAAAATCTTGAGTAATAAACTATCGACACGTCTTAGAAATATAACTTTTTCGGTTACTCATATGATATTATTACATTTCAGTAATTCATAACTGTAAATTAGATCACCCCATTGTATAAAAGAAGTCCGCAGCTTCGTCCTTAATGGTCGATATTTATTAAAACACCTATTGAATGAACCTACAATAAATCTGTCGTTCTGTACATAGAAACATTATATGGATTAATGAAAGGAATTTTTATTAATTTTTTTCATACTTCGTAACTCGTTACTTTTCAAGATCTAGTAAAAATTTAAAGCGGTTACTTTTGTTCCTATTCTTCACTGCAATTTAAATAATACATACATTAGAAATGGTTAGACGGATGGATGAAAGCATGGTGAATGAATAAATGAATTAGTGAATGAGTGAATGAATGGAAAGACGACTAGGTGAATGAATGGGTGAAAGAATGAATGAATGGATGGGATGGATGAATAAATGATTGGGTGGATGGATGGAATGATGAATAGGTGAATGAATTGATGGATGGATGGATAGGTGAATGAATGAATGAACGAATGATGAATATGTGACTGAATTGATGGATGAATAAATGAGGTTGGATGGATGAATGAATGATGGGATGGATGAATAAATGAGTGGGTGGATGGATGGAATGATGAATAGATGAATGAGTTGATGAATGGATGGATGGATAGGTAAATGAATGAATGAACGAATGATGAATATGTGACTGAATTGATGGATGAATAAATGAGGATGGATGGATGAATGAATGAATTGAAAGATGAATATGTGAAATATGGGTGAAAGAATAAATGGATGGATGAGATGGATGAATGGATGGAATGATGAATAGGTGAATGAATTGATGGATGGATAGATGAATGAATGAATGAATGATGAATATGTGAATGAATTGATGGATGAATAAATGAGGATGCATGGATAAATATATGAATGAATGAATTGAAATATGAATAGGTGAATTAATGGGTGAAAGAATGAATGGATGGATGGAATGATGAATAGGTGAATGAAGTAATGGATGGATGGATGGATGGATGGATAGGTGAATGATTGAAATTATGAATATGTGAATGATTTGATGGATGAATAAATGAGGATGAATGAATGAATTAGTTGAAAGATGAATAGGTGAATGAATGAATGAATGAATGAATGGATGGATGAAAGAATTAATGCATGGATGGGATGGATGAATAAATGAGTGGATGGATGGAATGATGAATAGATGAATGAATTGATGGATGAATGAATGAATGAATGAATGAATGAATGAATGAATGAATGAATGAATGAATGAATGAATGAATGAATGAATGAAAAGTCAGAAGAAACAAAATCAAAAGTTACTCATGATGTTTGCAATTGAGGGGTGCTCTGCAATAACAAGGTATGTGTAAGAAGTGGGTTTCTGGCAGTAAGTAAACTTGACAATGTTTTCATTAACAAAGAAAGGCCTTTGCAAATCTGCGTTTTTGAATTAGTATTATTGATAGTTTATATGTATAAGTTTCATGTATTATTCGTCAAAATCTCGTTATTAAATTGTTTATTTTGATACATTAACAGTAAAGTAGTCCGATTTACCTTGTTATTGCAGTCATACGATACAACTTGCCTTGTTATTGCAGTCATACTATATAACTTCCTTGTTATTGCAGTCATACGATACAACTTGTCTTGTTATTGCAGTCATACGATACAACTTGCCTTGTTATTGCAGTCATACTATACAACTTGCCTTGTTATTGCAGTCATACAATACAACTTGCCTTGTTATTGCAGTCATAAGATACAACTTGCTTTGTTATTGCAGTCATAAGATACAACTTGCCTTGTTATTGCAGTCATAAGATACAACTTGCCTTGTTATTGCAGTCATACTATACAACTTGCCTTGTTATTGCAGTCATAAGATACAACTTGCCTTGTTATTGCAGACATACGATACAACTTGCCTTGTTATTGCAGTCATACTATACAACTAGCCTTGTTATTGCAGTCATAAGATACAACTTGCCTTGTTATTGCAGTCATAAGATACAACTTGCCTTGTTATTGCAGTCATAAGATACAACTTGCCTTGTTATTGCAGTCATAAGATACAACTTGCCTTGTTATTGCAGTCATAAGATACAACTTGCCTTGTTATTGCAGTCCTAAGATACAACTTGCCTTGTTATTGCAGTCATAAGATACAACTTGCCTTGTTATTGCAGTCATAAGATACAACTTACCTTGTTATTGCAGTCATAAGATACAACTTGCCTTGTTATTGCAGTCATACTATACAACTTGCCTTGTTATTGCAGTCATAAGATACAACTTGTCTTGTTATTGCAGTCATACTATACAACTAGCCTTGTTATTGCAGTCATAAAATACAACTTGCCTTGTTATTGCAGACATACGATACAACTTGCCTTGTTATTGCAGTCATACTATACAACTTTCCTTGTTATTGCAGACATACGATACAACTTGCCTTGTTATTGCAGTCATACTATACAACTGGCCTTGTTATTGCAGTCATAAGATACAACTTGCCTTGTTATTGCAGACATACGATACAACTTGCCTTGTTATTGCAGTCATACTATACAACTTGCCTTGTTATTGCAGTCATAAGATACAACTTGCCTTGTTATTGCAGTCATACTAAACAACTGGCCTTGTTATTGCAGTCATAAGATACAACTTGCCTTGTTATTGCAGACATACGATACAACTTGCCTTGTTATTGCAGTCATACTATACAACTTGCCTTGTTATTGCAGTCATAAGATACAACTTGCCTTGTTATTGCAGTCATACTATACAACTTGCCTTGTTATTGCAGTCATAAGATACAACTTGCCTTGTTATTGCAGTCATACTATACAACTTGCCTTGTTATTGCAGTCATAAGATACAACTTCCCTTGTTATTGCAGACATACGATACAACTTGCCTTGTTATTGCAGTCATACTATACAATTTGCCTTGTTATTGCAGACATACGATACAACTTGCCTTGTTATTGCAGTCATACTATACAACTGGCCTTGTTATTGCAGTCATAAGATACAACTTGCCTTGTTATTGCAGTCATAAGATACAACTTGCCTTGTTATTGCAGTCATAAGATACAACTTGCCTTATTATTGCAGACATACGATAAAACTTGCCTTGTTATTGCAGTCATACTATACAACTTGCCTTGTTATTGCAGTCATAAGATAAAACTTGCCTTGTTATTGCAGTCATACGATACAACTTGCCTTGTTATTGCAGTCATAAGGTACAACTTGCCTTGTTATTGCAGACATACGATACAACTTGCCTTGTTATTGCAGTCATACTATACAACTTGCCTTGTTATTGCAGACATACGATACAACTTGCCTTGTTATTGCAGTCATACTATACAACTGGCCTTGTTATTGCAGTCATAAGATACAACTTGCCTTGTTATTGCAGTCATAAGATACAACTTGCCTTGTTATTGCAGTCATAAGATACAACTTGCCTTGTTATTGCAGTCATAAGATACAACTTGCCTTGTTACTGCAGTCGTACTATATAATTTGCCTTGTTATTGCAGTCATAATATACAACTTGCCTTGTTATTGCAGTCATAAGATACAACTTGCCTTGTTATTGCAGTCATAAGATACAACTTGCCTTGTTATTGCAGTCATAAGGTACAACTTGCCTTGTTATTGCAGTCATAAGATACAACTTGCCTTGTTATTGCAGTCATACTATACAACTTGCCTTGTTATTGCAGTCATAAGATACAACTTGCCTTGTTATTGCAGTCATAAGATACAACTTGCCTTGTTATTGCAGTCATAAGATACAACTTGCCTTGTCATTGCAGTCATAAGATACAACTTGCCTTGTTATTGCAGTCATAAGATACAACTTGTCTTGTTATTGCAGTCATAAGATACAACTTGTCTTGTTATTGCTGTCATAAGATACAACTTGCCTTGTTATTGCAGTCATACTATACAACTTGCCTTGTTATTGCAGTCATAAGATACAACTTGCCTTGTTATTGCAGTCATAGTATACAACTTGCCTTGTTATTGAAGTCATATGATACAACTTGCATTGTTATTTCTTATGCATGAGAACAAAGCAGATTCTTTCTGAGGTTGCTAAATGTAATATGGGTTAAAATGTAATGTACGAACATAAAATAATTTAAGAGTTTAAGTTTATTTTCACAATACAAGTTAAGTATACAATACATGATATAAGAAAATAGAACTTGTGAATTTTCTTGTATATCCAATTACTTTTAGTTAGTGGGGGAAAAAAATGTGACTTCTCAAAATCAAAATAAATCCAAAACAATGGCATCATCTTATGTGTATTGTTAGAGCATTGCTTCTAAAACATTTTCTTCACATAGATTTTATCACTTTACAAAGGAATATTTTACATCATCAGTCAGTATTGCAGCTCGAATTCATCACATTCAGAATCTAGTGCTTCTGACCTATATGCAGCTTCGAAAAGCGTAAGATAGTACTGTTCGCTCCCTTCAGTGACGTCTTAACATTTGCACCGACACTAGAGCTCTCTACTGTCTACGTAATGAAACCGCGACATAGTCATATTTTAAGCTGTGCATACGCAGTAAGACATTTCATATTCGCCACCTATGTGCTGGAACAGCAAGATAAATGCATTTGCTTTGTATTTCTAATGGTGGCGACTATACTGAGGTATGTGTACATACCGCGTTATTGCAGAGAACGCCTCAATTTTGCAAAGAATCGTGGCACTGATCTAAATAGATGGGCCAATATGAATTTCAGTGCGTATAACACTTTTCTTACTTCGGGATTCTTTGTACCGCTGCTGTACAAACGTGAAGGAAAAAAGAAAGTTCTAAAAGAGTATTTAACTCGCTAGAACATACAAAGGTGTAAATTCGTATCTTAGCAGCTAGACTACTTCACTAAACACAGCTCTTGGGTTTAAAATGTACAGAATGATTAAAAGTAACCATTATTTTCACAAAATAACATAGGTATTAGTTATATGTCTAACAAGGACAGAATATTGAGATAAAGTACACGTGTTCGAATATATATTTTACTTGTGTTAATATGTTGCATCTGCTTGAAGATATATTATCATGCGTCTTTCATGATATAGCATAGTAAAGCGTGAGCTCGTGTTAGCCTGTTAAGCACAATTGATTACAAATGATTGATGATTAATTTGATTGATTGATGATAATGGAGGCAGAAGTAGTCTTTATCATCCTATCACTAAATCCTACTGGCTTATTGTATCAATGGTCTCAAGTTCTACTTATAATCGGCTTCAATCTGTGAATTAGGTTAGCAATTTTCCAATAGTATTTATTTTTTAATATTCTCTTGTAGGTTAAATTGCAGAAGATTTTATTATTTGAAGACCTCCCCCGGAATAAGGATGAAACCAACAAAATTATATAATACATGTTTAAGGAGAAAGGAAATTAATTTCATGTGGGAATATTTTGTTAGGTCTATATTTATTCATTATCATCAAGGTTTGGGCCATTTGGTCCGTTTCTTCTCAGAGAAATTGATCTTCCCATCCATTATAAGGTCTACCTATACTCCGTCTTCCAACTGGGGTATAGTTCAAAAGTAATTTGGGAACCTGCCTTCATGCATACGTTCAATATGTTCTTTCCAGTCTTCTTTATATTGTAATAATTTTCAATGAGGTTGAAAATCTTAAGTTCAGCACGTATGTTTTCAGATCTTTTATGATCTAAGAGAGTAAACCCCGCAACCGATCTCAAAAATCTCATCTCTGCAGCCTGTATCTTCCTTCTGTCTGGTTTATTCAAAGTCCAATTCTCGCTGCCGTATGTGAGCATAGGGACTGACATAACTTTATAAAATTTAAGTTGTGTGGACTTCAAAGTTTTACGTCCTAAGATCCTTCTTATAGTGCCACACATTCCTTGGAACTTATTTATTTTTAATAAGTTATATCGCTTTTCTGGCAGCATGATTACATTGCACCCTACGTAACTGAAGGAGTTAACTTGTTCAATTATTTTACCTTCTATGACTATTTTAGCTCTTAAATGGTATTTACCTACGAAGGCCATAGTTTTGGTTTCGGCTAATAATATCTTTAAATTATATTCTTTTATTATATTTATAAGTTTATTTGTTGCTAATTGCAAACCGTCTTCCGAATCATTAAAAATGACCAGATCATCAGCAAACAAAATAGTATTTAAAATGCGACTATTAATAATAAAAATCTTAAAAGGTATACTTTGCCATTCACGAATGACTGCGTCAATATAAATGTTCAAAAGTGTTGGGGATAAAGGGCAACCTTGTTTCACTCATATTTCATTTCCATTTTTACCAGTTTCCATACTTATGGATGTATTTACATATAAACTCTGTACAACTTTAATTATATGATTTGGAAATCCTTTATTTAACATTATGGTCCACAGCTTGTTCCTTAATACTCTATCGAATACCTTTTCTAAATCGATAAAAATTAAAAACGTTGGAAGATTGAATTATCTTCTTTTTGTATCAATTAATTTAATACAAATACACAGTCACTGCAAGAGCGTCCTATTCTGAATCCATGTTGTTCTTCTACAAGGTTTTCGCTAATTTTCTGAGTCTATATTTATTAGGAGGATCATTTGTTTAAAAACAGGATACAAGATCATTTTCAGCTATTGATCCAATCTGTTAGTCATCTCATTGCGCAAAAATCACCCAAGATACACTCACAGAGCATGCTGCCACATATTCTAAACAGTTCACACTTACCTTCATAAAACTATCGCTGTTTGCACCACTGAAGAAACACATAGGATGCAAATAATTGTAATGAATTAATTGCCTGATGCTGAAAGGAATTCGGAAATACAACCAAGGATATTCTTTCAAAATGGAAATAATAAATAAGCTTCGTGATCGCTGGTAGATATACAGTGTATCGATAAGCTGGGAGACTACCTATTCCGTAAAATAATCAGGGTGTAAATTTCTTATGGGTTATGTAAGGGAGAGCTGGGTAGTATCGGACAGTGATGTTTCTTTCATGTACAACCAGATGGTAGTACAGTGGTTTCTTTCATCTACCACCAGATGGTAGTAGCAGTGTTCAGATGTCGCATACAGAAACGTAACCACGTCACTTAGGTACTACCATCTGGTGGTGGATGAAAGAAACATCACTGTACGATATTACCCGATGTCCGATACTACCCAACTCTCCCCTAATGTTTACAGACGCATCGTGGCCGAACGACTAGGTCGTCGACTTTCCACACTGCTAAACCCGGGATCGGTTCCCGGTGAGTCATACGAAATTTGTGGTGGACAAAGACGGTGTTAGTGGTCGGTGTACACAGGTACTCCCGTTTCCCCTACCGGCATTCCACCATTTTTCCGTTAATCACCATAATCGTCACACTGTTGCACTGTAGTCTAGCTTCCATGGAGGCAATGCTCTGCGGCAAAGAGTCTACAAGTGCGATATGTTACTCCTGCAGGAAATTAACTGCGCATTTCATAGGCGTTTTATTAAATGAAAATGAAGCGGTAATTAATTCTGTTATATAAATTGTGAAGGGTGTTTAACATGGTACACAATACTTCAGCTCAATAGTTATGTTTATAAGCTGTTGAACACAATAGCGAATACTCATTTCAGAAACACACTACGAGTTACATACGAGCACACCCATTAAAGTATTTTGTAAATTTGCATCTACTGCTAAGCATTATAAATAGTATACAGCATTGATTCACACAAAAGTAAAATCTTGCAGAAGACAATTGGAGAAAAAGGAATACGTGAGGAGGGCATATTAGTTAATATGTGACTATATCAAGGTTGTAGTTTATACCCAGTTCTGTTGGATCTCTATATGAATAAAATAATTATAATGTGGAAGATGACAGCACCCAAAGGTGCAAAAAGTTAATCAGAATTTTATTATTTAAACAATATTATTTGCAGATCACCAGGTCTCACTAGCACAAATAGAAGATAATTTAGATAGGAATACACTTCATTTGAACAAAAGAAAGGCTGTGAAATGAAATTTCAAGTAAAAATAAAATTAATGGCAGTATTAGAATATAATTTAATTAGAGCTAAAGTTAATTTTTAATTAATTTTAGATAATGATATGATTGAATAGTTCCATCCATCTTTCTATTAATTCACATTATTGTTTTAGAATAATAACAAGATAATAATAATAATAATAATAATAATAATAATAATAATAATAATAATAATAATAATAATTATTATTATTATTATTAGTCCATTGTTTTTGTATTGATGTTATTTATATTCGCTATCTATTTTTATACTCGCTGAGTGGAATATAAGTACGCTTTGCCAGTAAAAATAAATCAAATAAATGAATAAATAATTTAAATTGTAAGAAAGATCATCGTAGTATCAGTCTTTATCATTGCAATGTATTACAAATAGTCATAATTATAACTTCAACTGCAGCACAAGTGTTCCCCGATAGTACCTGTGACACGCGCCAAACATGACGTCACGTCAATATAGTCTACGAATAACTAATCTTATCTCCGTACATCCTGGGACAGAATACAGTCCCTAATGATAACTACTGAATAATACATTTTTATGTCTTTTAATAAGTTATATTAGGATATAGTATGTTGCTATACTGTATTTTGTATGTACAACTTACATGATAATCTATATGTGTTATGGAGAGTGAATGGATTTTAGTAATTGTAGGTGAGAAGGGAGCAACTTGCTAGGTAACGCCTGTTTTGCAAAGCACGTACGGTAAAAAGAACCATGAACTGGATTTAAGGGTAAATTCTGTAAGTGCATCATGTTTGTATAGTAATATATTTTGTTTTTAAAGTACAGTTATTCCTCTGTTCCATCTATAATTTTTCATAAAATGTCGGGTAATTTGTTTACGAAAGAAAGCAATGCATTGCATCATATGACTCTGGAATTTTTTCGAATTTGTGTCTGCTGTCTGTTAGAATTCACGAACTGTCAGCCGGCTATATTTCTGTGGTTATTTTAATGGCTCCCTGTCAGCTCTCTAGCTCAACTCTGAAAAGAACCTGTTGTTTGTATAAAATCTATTGCATTCGTAATACCTTCAAAGGAGCAAAAAACTAACTGTTTCTACTTTTCTATTTTCAACCTCATTCATTCCAATTCCGTCCTTTCTAAAGTTGATGGAAATACTACAAAGTTTCCACATTCCTTAAACCCTAAACCGAGGTCTAATATATTGGTAGCTAATCTGTGTCCAACTTAATAAAAATCGACTTGTGGTGTTGTGTTGTATCATGTTAAAACTTAATAATGTTTAGATCTTGCTATTATTCTGAAAAACTATAACACAATCGAAGTGATTCTAAAAAAAAAGTTGGTAAACAATTAGAGAGGTAATTAACTTAGTACCGGAAGTGAAAGATCATATTACTTAAATATATAATAAACATGGTGTATTAATTACTGACAAATTTGATAGAGTCCGGGAGTTCAATAATCATTTTTCAAACACTGACATTGATATTGTTTCTGATACACAACCTAGGAATGTTATTTTTTGTAATAATATTAAACAACTATATCCTTCTATGTTTTTGTTCCCTGAAACGGAAAATAATTAAACATATTTTATCATTAGAAAATAGCACAAGTCCTGGCATTGGTGCTATATCGTCCAAATATTTAAACTGCTCATTATTTTCTTGGCTAAATCGCTTGTTCATAAATACAATTTGAGTTTCTTATATGCTGAATTTTCAGATAACTAAAAAGTACTGTAACTGTCCCAATGTTCAAATGAGGTGATAAAGATAAATGCATAATTATCGACCAATATATTTACTATTTATATATCTAAACTGTCAGAACAATGTATAAAAAGTCGTCTCTTAAATTATTTAGACAAATACAACGTCCTTTTTTCCGAAACAATTCGATATTCGAAATAAATGTGGCATACAAGATACTATATTATGTATTACAAATAAAATAATATGCGAGTCAGACCAAGGGAATAAATGCTTGGGTATATTCTGAATATCAGAAAAACATTTGATACCAGTTAACCATGATATTTAATTAGATAAATTAAACTTGTTATATGTTAATGGTCATGTTTTAAGTTATTTAAGTCAAATTTCGAGGCGTCTCAATCAAAAGTGCGCAGGTGTGAACGATAGGGGGCAGTGTGGAGCGGAGTTTGGAGTGAAGTATGGAGTTTAACCTGTTGAAATTCTTGAATGCACATTTATCAACAACACGAATGTTTATGGAAAGTGAAATCTTTAACTTATGCTAATAAAAACTTGCGAAATGAAGCATACCAGAAACATGTTAAACTCATTCAACCGACTTTTCCAACTGCAGACAAGGAATTTATTGATAGAGTTCTATAAAATCACGCATCAACTCGTACGGGATTTGTCGATTTTCTACCATGTTCACTCCTGGAATGCGAACTCAAGAATTTTAACAGGTTAAACTCCACACTGCCCGACATCGTCCATACACGCACACTTTTGATCGAGACTCCTGGAGTGTGCATTCAAAAGTTAACAAAATAGTGAGCGTGTGTAGGCCGCTTAACGGACTAAATCTCTGCTCCAAGTGGAATTCTAACAGAGTCGTAGATTCAATGCAGGGTTTATTGCTGTTTAGAATGAGTTACTCGGAATAAGAGTAATTTCTATGTTAAGAAAAATTAATCACAGTGCTTTAAATATGGTAAAGTAAAAGCAATATGAATACATATTATTGTTGTTTTGAGTCACTACTTTCGAAACACTCTGTATAGCATCTCTCTCGAAACAGTAGAAGCGCACTAGTTTAGTTAGGACACAATGGGGTAGGGTGGGAAATATAGGAGTCCTCAGGTGCTCCTTATCCTAATAGAAATCTTCCGTGTTCCGAAGAGACGAGCCGTAACCCGTTCAGAGGCGCCACGATTCACGTCGGGGTGCCCATACAGACTCGACCATATTTCAGTTGGTGCAGTGTTTCTTAATGCAGCTACGATTATTACGTAAGTGGGCAGTTCTTTACTTAACAACCACTTCAAACTACAAGTATTATTACGTAAGTGGGCAGTTCTTTACTTAACAAACCCTTGAAACTACAAGTATTATTACGTAAGTGGGCAGTTCTTTACTTAACAACCAATTGTAACTACAATTATTATTACGTAAGTGGGCAGTTCTTTACTTAACAGCCATTTCAAACTACAAGTATTATTACGTAAGTGGACAGTTCTTTACTTAACAACCACTTCAAACTACAAGTAATATTACATAAGTGGGCAGTTCTTTACTTAACAACCCCTTGAAACTACAAGTATTATTACGTAAGTGGGAAGTTCTTTACTTAACAACCACTTGAAACTATAAGTAGGCTACTGTTACGTAAGTGGGAAGTTCTTTACTTAACAACCACTTGAAACTACAAGTATTATTACGTAAGTGGACAGTTCTTTACTTAACAACCATTTCAAACTACAAGTATTATTACGTAAGTGGGCAGTTCTTTACTTAACAACTACAAATATTATTACGTAAGTTGGCAGTTCTTTACTTAACAACCACTTGAAACTACAAGTATTATTACGTAAGTGGGCAGTTCTTTACTTAACAACCCTTTGAAAGTACAAGTATTATTACGTAAGTGGGCAGTTCTTTACTTAACAACCACTTGGAACTACAAGTATTATTACGTAAGTGGGCCGTTCTTTAATTAACAACCCCTTGAAACTACAAGTATTATTACGTAAGTGGGCAGTTCTTTACTTAACAACCACTTGAAACTAAAAGTAATATTACGTAAGTGGGCAGTTCTTTACTTAACAACCACTTGAAACTAAAAGTAATATTACGTAAGTGGGTAGTTCTTTACTTAACAACCACTTGAAACTAAAAGTAATATTACGTAAGTGGGCAGTTCTTTACTTAACAACCGCTTGAAACTACAAGTATTATTACGTAAGTTGGCAGTTCTTTTCTTAATAACCACTTGAAACTACAAGTATTATTACGTAAGTGGGGAGTTCTTTATTTAACAACTTGAAACTACAAGTATTATTACGTAAGTGGACAGTTCTTTACTTAACAACCACTTGAAACTACAAGTATTATTACGTAAGTTGTCAGTTCTTTACTTAACCACTTGAAACTACAAGTAGGGTAAACATTGGTAATTTCGGGGCAGTGGTTATTTCGTGATAATTTTTCTTTGCTCTTTCGTGAACTAACCAAAGGGTGTTACGAGATTCAAATTTCCGCCGAGGGATTGCATATGTTGTCCGGTCACCAGAAATATACAGCTACGCTTTGTGTGACTATTGCAGCTTCTTCAGTGAGCTTTTATGTTTAGAGAGAGAGCAAGTTATCGTCGACTTCTCAGGCGTACAAATTTTGTGGATGTTTGTAATTACATTACAGGCTTATTACTAAAGGTAAGCATATGATATTTGGTAAAATTATTTATTATACCTTAATGGAATTTTATGAAATGTTTTTGGAATTTTAGATACAGCTGTAGTCGCCATATAGGCTTAGCTTTACTGATAGAAATCTTAGCTGTTTGAGGCGAAATTTTGTTGAGAATTAAGCTTTACATTTTATACTATTTTAAAAATTGATGGGTTCAGTGAAGCTTCTTTTTGATTTGTTATCATGCTAAGTGTCAATGATAAGTGCTAGATGACTTACTTGCAAGAATTGCGACAGAAGATGAAACATGGCTCCACCATTTTGGACCGGAGATAGAGGCAGACAATGGAGTGGCATCATCCAAATTCACCAAAGAAGTAGAAATTCAAAAGTGCATCTTCGGTAGGAAAAGTTATGGCTATTGTGTTCTTCGATTCAGAAGGACTCTTGCTTGTGGAATTGTTTTTTTTTCGATTCAGAAGGACTCTTGCTTGTGGATATCATGCCAGACGGAACCACCATTCATTATGACGCGTATGTGGCAACTCTCAAGAAACTTCAAGCTCGACTGACTCGTCTTCGACGACATCGGGAGAAGCAGGATGTTCTGCTATTACACGACAACGCACAGCCATATGTCAGTCACAAGACCTCAGACAAGATCAGAAAATTCGGATAGACAACACTGAAACATCCGCCTTACAGTCCTGAACTGGCACCGTGCGATTACCATCTCTTTGGTAAACTGAAGGATCCCTTCGCGGAACGAGGTTAGAAGATGACTCCCTTGTGCATGCTGCTAAAGAGTGGCTCAGACGTGTTGGTCCAGACTTTTAACGTGCTGGTAACAGGCCCTCGTTCCTAGGTTACGTAAGGCAGTTGAAAGGGACGGGAATTATGTGGAAAAGTCACATTTTGTTTTTAAAGGATGTATCTACATTCTGTGAAAATAGCAAAGCTGTAGGATAAAAATGTAATTTTTTTAACAAATGTTATGCATTACTTTTGGAGTTACCCTAGTAATATAGGCTATAGTAAAGTCCGTAATAAAAGTATTCACCTTTTCAGGCCAAAGAAGATCCTTTTTGAATTTCAATTTTTACTTTGATTTCATTCTTATTATGTGCTGGTATGTATTTATATGTTTTCTTGCTATGAATATTAGACGGAATTACTATGTTTGAAGTCTTGTAACAATAAATGAGAATTTCATTTGACTTTAATGAATTTTTCCACAATTCTTCTACCTCTCACGAAATTACCAAGGTTATCACGAAATAACCAACCTTTTAGCTCAAGTTGTAAAAGTGGTTTTTGGCACTTGTTCAAGAACGTGTCCAATCTTTTATGTCTCCAGATATGTGCAGCATATTATCGTCTTTTAGATGAAAAAATCGGAATAACGATATATTTACACATTTGCATTTTAAATTAATTTTCATGAAATTATCACGAAATTACCAATATTCACCCTACTATTACGTAAGTGGGTAATTCTTTATTTAACAACCATTTGAAACTACAGAGATTATTACTTAAGAGGGTAGTTATATACTTAACAACCATTTGTAACTACAGGTATTATTAGGTCCTACATAAGTAGGTAGTAATTCTTTTTTTATAACACTTGAATAACTTCAGAGATTATCACGTAAGTGGGTAATTATTTAACAACCAATTGAAACTACATAGATTATTACTTAAATGGATAGTTCTATATCTACCAACCACTTGAAATTAAGGTTGGCCTATTATTGCGTAAGTTCTTTTCTTAATAACACTTGAAACTTCAGAGATTATCATGTATGTGGGTAATTCTTTATTTAATAACCAATTGAAACTACAGAGATTATTACTTAAGTGGGTAGTTCTATATTTAACAAGCATTTGGAACTACAGAAATTAACACGTAAGCGGGTAGTTATTTACCTAACAACCATTTGGAACTACAAAGATTGCGTAAATGGGTAATTTTTCACTTAAAACTATTTGTAACTACACAAATTATTACGTAAATGGGTAGTGCTTCACTTTGAAACCATTTGAAACTACGGAAATTATTACGTAAGTGAGTAGTTTTTCACTAAATAACCATTTGAAACTGGGGATTATTCGCTCATCCTCACAACTTTTCTCTGCTACTTTTCTTCATCGTTCGCATTCTCGTTTTCTCTTTCAGTGTTTAGTCATTGTGGGCCGTATTCATAGACATTCTTAGCGCGGGCTTCCGGTGGATGATCAGCGAACTAATGTTTTTCGTATTCATAAATCAGTATTAGCGATATGATATTATGATATGAATCTTGCACAAGTAACCAGTCGATAGCCGGGGCTAGTTTAACACGCTCGTAGCGCGGGCTAGCGAAATGTCTATGAATAGCACCCTCTTTCTCTGTAAATATTGCTTCCTCTGTTTCTGTTACCCTATCCTTTTTTGTTTTCATTATACCGTCCCTTTATTTCCTAATATATTCTTTGTCACTTTTCTTTCACGTAGTTTCTGTTTTTTCATTGTTGTTTCATGCTCTCTTAATACTCACATCTCTTTTTTCTTCATCTCATCATTTCCTCATCTTTCTTGTGTTTCTCCTTCTCTTTTCCTGCCAACGAAGATTTGAAGTGATTGTCCTTTATTATTTCCCAGTGGTCCGTTAAAATCTCCCTCCTTTATTTTTGAGTCACTAATAGCAGAAAATTTTTCCTGGATATGTTTAAATGCTTCAGTTTCATGATTAACAAAATTCTTCATTAATCCTAAATTAATGTGTAAAGGGGGTTGATTTATTAAGTATATGTATCTTCCCTGGCCCTAGTGATTGTCGTATTGGCCATACTTTTATTTACAATGCTTATCTAGAGCACGACTGTCCCATTCGCACAGAAAGCAGCAACATTTTGTGTAGCCTAATTGCATTCCAAATAGCAATGCTACAATCTTCAAATTCACACATATAAACCATTCGTACTTCGAATATTATCATTAAAGCACACGTCTTACACAGAATACAGTACACGAAAATCTCATGGTAAACTGAAGCAATTTCTTACGGCTAACCTGTTTCTCCTCCTCCAAATGGAACAGAAAAGAGCAATAAAATAATTTCCGCTTCTAGAAGTGGTTTTGACAGAGTGGTCTTTGAAAACTATAAACTACAATAGTATCATTAAAGCTCACAGTGAAAGAAATACACATCTCAAGTAAAATTAGGTAAATTCAAGCGAATTCATACAGCAAACCTGTTTAATCCTCTCCAAATAGACTCGTAAAAGGGAAATAAAATAATTTCTGTTTCTACAAGTGCTTCTAACACGTGACCTACTTATACTAATATTATTTTCACATAATGGGTCGTCCCACATTTGTAAAACAAAATAGTTACACACGAAATACGGCGATTTTTTAAATAAAAGGTATAGAAAATGAATTATATTGTGCATGTGTAGTGTTTTTTGTTGTAGTGTTTTTGTAACGCAGTTTTCCTTCTGGTTGAGTGTTAGAGAAGGCCGTATGGCCTTAACTCTGTCAGGTTAAATAAATCATTATTATTATTATTATTATTATTATTATTATTATTATTATTATTATTATTACTACTATTATTGTTATTATTATTATTATTATCATCTCGGAAACCCGAACTGATAGAATATTTTGCTTGTTATTTTTCTAATTCAGGAGGTCGAAATTAGTAAGAATTTGTTAGTTTTATGTCTGGTGCAAAATGACTGTTGACCAGTGTAATCGAATGTTACGAACATGTGAAAGAGAAGACTGCACATTTTGGTCACCAGTTAGAAGTAATGGTTTGGGTTTCAAAACCAAGATTTGTATTAGGTACATTACGGACTGTATTATGCCTTTTGACTGTAATGTTCTGATTTATTTGGTTTTGTTCCGATATACATTCCCCTTGCAAAGATCAGTTATATTATTTAATTCTGTAAAATGGTCACGAATTGAAGACTTGAAGAACCCAGACTAGTTGGGATTTGCAGTAACAAGAAACTTCTACATTACGACTGATGATAACATTACTCTTGGAATGTGGCATGTATTGCCTGCTATCATCTTTAGTGAATGACTGTGAATGCCAGGGCATTACAACATTCGCAATCGCCAAGGATCATCCGAACACAAAAATCACAGTGACAATATCACTATTGTCTATCACAGCGTTTTTTTCGGAGCTGTGACAACAAACGCTGTCATACTCTACCTCTACTAAGAAGTGTCAACGCGATGTTTGGTCCAACAGAGAAGCTTATATAGGTTTCGTTGAGATTTGTCCGTTTTAAACGAGGCCATCACCCTGCCTGAAAGTAGAGCACTGTGCAGTAATCGCTGTGTCATGATGTCAGCGTCTAGCGGCGCGGCGTCATGTAGCCAGATCTCGGAGTAACGAGGCTGGCTGCCGTGTACAGTCAGGGCAATGCGTCGCGTGCTATCGACACTAATTAAGAAAAATGAATCGCAAATGCCTTTCCTGATATAAGGTCAATAATAATTACATGTGTGATATTGCATGCGAGAAAAAAAGTGTACCGAAATTGGCAGCAATCTACACTGCAGTAATAAACAGTAGGAGATTCAGTCCCTACATAGTGTATTCCAGGGGTTAATTTCCGTGCCTCGAACCGAGTTCCGCTGTTCTCATTTCAGTACAGTTTAACGGATTTCTGGTGAACTTGTGTGGCGCTTTTGAGTGAATATTATTGTTGCTGCTTGTGTATAAAATTTAAAGTTACTATAACCCGACAAGAATGTTGTTACCCCTGGCCTTGACGGCGCTGCTGTTCTTATACACTACGTCATCTTTCATCGGTAGGAAGCCGCGGGTTGTTGGGGGGGGGGACGGACGAATGTGTACACAGATGTGTTCCGATTTCTGCCACGGGTAATAACTAGACAGTGGATGCGGGATGACTTATCGTTGAATGTAGGTGCACATTTACCATAGGCTATGTTACATTTTTTTCATTCAGATCACGGCTCAACAGGTTTTAAACCTAAACAGACGACGTCAACATGCTACTGTATCTCCGTACAGTCAGAAGGAAAAGAAAAATAACGTACTGTAGTAGTGTAGTACATACCTTGCAAGTTCATTCTTCGTCATCATTGATGCAATTACCAGCGTTGCAGTAAACGACGATATATTCTCGTAAGTTGTCGAAACTGAATTGTCTTCGCCTATCGCTTAAAGAGTTTTTGTATCGAGAGAATTTCTGAAGAAAAACTCTAAAATGGGGATCACTCAATTTCTTTAGAGGAATATTTGCACTGAGCATCATGTTGCACGTGTCGTTTAGACCCGTACAACTAAATGATGATGATGATGATGATGGTTCCTCAGATTTCATTTCAACGCATTTCCTGTGCGAGGTACTGTTGTAATGTTTCTCTGCAGCCTGAGTTATCCTGGTTTCTATTTCAATTTTACATACATTACGCACGATATTGTCTTCGTTAATACTTAAAATGTCACTCTCATACTTCTTAATTGCATTTCGTATCTCTAAGCGAATTTAACGTTTCGACTTCGACATTATGAATGGATCAACACTACACTATTCAACTCGTACTAAATACTTAAGCAGGATAACACAACTGCACACATTGCGTTGCAATGTGGACCGGGGTTCCTTCGTTATGTACGCTGCTGTACTCGCCAGGTACATAAAAGACGAACGACGCGGCACGTGCCATATACTCCGATACGAAGCTACTTCACTTTTCCTTAAGTCATCCCGCATCCACTGTCTAGTAATAACATTGGATCGGGTTGTAAAAGCAAATAGAAAATTATTTTCTTAAGTTTGTAATCATGTGCTTACGAATTCAGCTGATTCGAGTTACATTTTAGCCACAACATTAAGATCATCTCGATATCTATTCAGTCTCCGAAATAATTAAGCATGAAGTGTTTCCTGTGATTAAAGATTGCAAGAGCATATTGTTAAATCCGCTACCTCCTCCTATTATATCGATATCAATGAGTGGCCCGTAACAACTACACTGAGAACTAAGCAATACGTTTGTCGAGCTACGGAAAATGATTTCCTTTACTATAAAGTTATGCTCCAAGTGCAACGTAGTTGAAAACTGTCGGCTACAGTTGGGAGCTACAGAGTTTGCGAGAGGAAGGAATACAAATGGAAAGCGATAAGGAACGTATTAAGTGCCCCAATGCTCTAACAGAGAATATTCTTATTGAATTTTATATTCTCAAGAAGTTAGTTCGATTAACTAAAATGTGTCTGGAAAGCCGTATAGATCAGTTTCTGTCTGACGCTTTTCCAGTTCACTGTGGACTAAAGCAAGGAGATGCACTATCACTTTACTTTTTAATTCCGCTCTAGAATATGCCATTGGGAAAGTCCAGAAAAACAGAAAGCGTCTGGAATTGAACGGGTTATATCAGATGATGCGGATGAGTGAATATGTTAGGAGAAAATCCACAAACTATTATGGAAAACACTCGAATTTTACTTCAAGGAAGTAAGGAGATAGGTTTGGAAGTAAATACTCCAAAAAACAAGTAGGCCTATATGATAATGTCTCGTAACTAGAACACAGTACGAAATGGAAGTATAAAAATTGGAAATTTATCCTTTGAAAAATGTGAATACCTTCGACCAACAGTAACAAATAAAATGGCACTCGAGATGAAATTAAACGCAGAGTAAATATTGTAAATATCTGCTATTAATCGGTTGAGAAGCTTTTGTCACCTAGTCTGCTTTCAAAAGAGACTGAAATTTATCATTTATAAAACAGTTATATTACTGATTGTTCTGTATGGCTGTGAAACTTTGACTCTCATTTTGAAAGAGGAACAGAGGTTACGGGTGTTTGAGAATAAGATGCTTAGAAAAAATATTCGGGGTTGAGAGGGATGAAGTTACAGGAGAATAGAGCAAGTTACACAACGCAGAACTGCAAGCTTATTTTTGTGGGTTATTTTACGACGCTTTATCAACAGCTTAGGTTATTTAGCGTCTGAATGAGATGAAGGTGATGATGCCGGTGAAATGAGTCCGGGGTCCAGCACCGATAGTTACCCAGCATTTGCTCGTAACGGGTTGAGGGAAAACCCCGGAAAAAACCTCAACCAGGTAACTTGCCCCGAACCCGGGCCACCTGGTTTCGCGGCCAGACGTGCTAACCGTTACTCCACAGGTGTGAACAGAACTGCAAGCATTTTATTACCATCATATCCCACATCCCTCAAACAAGTTTTAATATTATCCTCCCATCTACATCTCGGCCTCCCTAAAGGTATTTTTCCACTGTATATGCATTTCCGGATTCACCCATACGTGCTACATGCCCTGCCCTTCTCAAATTTCTGGATTTAATATTCCTAATCATGTTAGGTGAACAGGGACTGGATTAATATTGCTCAGGATATGGACAGATGGCGGCCTTATGTGAGGGCGGCAATGAACCTCTGGGTTCTCTGAAAGCCATTTGTAAGTATTAATCGTTCAGGAAAATATTGATTGTCTCGTGACGGTTAGTGACACGCTTGCGCCTCCTCTATAAATTTAACTGAATAGTAGCGTGTACTCGTAGTCACCACGGGTGCTATTCATAGACATTTCGCAGCACGCGCTACGAGCGTACTAAGCTAGCCCCGGCTATCCATTGGTTACTAGTACAGAATTCAAATCATATCCTATCGCTAACACTGGTTTATGAATACGAAAAACGCTGATCATCCACCGGAAGCCCGCGCTAAAAATGTCTATCAATACGGCCCCACGAGTCTTGAGCCGAGCTTTTCTCTCTTCCTGCAGCAGCTATGACTGATACATAACCCATTACCCCACTTCATATCCCGGTCGCAAACACTCCAGCTAGTAATCGCTGTGGAGTAACGGTTAACATGCCTAACCGTGAAACGAGCGGGCGCGGATTCAAATCCTGGTTGAAACATTATCTGTTTGAGGTTTTTTCTGGGGTTTTTCCTCAAACCAATAAGAGAAAATGGTGGGTAACTTTCGGCGTTAAACCCTGGAGTCATTTAGCAGGCATTACTACTTTCATCTCGTACTTACTTACTTACAAATGGCTTTTAAGGAACCCGAAGGTTCATTGCCGCCCTCACATAAGCCCGCCATCGGTTCCTATCCTGTGCAAGATTAATCCAGTCTCTATCATCATACCCCACCTCCCTCAAATCCATTTTAATATTATCCTCCCATCTACGTCTCGGCCTCCCTAAAGGTCTTTTTCCCTCCGGTCTCCCAACTAACACTCTATATACATTTCTGGATTCGCCCATACGTGCTACATGCCCTGCCCATCTCAAACGTCTGGATTTAATGTTCCTAATTATGTCAGGTGAAGAATACAATGCGTGCAGTTCTGTGTTGTGTAACTTTCTCCATTCTCCTGTAACTTCATCCCGCTTAGCCCCAAATATTTTCCTAAGCACCTTATTCTCAAACACCCTTAACCTATGTTCCTCTCTCAGAGTGAGAGTCCAAGTTTCACAACCATACAGAACAACCGGTAATATAACTGTTTTATAAATTCTAACTTCCAGATTTTTGGACAGCAGACTGGGTGATAAGAGCTTCTCAACCGAATAATAACACGCATTTCCCATATATTCTGCGTTTAATTTCCTCCTGAGTGTCATTCATATTTGTTACTGTTGCTCCAAGATATTTGAATTTTTCCACCTCTTCGAAGGATAAATCTCCAATTTTTATATTTCCATTTCGTACAATATTCTGGTCACGAGACATAATCATATACTTTGTCTTTTCGGGATTTACTTCCAAACCGATCGCTTTACTTCCTTCAAGTAAGATTTCATTGTTTTCCCTAATCGTTTGTGGGTTCTCTCCTAACATATTCACGTCATCCGCATAGATAAGAAGCTGATGCAACCCGTTCAATTCCAAACCCTGCCTGTTATCCTGAACTTTCCTAATGGCATATTCTAGAGCGAAGTTAAAAAGTAAAGGTGATAGTGCATCTCCCTGCTTTAGCCCGCAGTGAATTGGAAAAGCATCAGATAGAAACTGACCTATACGGACTCTGCTGTATGTTTCACTGAGACACATTTTAATTAATCGAACTAGTTTCTTGGGCATACCAAATTCAATAAGAATATCATATAATACTTCCCTCTTAACCGAGTCATATGCCTTTTTGAAATCTATGAATAACTGATGCACCGTTCCCTTATACTCCCATTTTTTCTCCATTATCTGTCGAATACAAAAAATCTGATCAATAGTCGATCTATTACGCCGTAAACCACACTGATGATCCCCAATAATTTCATCTACGTACGGAGTTAATCTTCTCAAAAGAATATTGGACAAAATTTTGTACGACGTCAACAAAAGTGATATTTCTCGAAAGTTATCATAGTTGGTTTTGTCCCCCTTTTTAAAAATAGGTACAATTATGGACTCCTTCCATTGTTCTGGTACAATTTCCTTTTCCCTAATAGCAAGTACAAGTTTATAAATTTCGCTATATAATGCACTTCCACCCTCTTGTATTAATTCTGCTGGAATTTGATCGATACCTGGAGACTTGTACTTTTTCAGATTTTCTATCGCAATTTCGACTTCTGAAAGCGTGGGTTCGGGTATAAATGGCTCAGCAGTTTGTATTTCAATTTCTTCCCGATCATTTCTATTTGGCCTATGTACAGTTGCCCTGGAAAAGGATGAGACGATTGAATATTCCTAAGTCTCAGATGTAAGACACTGCGCATGATCGGAGACCAAAGCACTGATACACAAGATAACGAATATTGAGTTACTTAAATGCAGGCTATTAGGTTCGTTACTAGCATCGTTCCGAAATTCACTTCAAATGCTGCAAAAATATGATAATATTACGTAAATAAAAGATAAATATATACATAAATCGTGTAGTTAAATCGACACTGGACCTTAATGGGTAGATCGACACTCCGCACAGAAAGGATAGCTTTCGTGTCGTTTCCATAGCTCAGACGGTAAGACTTCTGCGTGTTGTGTAGAAGAGTGCGAGTTCAGTTCTTAGTCTACACAACAATTTTTTTTGTCTAAATAACGTTGAAATAGAGTTTTACAAAGTCCTGAGATTAAGTGTTAATGATCGCAAACAACATAAAATTACAAGTTATAATATTATAAACGTTAATCTAATGAATGCATTTATACACACACATATGTACAATGTAAATGCATATATATTAAAAACTAACAATTAAAATGAAATTAAAAAAAATATATAATAATAGACAAACTTTTACAAAGGTTTAGAGTCTTTAGGCTATGTCATTTGTTGAGTAATTATTACAATATTTTATTAATAGCTTTCCCATATGTGTAAGAAATGCACTCGCACAAAACAATTTTTGTTAAAAGTATGGCTTTGGATTATTTCATTCTCACCCCTGCAGTTAATTTTAACTATTTTATCTACGTGTTTGCATTCAATTTTATTCATGTTATGATTGAATGAAAAAGCACTGTTGCAGTTATTGACTAATTACATATATTAATACTAATTATTAAATACATCTGTTAAGTAACCAATTGCAGTATCTTTTGCAAAATCTTGAATGTTTAAGTTGTCAATAATATTTCTGTACTATATACTATAAGACGTTAAAAGAATTTGCAATAGATTTGGGATCCTCTACTTTATAATCATTGGTTTTAATGAAAAGAATATTTTCTTTCTTAGGATATCTACAAGTTTAAATTTAATAATATTCCGAATAGGTTTAATTCCATTATCTGAATTTTTTACTTTTCTACTCAAATATATTCTATTTCCCTCTTTCATAATTTTTGATAAATTACACTGTACTTCTTGCAGTATTTAAGAACATGAGGATCATTACATTGCAACTCATTACATATAGATTCTTCTTTTTAATACATGAGAGTTTTAAATCCCTGCGTTATCTACATGTTTTAACTTTTGAATTTTTTCACAACATTGAGTGGAGAACATCCACTGAAGTGATTATGAAATTAAGTGAAAAATTCAATACATTTACTCTTAATATCAGTAGTACCAGTATCATATATGCTTTTCCAAGATTCATTTTGTAGACATAAATGTAAATAATCACTAGATACAGCATTTACGATCCTTTCTTAGTTTTTAAATTAATATTTTGAAATTGTTCAGTGACATTGGAAATACTTAGGATTTGTTTATCATGGTCAGATAAGCCATTGATTACAGGTTCTGTCGAATAGGAATTCAATCTAATTCTATGTACAAAACATTTATCAATGGCTGTGTTACTTCAGCTTGTATGCTGTGGAAAAATGACCCTACGACTAAGGTTTCCAGTTTCAAGGAGTGAATTAATTTGCTTTTACTGAAAAGTTCCGAGAGATAATCTATGTTTATGTCACTACAGATCACAAATTCCATACGAGATTTCTAAAGTCTTTTCTTTACAAATTCAATGTTGCCTATAAATATTAATAAATAATGTAAGAAATATGAATGATTGAGTTATAAGTCTGATTTACATTATAAAAAGCAAGAAGTTTCATTCCTCGGCAAGATTCGAACTTTCGATGTTTGGTTTTGTCGTCCAACGCACAACCACGGACCTATTCAATGCTTATGTTAATAAGCTACAATTTAGCTGTAGCAATGTGGTGTCATAACTTGGGGTTTTGTTTACTTAATGCAATTAGATTTAATTTGATTAGTTTCGCAACAATTGGACTTCCTGTTATATGCTGTTATTTAGATATTTAATTTAGGGTTGATTTATTAACTCTTACTATGCAAGATGCCTCTTATTTCAATAATTCTATATCATGTTAAATAGTCTTTGTCTACACTAAAGTATTATCGTCATCTCTCATTTCTCATCGTAATGGCGAACCGACGTGACATGAGACAGCGAGTTATAGCTCTAGTTGAGGCTGGATATGGGGCTAGATCTGCTGGCCGTTTGGTCGGTGTTCCTGGAAGTACAGCCGCGAGGTGGGTTCATCGTTACCAAAATTTTGGGGAGGTCGAAAATCGCCCTATTCCTGGGCGTCCCCGGATTTCTTCATTGGAAGAGGATGCTCTTTTATTCGAGACAGTTCGACAGGACCCCTTTCGGACTGCTAACGAAATAAGAGCAGCATCTAACTTTCCCGGCTCTTCACAGACTGTGATCAGCAGGTTGAGGAACCGCGGTATTAGAAGCCGGAGGGCTGCGCAAATGGAAATATTGGGGGAAGCACAAGCTGTCGACCGTCTTGCCTTCGCTACCAACCGAGTGGATTTCGATTGGAGAAATGGGGCGCTTTAGCATATCGTGTTGGGGGTGAATGTCTTACGATGGACCTGGCGTTATAGAACGCATCGATGGCCGGTTTAATGCGAAAACTTAGGAGCACATTCTGGAAAATATATTCCTTCCCTCCGCCCGAGAACGTTTTCCCGAAGGAACATTGCTGTTCCAGCAGGATAACCATCCCGTGCACTATGCTGCAAGCATTCAAAGATGGTTTCAAAGGAGACCCGAGATCGAAATCATTAATTGGCCTCCGAAGTCACCTGATTTGAATGTCATCGAAAATTTATGGGCGGAATTGAAAAAGAGAAGGATAGCCACCTATGCCCACCGACGCCCTCGAAATCGAGACGAATTGTGGGATCAAGTTGTTGACACCTGGGAAGATCTCGCCGGGGATCAGAACTTATTCCACAATCTCGTGACATCCATGCCGGATCGACTTAGAGCTGTAATAGAAGCTGATGGCATGTGGACAAGATTTTAAGTTAACAGGTCTCTTTTTGTTTCTTATGATTTTTGTTTGAGGAAGAATACTTTTAACTTCCAAGTAAGATTTATTTTTTTTTGACGAGGTTCAGCCCACTTGTAAGACCCAGAAATTGGGCATAAATTATCCCATATTTTTCGACAAATTAGACAGTCGAGGAACTCTGAACAAATTAATTACACCTCAATAAAAAAAAAAGTTTTACCCGGGATCGAACACGAGACGTTTCGGTTATACAGTGGAACCGGCACGCTACTATATGAGCTACCGAGACAAGACAGTGATAGTAGCTTTCCAGAATATAGATCCTTTAGCAGGCATTTGCCATTCGATACAGTGAAGCAATGATATTTTGGGACTCGAGCTATGTTGTGAAATCCTGGCCTTAAATGGCAGTGTTATTCGTGATCCTTATTCTGGTCCTTGTCCTTGTTGTGGTCCTTGTAACAATTCTTGTACTATTTGTCATGATATGTATCGTTACGTCGATATCGAGTGAACCGCGCTGTAGAACTTTAACTTCCGACGACTAAGAATCGTCTCATTCTTTCTAAGGGTAACTGTACATTTAGTAGTTGCGCAAAATAGCTTTTCCATCTGTTTAGGATTGATGGAGAGTCTGCAAGCAAGTCACCATTCTCATCCTTGATCACGTTTACCCTTGGCTGATATCCGTTCTTAAATTCCTTTATACCCTTATATAAATCTCCAATGTTTTTATTCGTACTATTTGTTTCTACCTCATTCAGTTTTTCCTTCAAGTAACCTCTCTTTTTATTCCTAAGTGTACGACTTGCTTCCCGTCTTTCATTGAAATAATTATCTCTCTTCTCCTCAACTGGATCCTGTAAGAATTTCAATTTTGCCTGTTTCCTTCTTTCTACTACCATGCAACAATCTTCATCAAACCACGATTTCTTTTTCTTAGTTTCATAATAACCTATGCTCTGCTCAGCTGCAATTTTGATACTATCTCTGATATTTTCCCACACGCTATTAACATCTAATTCTTTCTCAACTTCTTCGGAACTTTCTAAAGTGGCAAACCTATTCGAAATTTCGACCTGATAATTTTGCTTAGCTTCCTCGTCCTTTAATTTCAAAATATTGAATTTAGTAATATTAACTTGTTGCTCTACTCGCTTGGCTACTGATAATCTTTCTCTTAATTCTCCAATCACAAAATAATGGTCAGAATTACAGTCTGCACCCCTGAAAGTTCGAATGTCTACTATACTAGTATGTTTCCGTTTATCTATCAAGATGTGATCTATTTGGTTGTGTGTCAATCTATCTGGAGAAGTCCAAGTATATTTATGTATATCCTTATAGGGAAATGTTGTACTTTTGACAATTAGATTTTTCGATGTGGCAAAGTTGACTAATCTAACTCCATTGTCACTAATAATTGCGTGTAGGCTCTCTTTTCCAATAGTGGGTCTAAAAATATCCTCCCATCCTATTTTAGCGTTGAAATCCCCCAATAAAATTTCCATGTGATATCTAGGGAACTGATCAAAAGTATGTTCCAATTCCTCATAGAAGCTATCCTTTATATGGTTGTCTTTCTCTTCTGTAGGGGCGTGAGCATTTATAACTATGATGTCGCACCATCTACCCTTAAGTACTAAATATGATAACCTGTCACTGATAAATTCGACCTTTTCACTGCTGATTTTATTCTTTTATGAACGAAGAATCCTGTTCCTAATTGGTGATTATTGTTTCCTTCCCCATAATACAACAAGTAATCTCCTATTTGTGATATGCCATTCCCATCTAACCTAACCTCTTGTACTCCTACGAAGTCTATTCTATATCTAGCTAGTTCTTTTGCTACTAATGTTACCCCTCCTGTTCTAAAAAGACTAGTTACGTTCCAAGTGCCAAATCTCAAAACCTTATTCCTTTGCTGTGGTCGTGCCAGAGAATCAGTCCTATTCCAAGGCTTATTGTAGGGATTCGTAACAAGTTGCTTTTTACGGTGATGGGTTGTTAGCCCTTCGCCCAACCCCCAAGTCGGACGCTAGATAACCATAGCAGTTGAAAAATAACCAATTCAAAAAAACTCCTGCTCTCAAAGTAGCATTTTTTTTGTAAACATACCTACCCACAAAATCTGTAATTCCCGCTCCCACAGCTAATCTATCTGCATTGTAGGGCTATAAAATTTATACGTGATTAATAAAATGGAACAATTAATAGGAAGTCATTTGCTCAAATTTAAGTCACTTTATTTCGATCAGCTAACTTAAAACTGCCTTCCTTATGGCGTAATAGAATTCGTGTTAAGTCTATGGCTTCACTGTGTAGCAATACATTTCCCGCTATAGTGTGAAGACCAAAACATTGCTAAGCTCTCTCCACATACATCATACAGTTAACAGTTCTCGTTGTAGTGTGTTGAGGGTGTAGGATGCTCTATCTTCCTGTGCTCTTCAGGTAATGCACACGTGTATCTCTTATTTTAGGATAGGAATCTGCTTGCGTGCATCTTCGGCGGACGCCCGCACGTAGCAAGTGTGTATAGTTGCCGTGATCATTTAATACCCTACTGGAAAGCTTAGTGTTAGATATATTCGTATTTATCTTACAGTATTTTCACGCATCCACATTTGTAATGTCAAGCGGTGTTATCACGTTTAGGTTATTTTTCTATCGATATCAATACATTGATTTATACACCACCATGCACAGTAAATGCATTTTAATATAATAACTTTTAATTAAAATTATAATTAAAATTATTGACCTTGTCATAAACTCGACGTGGAGCCGATAAGGGCACGTCATTTCAAAATGCTAACGTATCATTGGTAGACATACGTTAGTCTACAATCCGGAAGATGGCTCGATTGAAATTCGTGTAGCCGATGCTGTCAGGCGTGCCATCCTGTGTCAGTTCTTGTGTCGCTTAAAAATATATTGATAGAAGTTTAAAACATAAACATTTATATGTATAAATCATAGAAATGGTCAAATGGGCTGAGTGAATTTTGGGAACACGCACTTCAAATGATAAAAATGTAACATATTCGTTGGATGAGTTCTTGAGTGTAGTTATTGTCATTCTAAGCAAACTGATAAAATTATTTGTTTAATACTTTACTTAATCCCTGAGAAAGCTAGTAAATTATGGAACCAATAACAAAGTCTTTAATTTAAGACATTTTAGACATTGTTGTCCATTTCGTTTTGTTGTGTCACATGTTGGCGCGATTAATTAAAAATGGTAATCATAAATGAACTAAAAATATTGGTATCTTAACCAAAAATGCTATAATTATACACAAATAAAATAAATTATTAATATAAAAATCATTTATTAATAAAGGAATATATAATAAACCTAAAAAATTTTAAATATAAAATATAGCAACCAATAAAGGTAAAGAAGCCAATGAAGTATAAAAAAATAAATATTTTTATTAATTATTTAAACTTGAATAGCTTAAGGTAAACATTGGTAATTTCGTGATAATTTCATGAAAACTAATTCAAAATGCAAATGTGTATATCCTTATTCCAATTTTTTCATCTAAAAGACGATAACTTGCTGTACAAATCTGGAGATATAAAAGATTGGATACGGTCTTGAATATGTGCCAAAAACCACTTTTACAACTTAAGCTGAAAGGTTGATAATTTCGTGAAAGGTAGAAGAATTGTGGAAAAATTCATTAAAGTCAAATGGAATTCTCATTTATTGTTACAGGACTTCAAACATAGTAATTCCGCGTAATATTCATAGCAAGAAAACATAGAAATACATATCAACACACAATAAGAATGAAATAAAAGTAAAAATTGAAATTGAAAAGGGATCTTCTTTGCTCTGAAAGGGTGAAGACTTTTATTACGGACTTTACTATAGCCTATATTACTACGGTAGCTCCAAAAGTAATGCATAACGTTTGTTTAAAATTTATATTTTTATCCTACGGCTTTGCTATTTTCACAGAATGTAGATGCATCCTCAAAGAACAAAATGTCACTTTTCCACATAATCCCTGTCCCTTTCAGCTGCCTTACGTAACCTAGGAACGAGGGCTGTAGACCAGCACTGTAAAAGTCTGGACCAACACGTCTGAGCCACTCTTTAGCAGCGTGCACAAAGGAGTCATCTTCTAACCTCGTTCCGCGAAGGGATCCTTCAGTTTACCAAAGAGATGATAATCGCACGGTGCCAGTTCAGGACTGTAAGGCGGCTGTTTCAGTGTTGTCTATCCGAATTTTCTGATCTGGTCTGTGGTCTTGTGACTGACATATGACTGTGCGTTGTCGTGCAATAGCAGAACATCCTGCTTCTCCCGATGTCGTCGAACACGACTCAGTCGAACTTGAAGTTTCTTGAGAGTTGCAACATACCCGTCAGAATTAATGGTGGTTCCGTGTGGCATGATTTCCACAAGCAAGAGTCCTTCTGAATCGAAAAACACAGTAGCCATAAGGTTTCCTGCCGAAGGTGTACTTTTGAATTTCTATTTCTTTGGCGAATTTGCATGATCCCACTCCATTGACTGCCTCTGCCTCCGGTCCAAAATGGTGGAGCCATGTTTCATTTTCTGTCACAGTTCTTGCAAGTAAGTCATCTAGCACTTATCATTTACACTTAGCATGATAACAAATCAAACAGAAGCTACATTAAACCTATTGCGTCTCCGTTTTCTTTTTTGTTATCACATCTTGTCTTCAGATTTCTAAAATTCCTATTGTAATACAATTTTTAAAATAGTATAAAATGTAACACTTAATGCTCAACAAAATTTCGCCTCAAGCAGCTAAGATTTCTATCAGTAAAGCTAAGCCTATATGGCGACTACAGATGTATCTAAAATTCCAAAAACATTTCCTAAAATTTCATGAAGATACAATAAATCTTTGTACCAAATATCATATGGTTACCTTTAGTAATAAGCCTGTAATGTAATTACAAACATCCAAAAAATTTGTATGCCTGAGAAGTCGACGCAAAGTTGCTCTCTCCAAACATAAAAGCTCACTGAAGCAACTACAATAGTCACACAAAGCTAGCTGTATGTTTCTGGAAACTGGACAACATATGCAATCCCTTGGCGGAAATTTGGATCCCGTAACACTATTGGTTAGTTCACAAAAGAGCAAAGAAAAAGTATCACGAAATAACCACTGCCACGAAATTACCAATGTTTACCCTATATTATAGAGCGACACCGAGTTAAATTTGATTCTTGTCAAGGAAGAAACATTTATCTTTCTTCCAAGGGATATGGATATCTTGCGTTCTCCTTGCGATAGCCTTGCAGAAAATTAACCATACGGGAAGGAAATGTTGGTTTTTGTGATAGTAAAAATTGTCACATTAGTAAACACAGATCAAGATAAAAAGATAAATTCTTGAGAGGGAGAAAATATTTCAAGCATTCAAATAATAATAATAATAATAATAATAATAATAATAATAATAATAATAATAATAATAATAATAATAATAATAATAATAATAATTGTCTCTACCTTTCTGCAACTATGAAAATTAATTGAAGTTGAATATGTTTGTTTTGATATTTTCGTATAATGAACTTTCAGATACAGTTTTAGTTATCACAATCACTATTCATGGTTGAATTAACTATTGAACAAGTGATAAAAATGTAGGTACTTCGCGTTAAAGTTAGAATGGATAGTAATCTAATTACTTCTGTTTTGCCATACCAGAAATCGAAAGAAGTATAGTTTAAACTTCATTCGTACCTGGCGATAAATATATCATAGTCTTACAATGTTGAAGATTGACTCTACATTTATCTTCACATAAACGAAGAAGGGTAGAAGGAAAGGTATTCTAATCATTGAAGTCGTTGAAATGGCCAAACCTATGTCTGTAATCTTCTCGCCTCCTTTTGTTCACTTGAGGACGTTATGAGATATTCATTGCCATTAATGTTAATTGTGCGAGCTGTTCTGCAAATGGATTCTTCAACGTTACATGTGTTCGGATTAAATTTTTGCACATTTAAAGGACAAATCTAAAATTCTTTCCATCAATTATTATCACTATACACTACTTTCTTACATTGGCTGAGCATATTCGGAATTAAATCAATGGCTTTCCCAAAACACGCTATGAAATATCTAATATAAAACAATTCTATCTCGAAAAGGAAGCAAAAATAAGAAAAATTGTGTTAATCTTTTTTGTTTGAAATATCTTAAAGAATAACCCCTTGAAATTTATTACATTAGTTAGAGTTCATTTTGTATTTCTACGTCTGTATATTGGTTGCTATATTGTATTATACTGTGACAGCCGAGAGTCGATCGCGTCCCACAGAGGTCGGGGGTGCACGAGGAAAACGAGCGACGCAGCGAAGAAGGTTGCGGCCGCTCGGGTCTGGAGGGGACAGACGTAAGAGGGGGCACGAGGTGGAGGCGCGGACGCGACGAAGGGTGAGGAGGGAGTAAAGCAGCTGGTGACTGAGGGGAGAAATCCAGAGAATTCGAGAGGTGCCATCTTCTAAGCAAATGTCGATTGATCGCGAATCGTACTCTCCAGAAACTATGGTTTAGTTATAAATACGACACGCGATTGAACTTGAGCAGTTGTTGTTGCAGTCGTTGGACAGCAAGCCAGCCAGTCTTGTGTAGCAGTGAAGCCAGCTTCGAGACCGGAATTATACTTGAGTGTGTTCGCAGCTGTGTGAGCGTCCGAAGTGCTGAGTTGCAGTGCAGTGGACCGCAGTTGGGGGACCTGAGTTCGAAGTTCAGTGGACTGTCTCGGAAGGTCTGGGGTTCGAGATACTGTGAACTCAAGTGACTGAGCTAGAAGAACTAGCCAAGGCACTGTCTGTAATGAGGAGATATTAGCGATTCTAGTGGTTAGCAACTATCTATGGATGCATATTTACTACGTATTGAGCTTCGTGACTGTACATACTAGACTGTGGTATTAGCAAATGTAGATAACATAGTTACAATTATTAAAAAACCTAAATAAAACTTACTGGCACCTACATCGTCTCCCACAAACACTTTTCAATTATTTTATGTTATTGCGACTGGAGTATTCTCGATTATTTTGTAAACTTCACGTAATTTCCGCGTTCTCTATTTTTCGGTTCCGAATTGAAAGAAAAAAAGTGGGAAAATTTCGAGATGATACAGGGTATTTTATTTTACATTTGAATCATAGTGTTCTTCAGGATATATGGATATTTAATTCGAAAAGATGCTTTTTCATAATAATTTTGCAATTTCATATTTGCAAAATAGGATTTTATAAAGATTATGAATTTGTGTATTAATAATTACAATAAACAAAAAAAAAATTCATAATAACCATAACGAAAAGTGGACTCTCTTTCCATGATTATAAAATAAAACTCGGACTTAAATAAAAAAACTAAAGACAATATATAATAAAAGAAAGTAAAAGTCGAATTCCTCCATACTTAATTATACCCTGAAGTTAAATTAGAGAATAAATCTCTTCAAGCATCTAGGTATTTTACTCTGTATGACTTACAACTATGCAAATTTTTTTCCTTACTCAAATTTGCAGTATTATCTTCATTTCAGGTTTGACTATATCACCCAATTAACGTTAAGAACTGCTGAAGTTTTAATTAGAAATTCCTGCTGTCTTCAGCTGTGGGTCATTTAGACTCTTGTAGATACGAGAGATATCCTCCTATTTTCATTTCGAAGATAGAGTTAATAATCGAGTCTTCATGACTAAATCTGCGTCCATGATGAGCATAATTCCGTCTCAGTATTGACGTAAACTTTGCAGTGAAGGAAACGCGAATTCTTGAGAGATTCGTAGGAATACATTATCATATTACCGAAAGATTCTCTCCTGGGATGAAGGTGCTTTCCCAGAGGTTGCTACTTCTAATGAAATTGTACGCTACTCGAACTTCAGGAAGGTTTCACAAAGGAAAACACAGCGAACAACTTTGCTTCTTGCAAGACTTAAACTTCAACATATCTTCTAATGTAACTTAGATAAAATAGGTGCACTATATCAAATAACGCATAATTATGAGCTTTACTTAGTCTGTGTAACTTCTCTATTTATCCTGCTGCAAATTTAAATATAATTTTGCTTGTATATGTAAAGTGTAGCAAAGATTTTATGTGAAAGAGTAATAAGTAATTCTAGAAAATACAAAAACTGAAAGTTATTACTGAAAATATGTAACGAATAGTAATTAAGCTTAAATTAAATGAGAAGTGAGACAAGAAGACTAATACTGTGTTTTAAACCCTTCCGTTGCCAAAAATGTTTGCTCTCTTAAAGGTAAATTAACGTACCGTCTAGTATTGTAAATATAAGAAACCGGAATATATTCTTGTTGATTGTTGTCATAATATTTTAATAATGTGTATTTGAATTATGTTTTAATCAAATTGAATTTAAATTCAGAAAATATGACTTTAGAAGGGTAATCAATAAGTTTTAAAGCATATTTTGATTATTCTTTTTTTTATAAAATCTTTTAGAGAATCTAAAGAAAATTTTTAAGTTCCACCCAACGCAATAATTCCATATCGGATGGTGGATCAAAAAGAGCTAAATAGGCCTAAACTGTACGCAAAATCCGATGAAGAATGACAATGTGCTCCACAGCTAAGAAACATTTCTGATTCCAATCGATGGTGAAGTCCAGGTATTTCATAACTGCAGCTTCTTTCAAAGAAAGACATTTACAATTAAGAAAAGGAGAACAACAATTATGTGTGAGATTGTTGACCAATAGATGTTAAAGAGAAGGAAATTATTGTTTTTTAATATTTAACGAAATAAAATTGAAATCAAGCCAGTCAACATTTTTTTGTAAATTTTCCTAATTTTTCGTCCGATTTTACATGGACTCTACATAATTATGTAGACAAGCTAAATCTTTTTGTGGTTCAATTGGGGATAGACATCCACGTAAACAAAGTGAGGACGACTGAATTCCTTCAGAAGACAAAAGACAATTAGTCCTTATCTTACTACGGACAGCCTAATCTAGCACCCGGTACGTTTATGTTGTATTAGTTCCAATGTGAACTCGAACCTAAAGCTGAGTACTGGACAGTCTGCTAGACGCTAGAGTATCCAAAATTTTTCAGATAATTTCATTCATTCATTCATTCATTCATTCATTCATTCATTCATTCATTCATTCATTCATTCATTTGTCTGGTAGAGTTAAGGGATTCAGGCATTCCACTCAACCAGAACTACTGCAAACAATATAAAATTTAAAATTCATACTGATTTTATCTCTCACATGATACGTGCGGTCAGCACGCCTAAAGATTTATCTTCTAATACAATAATGTCTAATTCCTTAGGTCTAAGGATAGAAGGTCTAATATCAATATGCCTAATGTAAAATAAAGTTAAATACAACTATATCTAACTTACTGTCCAGTACCTCTATGGCTAACTTTCAATGTTGTCCAAAGGAGTGAGAGATAAAAAATATGCAATGGATTTCGATTCCCAGAATGTTTGAAGAGAGAAAATTATATATTTATACACAGTAAAAAATGAAATTTTTATATCTGTAACTGTGATACATAATAAACAGTATAATCCGTTTGGGTATGGATTATATTATTTTTTTTATTATAAAGCTATTATGATAGTAAGAAGAATTTCTCGCTGGTTATATTATGATTAAAAGATGGAAGTTTCCATATATATGACAATCAACATTGCATAATCTGAAAGGAAAAATGAAAATCGTAGATGATTAAAATGACTACTACAAATCAACAACGAGCACTATGTGTTCTTTGGTATGTTAAAGTTGAGAGTGTTAAATTTGTTCAAAGGCAATTTTAACGTGAGTATGATGTGCGTAATGTACCTAAATATAATTCCATAATGTTGTGGTATCGAAAATTTGTAGAATCTGGTTCTGTGTTAAAAACATGCAGGAGGTCACAGGCGAAACCCAGTACAAGAATCAGCTATCTCTTGGCTTGGCCCCAAACTCCCCAGATCTAACCCCTCCTGACTTCTTCGTGTGGGGTTTTGTTAAAGACATTGTCTATTCACAGAAACCCAGGAACATTGATGATCTGAGAGTAAAAATAACCCAAGCTTTTCAACAAATCACCCTTCTTATGTTACAATGGAGAGGGTTGAATTGCATCACCGTTATGAGTTGTGCAGGGTGCGCAATGGGGGTCATGTTGAGCTCCGAGGAATCTCCCATCTTTCAGTGTTGTATGCACAAAGTTTCAGCAAATAAAGTCCAGTAGTAAATGTTTTACGGTGTTTTTATTTTATCCATATCCAAACGGATCACTCTGTACATTGAAAAATTAGTTCAATTGTTTTAATTTTCGTGTAATGTTTCAGTTTGCAATTTTGAGTTCATAGCATAAGGTTCTTAGGAAAAGTGATCACTTTCTGAGACTACTGAATAGATATTGTTTCCAATTAGGCAATGTGCGATAATACTACATGGTTTTGTCCGATCAGAGAGTGATAACACTGATAGATTGATAGCATGTAAGAGTTCTAATGTTGTTTATCCCCTACTTTTCAATTAGTTTTATTGTAGCATGGAGTTAATAGATATTGTTACTACAGCATTAGACCATACTTCAATATACATTACTTGTAAGTACACCTAATTCAAAATTATACATTTTGGGGTAAGACCGTTTCCCATTAGATGATTTTAGACATTGTTTCCAATTAGATATTTCTGAATTAGACCATGCGCCAATAGACTTTGAGATTAGACTTAATTCAAAATTAGATATTTTGGCACGAGGCATTTTTCCCGTTATAAATGGATAAATTGTAACTTATTTTTCATTAGACGTAATTGCTGATTATACATTATGTGCTTTAGATCTCGTACATTAGACGTTCTGACCTGAAAGCGCTTTAATTTCCCTAACACCCAGTGTAGGCGAATAAGAGATAGTACGTTTTGGATAAAAGAGGTGTAACTTTTAAAGGAAGAACAGTTTAAATTTTTAACAATGACATGATTACGACGATCAAAAACACAAAGTTTTAGATAGTATTTCGTCTTCTGTGTTAGATAGAGCCTTGTAGCACACATTCTTGAAGTACATCGCGTGAATTCTCACAAATATTATAGTGAATTCTTTCTTCTCTTAACACTGCGATAGATTCTAGATTCTGTTGTAAGCGGATACGGTACATGCATTCTTCCCGCATTCTGTTAATATATTGAAGTGAAGTTACGCCTTCTTAAATGAATAATCTCGTTGTTAAATGCTGTTCTTCAAAACAATTTTCACAGAACGTATAACAAAGTAATTAAAATATCTTTTTACCTTCCTCTTTCATAAAGAACCAGGAATTTCGGAGCACCAAAAGGCTGACGTTAGCTATGTACTGAAATATTCTAGTAAGCTCTTTAAAGTGCTTTCTTGGAATCGTCATAGCTTCCCAAATAGGTCAAAACTCCGAAAGCGTCTTATTAAATGAAGACTCGGATAGTAACTGTGCTTGTTGTATGAGAGACTTAGATTCGTCTTTGGTGCTGAGGTTAATCGAAAAAGGCTCTCCTCATGTAGGCGTATTATCCTAATCAGTTATAGTATATTTCGCGCCGATAGGGCATGGTTAGACTAAAGTTTTTCTTTTCTCATATGTATACGAACCGTTGAGAAAGGCAATGAATACAACAAAAGGAAAGTAATAGATTTCGTCAGAAAGTCTGCAAGAGAGAGCGCTGATAGAAAATCTATGTGGTCAAAGTCACGCTCCCTGAAACGTGAGCTGTGCTTTATTTCCTAGAAGTAGTCAAACGAATTTTGTGTTTTGTTGCAATTCTGCAGTTATCAGTGTCTATCATAATTTTATACAGGGTGCAGTGGATAAAATATCCTGCATTTAAGATGAGCTTGGATGTCAAATTTTGGAGAAAAATTTTTTTTTTCCTCCCAAATAATTATTTAGATTTTTCTGCGTAATTTGCTATATAACTTACTGAAAAATTATAATCGTAAGTGCTTTTAAAATACGTACATTTTATGTATAAAACTGCTTTTCTCATTTCACACTGTTGCATTAAGACAGAAATATCCCAGAAACTATTCGATAGACCTATAAAAGGTTGTGGTTTTGGGCGTTCTGTATCTGAATGTTTGTTTCATAAGTTGGCAGTACTGTTTATGACTTTAATGGTAGATTTTGTTGTAAATTTTCACAACAAAATTAGTGTTATGTCTTTTTGAAAATTTAAGCTTTCTAATATTTATTTCGTCGCTCATTTCCTCGGAAGTTAAATATTGACATGTGTACTGTTTTCTCAGAAACTAAGATAGCTATATTTCGTTCCATAATGTCTGACAGGATATGTAAACATTGCCGGCAGAGGCTATTCAACCAATGACAGGGATCTCATTCCACGCTTGACTTGAAGTTGGGCGGTCTAAAGCGTTCTACCTCTGCCATTGGTTAAATAGCGACTATACTTCTCTCCTCCTCTGTCATCAATTATTATTATTATTATTATTATTATTATTACTCTTTTTCTTTTTTTTTTCTTCTTCTTCTTCTTCTTCTTCTTCCAATTCTTGGTGGTAGTATGTTAATTTCTCGACGGTTTAAAAATAAATTATTGCTCTGAATGTTTCTTCGTTCTTGTAATGTTGTACCTACAAGTCGTACAGTATAAGAAGTGGAATTTCTACCGTTTGAATTTATTATACAGTCATTGTTTTCCTATACAACAAAATGGACATAGTCTTAAGTGTAGTTGCTCGTCTTTCTTTTTATTTAAAGGTAGATTTGCATATGAGAAAATTGTTCGAATAATTATAATTCGAAACTAGAAACTGTATTTCCTGAGCGAAAGATGTGTCTCAAATGCTGGTGATTTTACATACAAATTGAACAGATCAGATTCTTGACAGCGAAGAGGAAATGTGTCCTATTTGCTCGGGCATTGTGTGGTATCCTTGATCTTGTATTTTTGCTGTATTTTATAGTGCATTAGCCTTGTGAATGATGATGATTAGTCATAACACTTTGGAATATACGAGTATAATGCTGATTCATACCTTTATAAAAATGATGCTGAAGATAATTGATGATAGTAATAATGATAAGATGATGATGGTTGTGGTGATGATGATTTAGTATTTATTTATTTAACCTTGTAGAGATAAGGCCATCAAGCCTTCCATTCCCCTATACGAGGGAGGATACTGAAGATGATCTATTTTTTTTAGGTATGAAAATCTATATTCCAGGGAATTAAGAAATAGTTAATCTAAAGAAACTCCTTCGCTTTGACACATGTTAAAGTTTCTGTGGCAGGCTCTGGTTCGATTCTCATAGCGAAGCTGCCTATAAACGTCTAATGCTGTACGGAAGAATTTCTCAATAGCTTTCCGAGATAAATAATAACAATTACTTTGGAATATGCATCGGTTTGTAAAGACATAAATTTAAGGGCTCTAAAATGAGGTATGAATAAGATATTTGAAGGTAGTGCTGTAGACAGGCCAGGTTCCAACGCCTGGCGCGTGCATGCTATATAATGCGCGAATTGGGATGCGATTCTGGAAACCAGCCAACTTGGAAATTGTGTATTCATGAAATGTAGGGTACACGATGTTACAATTTTGTAAGACAAAAGTGTTCAGAATTTTCTGAAATATGTAACATAGAACTCGCATTAAAATCTTAGTGTCGTATCCAGAAAATATGTGATGAAGCATGTATTTCGACGTGTCATGGCCATGAATTAAACTGTCACGGAGGAAGAACGAAGATTATCACTTCCCATTATTGTTACGTTGCGTCCGAATAGATTACAAATGTTGTGTACTAATTTTCGAATGCCTGAATAAAGTTGCGTATATCTGATCCAATGAAATGTAAAAATTCGGACTAGGTCTAAACTTCAAGGATGGTTTTCAGACTGTGATGAATTGGTAAGGTAAGTAGGCTAAGTATCTAGTTTTATATTGAACATATTTTTAAACTAGTAAATACGCAGCTGATGTGATATGATGTCATTACGGTGAAAATATGGAGATATCTGGACAACTTGGAGAAACAAACTGACTCACAAAAACATAATTTATTAAAATAATACTTTCCCAATTACGGAAATACCAGAATGAATGAAGTATAATATACGCAGCAAACAAAAAAACTGAAATTGGAAGAAGAGAATAGGAGAAATTAAAAATAAAAAACATAGTAAACGAACAAAAAATGAAATTAAGAACAGGAAAGTTAACATGAAGTAAATAAACAAAATAAACAAACAGGTTAAATGTTCAAACAAAAGTTCTCGTTTGGGCACAAAGTACAGAGATGATATTTTAAAATGCCAAGCAATCTTCTAACGGCAGGAAGGGAAACATTATGAATGAAGTCACTGTTTAACTGGAACTTCTGCAGAAACTTACAAAGAAACGAGACATTGTGCCTTTAGCTCTAACCGTGGAGGTGAGATGATATTTCTCTAAATGGCAAAGTACTGTAGGCTTATAAAGTCCTTCATTTTCCTCGCTTTACTTCTGTGAGCTATTGTTCCTGTGCCTCGAACCTCACTATCGAGTTGATCAAGTACGCGGGTGTAGGACCTGGTAAAATGGAAGGCATGCCAATTTGCCGACAAGATCCCTCTTGAGCGGTGTCATGGCTTTCTTCGTGTACAGTGAGACCTTTCTTCCTCAACGCTTCAACAATCATGTATCTGATTATATGATGTCTAGAGTTCCGCAGTGTCTCGCTGAAAGGACAGGAACCCAAAACGTGGCCAAGAGTTTCAATCTCACTGTCACAACGAGGACAGCTTTTTCCTTCTCTGGGCCTTCTTTGCACGTAGCGGACAAACAACTGCTTTCATTTTAAAAGCTAGTCTCCATTCACTGTTATTGAGGCGATCAGGTTGTCAGATTCATTTACTGGCGGGAGTGTACTCCTTATAGAGGATGACGCATTTTAAAACTTCAGTGAGTTGTTTAGAAGTAGGCCTCTGTATAATTTTAAGAAAATTATTTCTCCCTATTCTTAAGATTTGCCAAACTTGAAATCTCCAACTTCGCAAATCATTTCGTTGCTTTCATAGCAGAGATGGTTTTAAGAGGTACAATCTGGCGAATTAGTACTTATGTTAGTAAATTTAATAGTAATGCAAATTTATATAGAATTAATCCATGTGAGTAAACAATTATCTTACAAAGTGTTAGGCCTAAAATTTACAAGTGAAACTAATACAAAAACGATATTCAAGTGAAACATACATACTTCTTGTCTAATAGCTTCAAAAATGATTTTAAAATGTGTAATGTTTTCGTTTGAATCAATCATTATTGTCATATTTTTTTTATGATTTGCAAATAGTCTGTCAATTGTTATGCTCTACAAATCTTCTTTAGACAACCTATCACATGTAGGTTTTCTCGTAAATTTCCGTTACCTTTAATAAATAATTCTCTCTGTATACATATTGGCCCACTTCAGTATACATACATATATTTGTATACGCATATATGATACAAAATGTTCGGAAAATGACGACCAAGAACAGTACTGTATGATAGAGGATATAATATTGATTAATTTAAGTACATCAACCAACATACTTGGTCCTATCCGCAGCAAAAAAGAAAATGGGTACTGAATACAAATTCGAGAAACGGACTCGGAACGGATCCTTGCACTTAAAAGGGAAAGCTTTGGACCTCCCGACGAGAGTCTTCACGAAACTTGCTAGAGTGGACAAGCATGAGACCAAACTAACTTGTGTAAAGTTTGGTATTTCGCAATCGCCCGTAGCCCTTATAAATGACTTATGAAAGTAGAGCGCGCCTATAATGTTTGCAACTATAAATTATCGAACATACTATCAATTTTGAAGGCAGAAAATACCAAACGCCGTTATAAAATAACATCACACAAGATCACAAAGTTCGTTGCTTGGCGGCATATTATTCTTGACACCGTCATGAGGATCAGAGTATTGAAATTTGTACGAGAAGTTACGGACTACATACAGCTAATAAAATCGATGCCGACATGGTGTTCAATACGGACCAAAATCGATTTAAATGTGAACTCATCTCAAATAGAACATTTTTAATGACTGGGGAAAATACGACTGAAGTTAATGTGCAATTCGTTTCATCTTCTACCATCTCCAAGATCATTCAGGTGCTTATTTCAATGTGAGGATGCCTTTCAAAGTAACTGTACGCCTGCTTTCAGGAAACGGGCCGTAAATTTGGCAAACGTGTTTTCGAAACACTACAACATAACCAACCTCCAAACTTGGAATATGACTGCAGCACCAGTGGTAAGATGTCCACAGCTCTTGTAATTTCCTTACTTACTTACTTACAAATGGCTTTTAAGGAACCCGAAGGTTCATTGCCGCCCTCACATAAGCCCGCCATCGGTCCCTATCCTGTGCAAGATTAATCCAGTCTCTATCATCATACCCCACCTCCCTCAAATCCATTTTAATATTATCCTCCCACCTACGTCTCGGCCTCCTTAAAGGTCTTTTTCCCTCCGATCTCCCAATTAACACTCTATGTGCATTTCTGGATTAGCCCATACGTGCTACATGCCCTGCCCATCTCAAACGTCTGGATTTTAAGTTCCTAATTATGTCAGGTGAAGAATACAATGCGTGCAGTTCTGTGTTGTGTAACTTTCTCCATTCTCCTGTAACTTCATCCCGCTTAGCCCCAAATATTTTCCTAAGCACCTTATTCTCAAACACCCTTAACCTATGTTCCTCTCTCAGAGTGAGAGTCCAAGTTTCACAACCATACAGAAGAACCGGTAATATAACTGTTTTATAAATTCTAACTTTCAGATTTTTGGACAGCAGACTGGATGATAAGAGCTTCTCAACCGAATAATAACACGCATTTCCCATATTTATTCTGCGTTTAATTTCCTCCCGAGTGTCATTCATATTTGTTACTGTTGCTCCAAGATATTTGAATTTTTCCACCTCTTCGAAGGATAAATCTCCAATTTTTATATTTCCATTTCGTACAATATTCTGGTCACGAGACATAATCATATACTTTGTCTTTTCGGTATTTACTTCCAAACCGATCGCTTTACTTGCTTCAAGTAAAATTTCCATGTTTTCCCTAACCGTTTGTGTATTTTCTCCTAACATATTCACGTCATCTGCATAGACAAGAAGCTGATGTAACCCGTTCAATTCCAAACCCTGCCTGTTATCCTGAACTTTCCTAATGGCATATTCTAGAGCGAAGTTAAAAAGTAAAGGTGATAGTGCATCTCCCTGCTTTAGCCCGCAGTGAATTGGAAAAGCATCAGATAGAAACTGACCTATACGGACTCTGCTGTATGTTTCACTGAGACACATTTTAATTAATCAAACTAGTTTCTTGGGAATACCAAATTCAATAAGAATATCATATAATACTTCCCTCTTAACCGAGTCATATGCCTATTTGAAATCTATGAATAACTGATGTGCTGTACCCTTATACTCCCATTTTTTCTCCATTGTCTGTCGAATACAAAAAATCTGATCAATAGTCGATCTATTACGCCGAAAACCGCACTGATGATCCCCAATAATTTCATCTACGTACGGAGTTAATCTTCTCAAAAGGATATTGGACAAAATTTTGTACGACGTCAACAAATGTAATATTTCTCGAAAGTTACCATAGTTGGTTTTGTCCCCCTTTTTAAAAATAGGTACAATTATGGACTCCTTCCATTGTTCTGGTACAATTTCCTTTTCGCAAATAGCAAGTACAAGTTTGTAAATTTCGCTATATAATGTACTTCCACCCTCTTGTATTAATTCTGCTGGAATTTGATCGATACCTGGGGACTTGTACTTTTTCAGATTTTCTATCGCAATTTCGACTTCTGAAAGCGTGGGTTCGGGTATAAATGGCTCAGCAGTTTGTATTTCAATTTCGTCCCGGTCATTTCTATTTGGCCTATGTACATTTAGTACTTGTGCAAAATAGTTTTTCCATCTGTTTAGGACTGATGGAAAGTCTGCAAGCAAGTCACCATTCTCATCCTTGATCACGTTTACCCTTGGCTGATATCCGTTCTTAAATTCCTTTATACCCTTATATAAATCTCGAATGTTTTTATTCTTACTATTTGTTCCTACCTCATTCAGTTTTTCCTTCAAGTAACCTCTCTTTTTATTCATAAGTGTACGACTTGCTTCCCGTCTTTCACTTGTAATTTCCTGGACACATTAAAGTAGTGAAACCGGAACTAACGAGAGCATCGCTTCTTTTGCTGAATTCATAGTCCGATCAAACCGGCACAAGTTTGTTGACCAAAGTCTTCGGCAACAGAGGCGTAAATTTATAAAGAACACACCACCTAAAATACTGCCATCTTCTAGACGTCTATTTCTTTCGCGAGTATAAAGGTTTTTGCACAACACATGGAAGATTACATAATACAGTATGATGATAAGAATGCAATCAACCTGCATGACAAAATCTTCATTTTCAAGTTCCAGTCTCTTTTATACAATCAGTTGATTGCACCACAGTACCAGACATCTGGATACATGTCATAGGAAAAACCACTTTCTTTCCGTATTGTGTTGTATAACACATTTTGCTGTTTTGACACATGCAGCACTCCTAATTGTGATTCCAGTGCCGTCATTATCTGCTCGTGGTGCGAGATTCAACTTTGCTTGCAGCACTATCTTTCCACATAACATTACCATGGCGTAGAATGAAGTATATATGTAACATTTACAGCTATAAGTTGTACATAACCTCTCTCATAATTTATGTGTCTCTTATCTCACAGGTAAATTGATTTCATACTTCTCCACTCCAGAAAGTTTCGTGACGATTCTCATCTGGAGATCCAAAGCTTTCCCTTGTTAGACTTCGCTTTGTTATCCAAGTCAGTCAGGTGGCCTAGATGAAAATCGTGAATCCGATGCTGACAGGTGAGCCGTCCTGCCTCAGTCCTGATAGAAATCATTTTATGACCACTCCTTACGGATATAACTTGGATAGTATCTGTCAGTGAATATTTTCTTACATATGTTAGTTTATATTTTATATTTGGGGCGTTCAGAGTACAAGGGTATCAAGTCCACATTTTGTCAATTGGGAGATATTTCGTCTGTACATACCTTAGGTGAGGCTACTTTCAGAGCATAAAAGAATCATATCCTCACAATCTTTGTAATGGTGCAGATGTTTAAAATCACACTCACCGTTAATGGGTAATTAACTATACATAAAAGCATTTAAGTCTAATTTTCTGTAAAGTTTATTTTTGTGACTTGATTTCCTTGTGCTCTGAGCGCCCATTTCTTACATCATTTATAGATTATAATTGAAAACTGTTCAGTGAACGTCACTATAGGTCCATAATAAGATATTTTATAGAACATTTATTCGTCCTTCAATTACGTAAACTACGTGTATGCCATGTCCTGTGCAATGGCGTCGTAGTCTAAGTCACCAAGCCTAGGACTTGCGTTACGCACTGCGCGCTGATTTGAGTCATCATAGGGAAGAGATTGAAATTTCTGCCAGTGTATGGGACCGGTGCCCACACAGCATCTTAATACATTTGAGAATCTATGATAGATAGCGCAATCCGGTTACGACAACCAGCGATAACGGCTGGAGAGATCTTCGTGCTAACCATACGATAGGTAGGATGACCGTTTACCTTCGTGGAAGCATTTGGACGTGAGGCCAGCAATCGGCCAGTGGCCCCGGCTTTTAATGGGCTGTTGCGCCGCGGATTTATTATATAGTTTTACATATCCAACGTACACTAATGTTTTAAGCAGGCTATTTTTTTAAGGACGAGAAAAATATTAAATGTCTGCTATAAAGAACGAAAGAAGCGGACAGACAATGAGAATAGACACTTTAAACAGATGACTCAAACCAAATAGACAAAAATATGAACGTGGAACATGTGCTCTGATGCCAGCGTTGCGTCGGACCAACATGTAGTAGCTAGGGGCAGTGTTTCAACTAGAACCTTTTTTCTCATGTGAACGGTGCAACTGATACTGCATACCATTGGGTTTTGGGTCATGAAATTCTCATAATACAACTGAGCATATTTATTATTAATTACATGTCTCGTCGCTGCAAGTGTGTTTTATTAGCCTACACGTTACTTTTTGATGGTATTGCCGTGCATATGAAATTAATTCCATTTTTATTTTGTTAATGAGTAATGCGTTATCCGTTCTGGCTTGAGTGACAGCTACAAATACAGATGGTTCGGATTCGATTCCGGCGAGGGAAGTAGACGTTTATCTTCATTCCACTGGAACTGTGTGTTAGAGCGTTGTTTTGGGTTATCCGTGTTGTTTCAAGAATTATCCTTGCACTATGCTGATTTTATGAGTAAGAATTAACGCCATTTGCGAATATCTACTCTGAAAGTTCATAATCATTCTCAGCAACTACAACCTCGGTGAATATTAGCATATATAGTAATATGGAGAAGAATGGAGCGTGTGAAATGGACAGACAAATTAAGCTGTGATGGAAGGAGTGGGTGAAGAGAGAATGATGCTGAAACTGATCAGGAAGAGAAGAAGGAAGTGTCTGGGTCACTGGCTGAGAAGAAACTGCCTACTGAAGGATGCACTGCAAGAAATGTTCAAACGGAAGAAAAATTCGGGGCAGAAGAAGATATCAGATTAAAGACGGCGTTAAAATATATGGATCATATGGGGAGACTAAAAGGAAGAGAGAAAATAGGAAATAATAGAGAATGCTGGGTTTGCAGTGGGCAGAAAACTATGAATGAAAGAATGAATAATAATAATAATAATAATAATAATAATAATAATAATAATAATAACAATAACAATAATAATAATAATATTTTAATTAAAAGGGAAATTATAATTTTCCAATATTAAATTTAGAACTGTAAGAATGCAGACAAATTGAAGAAAGAAGTTGTAAAAAAACTGAACAAATCAAATCATCATCATGATTATTATCGCCATCGTCCATGATGGAGAACAAAATCGCGTACGGACATTCAAAGGTATCACAACTCTTTAACACTGTGATTAGTGATATTGAGCAAGGCCGTCACTTATGGCTAGGGACCGTATTTTGTTTTGTCCCAGGACATACGGGGACAAGATTAGCTGTTCGTGTATATTGACGTGACGTCACAGCATCTTGTTTGTGTTGCAGTTGACTTTCTATTCATGATTCAAAACTAGGCCTCATAGACTGTTTACAGTGTACTGTAGTGTTAAAGACTGATATTACGATTATGTTTCCTACAATTTAAATTATTCATTCAATTATTTATTCGTTTATTTTCACCGGCAGAGTCAAGATCATAAGGCCTTCTCTTCCACTCAACGAGTATAAAAATACATAGCAAATATAAATAACAGCAACACAGAAAACAATGGAATATTAATAATAATAATAATAATAATAATAATAATAATAATAATAATAATAATAATAATAATAATAGGCTAATAGCAAAATGTAGATGTGTTTAGTTACTAGTAATTCGAAGAGTTAAACACTTACAATTTAGTGTTAAATAAGACAATTCGTATCAAAGAAATGATATTTCATAATGGACAATTGATATATGAAAAAAAAAAATCATACTCCACAAAAGTTATATTTAGAGAAAAATCATATACTAGAGATGAAAAACAGTCTTTTTTGATAATCAGCTTTTGAAAGTAGTCAATGTCTATAGCCCCTTTAGACACTGTTTACAACATAAATAGGCTATAGTATAATGATATAAAATACCTTTCATTATAATACATAACACTGTACTTAATAGTGTGAATAATATTTGATTTATGTAGACCTACATTTTTTTTATCATAGTGTTCATAGTAAAAGTAGTGTATACTCTAGATTGAATACCACTGATTTAAATAATATAAATTTTAAATATTAATGTAATAATTGTTGAAGTGGTCTATGTTTTGTTCTGTTCAACTTGACAAAACAAGATTCGTATGAGCAGACAGAAATACTTAACTTTCTACATGCACACACTCATCCGTTACAGTAAAAACACTAGTAACACAATCTTGTAGTCTCCTGGGACAAAGTATGGTCCCTACTTATGGCAATATAGGGCAAACAGGAAACAAGGGAGATATGCTCAGTTTTTATGGAAATTGGTTATCCATTTTCCTTACGGCAGTCGAACCTGCATTCTGGAATTTTAGTCAGAAATGCTATCATTGAAGTCATGAGAGGGACAAATATGCTTTTGGAAATAGAATCCCGTGAGTTTGTTAGTATACATCTTGTAGAGACGCCATCCACTAGTTCTTTATTAAAATGATATCTGCTAGCGATTACTAACAGTAATAATAACAGTAAAGAATCTGCCAGTTATCTCATATTTGATTAAGCAGACTTGCTCTATTGTGGTCGTCAAACAAGGCCTGCGCTCTTATCTGAGACGTGAGACGAGAGAGCCTCACGTGAAGTGACTCCCGAGGGACTCTTACACAGTGTCGCCGCCCGCCAGCCAGCTTTGTAGCAACAATCCAACACAGATTAACTATGAACTACGTACAGGATTTGACGAAGTCTATGAGTTGCATGATTCTAGAAAAGAGGCTCTGAAATTGGTGCGTTTAGTACATAAACTGTTTAGTTTCACACAGTTATGAAAAAAAAACACACACACACACACACACACACACACACTAAAAAGCGAACATTGCATACTGACGTAGGCTATGTATCGTTTCCTGGCATGGGGTTGTCGAAAAGTAAACGCTGAAAGTGTGGAATAAAGAAGGAAGACATATGAACAAAGAAGGTAATAATATTAATATTCTTGCTCCAGATTCTTCTACTTTTTCTAGGAATTCAGGTTCATTGTCTCTTATCGTTGGTCGTTCACGTCTTCATCAATTTTCCGTTCATTTATCTATACATTTGAATTGAATATTAGGAGAGGGACTTCCAACCTAGCACTATGACCTAGACTATACAGCAATTCCGAGCAAAATAGGAATTCTAATGTAAAAGTCTTTTTCAGAAATATTTGTTTATTACTAGTAGAGCCCGGATGTTTAGGCATTTATAAAAGTTAAAATAGACAGGCAAAAAAGCCAATAAAAACGTAAAAAGGCACTTGTCTAACGTTCTACCTCTCACCCTAAAAAAGAATCTCATTCAAATTTTATTGATGCCCCACTTCGATTATTGCCATTCTCTATTCACGAATCTAAACATTAATCTTGCCCACAGCTTACTGTGTTCACAATATCTGCGTTCGTTTCGTTTGTAACATTAGAAAATTCGATCATGTAACACCGTCACTAGAACTGTTGTCTTGGAATCGACTTAGATAAAGAAGACTCTTCAACTCCCTCTTATTACTATTTAAAATCATTCATACTTCCACACCTTCTTACCTAGCACCTTGGTTTGTTACCTTTCACTACCTCGAACCCGGCATATGTACCTTCTCTCTATTCCTCTGGACAGAACATCTTTCTACTCATCATCTTTCAGCATATCGATTCCACGGCTCTGGAATTCTCTCCCTGACCATGTCAAAGACTGTCAGACAATATCAAAATTCAAATTTAAATTAAAGAATCACATTCTAGTTTATGGAATTGCTTGTTGAACACCTGTCAGGTTGCGCAACTTCGGCTTAACCTATAACATATAATAAATATTATAACTATGCTGTTGTAAAATTGACAATTAATATGTAATGTATCTATTATTATTCTTGTTAATATTATTATTACTATTGTTATTATTATTATTATTATTATTATTATTATTATTATTATTATTCAATATTATAATATACTTACAACAATTTTCATTTTATATAACCTGCGATGAAGTTCCACAATATACACCAGTACTTTCAAATTATGTGTAATAACCATTATAAAAACCACGTAAGTCTAACCTTACAATAAGTCTACTTAGACATCTCTCTGACAATTAATATAATATTTCTACAATAATATTTCTCTTTTTAGATAATATTTCGACAATAATTCCACAGTTTGCATCATCAAATTATACAAGACTGTAATATGAGAGCAACTACATATACTGAAATTTTATCTATCAAACAAAAGCTTCACATACATAAATACGTAAACAACAGGAACAATTACTGATTATAGGTACGGAATGTAATATAGTTTATATAAAATGCAAATTGTCATACGTGATGCAAACAAAAATTGTAAACGAGTTTTCACTCACACATAACCAACCATATAAAGTTAATGATTTATACAACAATATCTCACGATTTTAATTATGAACATACAATAAAAAAATGTTGGTTTTATTAGTAAGTGGAGGCTCGTAGTGTGTCTTTTACAATGTTTTTAACTTTTAACTTAATTTAAGTCTTTTAGCATTCACCTTTAAAATTGTGTTAACAATTCCACTCTACTATATAACAGTAAAATGCCACACAAATGAGGTTACCATATTGAAAATTACATGTATCTGATGATGTCACAATAGTGACGAAAATGTTCATACAAATTGTAAAATATGTAAGTTAATATAAAGAGTTCCACTGTATGGTATTATATGATAAGGCAACGACGGAAATATAACAAAACATTTTCTCTTGTAGGGTAGTTAGAAAGCCATTTGAAACAGAATTTCCCGGTTTACCTATCCCACACAGAGGAACCGTGTGAAGACTTGTGAACAAATTCAGGGAAACGGGGTCGATTAGTGATGGAAAGCGAAGAGTAACACGATCCCCTAATTTAACTGTATGCGATTTTAATCTATGGGGGAACTTGAAAAATAAAGTGTATGCAACAAACCCCCATACATTGGAAAACTAAAAGAAAACATCAGGCGAGAAATTGGCTCAATTTTGGATATTGAATCCTCGAGTGTGAATGAAAATTTCCTGAGAAGATGCAAGAAATGTATGTATAGAGAAGGACAACATTTCCAACATCTCTTATGATAAGGGATGTGCTTATCATTGTAATTGTAATAACTATGAGAACGTGAATCGGTTGCGGGGATATTGCAACTGTTTCGGCGGGAGTCCGAGCTGCTGCAGCCGGCGTGCGAGCCACCGTGCGCTGGCAGCAGTGTGGAAGAAACGCACTATGGTTTGTCGATCATTATTCATATTACAACAATAGTATTAAAGCACGATTATTAGCAGATTAAGCACCGAAATAAATTACTTTTAATAATAATAATAATAATAATAATAATAATAATAATAATAATAATAATAATAATAATAATTTATTTTAGTTGGCAGAGTTAAAGCCGTAAGGCCTTCTCTTCCACACAACCAGCAAAAAGTATATACACAGTATACATACGCATGAACTTACAAAGAATTCAACAACTTGATTTAGATGAGAGTTACATGTATACAGTAGTTATTTACGAATTAAACAACAAAATACTATGAACTATTAATTAAACACTGAAATAAACTGTGTAGCAGAATTAAGCTAAAATACATAGAATGTTAATATATTTTAAATAATATTAGATAATAGAAAGAGATTATTATGAGACAATTTTGAAAATACAGCACTATCAGGATGATGTCTAAAGAAAGAAGTAACAATGTGGTCAGTGATAGTTTAAATCAGTATGATTGGAGTGAAATGCTAATAAGGTTATCTTTTAAGCTGTTTTTAAAGGTGTTTATTGTCTTGCAGCCCCTAATACTTTGTGACAAGGAATTCCATTGACGCGAGGTGGATACTGTAAAAGATGATGAATAACAAGATGTTCTATGAAGAGGTATACTTAGCGTGCCACAGATAAGTGATCTGGTATTTAAGTCGTGGTTAGAATATAGATAAGAAAAACGAGACGAAAGGTAATTTGGTGTTGAGGTGTGCAGAATTCGAAAGCGTAAAGACAAAGAGTGTAAAGTTCTGCGCTCTTTAAGTCGGAGCCACGAAAGATTTGCGAAGGACTACTTACTATTGTTCGTAAAGTGAGTTATTGTTTCATATATTTATATTTCGTACACATTACATTACAATTAATTGTCCACATCTGTGGAGTAACGGTCAGCGCGTCTGGCCGCGAAACCAGGTGGCCCGGGTTCGAATCCCGGTCGGGGCAAGTTACCTGGTTGAGGTTTTCTCCGGGGTTTTCCCTCAACCTAATACGAGCAAATGCTGGGTACCTTTCGGTGCTGGACACCGGACTCATTTCACCGGCATTTCATTCAGACGCTAAATAACCTAGATGTTGATAAAGCGTCGTAAAATAACCCAATAAAATAAAAAATAAACAATTAATTATAAAATTGCAAATAAACAAGAAATATTACTTAAAACGACAAAAAAAAAAACATTTTTATTACTGAATTACTAAGAAACACCTCAAAAGGCAAAATAGGCAACATTAAAATTGACCCTTTCACTTTGATCTACCCCAAATCACATTTATATCAATGAAAATAATGACTTACTTTCTCCCAGACATTCGAGCTCTAATTATTATAAGTATAATACACAGATAAGGCTCTAAGATTAAGTATTCTATTGTTTTATTTACAAAAGGAAAATATTTTACAAGTGTTATTGGCATTGAGTCTAAGTGATATTGGCTGGGTAATACGTACTGTTTTGCAACGCTTATTCACAGAGAGATCTGCTGTTATTGCATATTTTTCAAGGAGCTATTGTTGAAGACATATTTTGAGGTCTGCACTGTCAATTCCAGAGCTCCAGCATCAAAAAACGTTTTACTCTGAACTATACTCTTCCTGCCATTTATTTTAAGTACCTTGGGTTAATAACAATCTTACAGTTCAAATAAATATTTTGATTTAGAAAAGTCACTGTTGTTTTATAACTGGAAAAATGCAGAACATTAACTCATCTGTAACATCGTAATAACATATGCGTAACATTTCTGGCATGGAAGAAATAACTATAAAATATTTATCGATTATATTTTTATGAACTAATTGGATGCCATGAGATTTGCATAGCTTTCACATGGACACTATGAGAATAAATATATTCTTGCTTGAAGCAGAGATCTGACTTTTATGCTTTTTATTAATAAGTTATGAAGTGAGTTCACAAATCTTGTAACAAACGTGAAGAAACCTTTTCTTTATTTTCTGCAATAACAATTTTTTTCAACAAATTTTTTTTTCTGTAAAATGATACTAATCTCCTAAATTTATATAAAAGAGTTGAACAAACAAATATGGATAAAACAATTACTTCAGTATCCACAATGAAAGATAAATGGCATTTACTGGTACTAACTAAGAAATAAATGAGAGAATGAAGTATATAAATGTATGTATGTTTAGTTAACAATCAGAAAACTGGTTGGAACTTCGTAAGCACTCATGGGGCAACTAAGCCAGGAGATAATGGGGTAGGGTGGTCAGTTATTTTCCCCCTCCATTGCATACATCGCTGACTAGTAACATATTTCACCAATCAGACTCATAAATGTAGGCCTATATGGTGTAATAAATTACAAAAACTCTACCGTGAGAAGATGGGTGCCAATGAGTTTTGAATATAGAAATACAGATCCAACATAATAAAGAAATGTTTCACCAAGTACAGGTCTAGAGTGTTGAAAACTGGCATGTGAACTACGCTAGAGGGAAAGGGATGGGAGATCAGAAACAAAGTTTCTTTCATTTTAATGAAGGATGGGTGGAGCGGAGAAAAATTCTCTCCGGCACCGGGACTCGAGCCCGAGTTTTCAGATCTACGTGCTGACGCTTTATCCACTGAGCCACATCGGATTCCAGTTCCGATGCTGGATTGAATCTTTTCCACCTCTCAGTTTTCCCTTTAGTGGCCAACTCTCATGCACTGTGTCAACACGAAAATATATGTACGCCTACTTCGGTACGTCACAGTAATATGATATGCGTAAATAATCACTTAGTGATTTAAGACGGCGCTCATTCCGCCAGATCTCGGCCACTTAGTCACTCGTAATGAGGCCACCTCTGCACAAAGTGTGTTGGACATTGTGCCACTGTCACACATCTGTGACACAGTGTACGAGGTTTACCACTAAAGGGAAAACTGACAGATGGATAGGATTCAATCCGGCATCCGGTGTGGCTTAGTGGATAAAGTGTCAGCACGTAGAGCTGAAAATCCGGGTTCGAGTCCCAGTGCCAGAGAAAATTTTTCTCTGCTCCACCCATCCTTCATCATATTCATATGATAACGCAGATTTCCTTCACGGAAATATCATTTGCATATCGGTACACCACAATAATTGTTTAATTTCAGTTAATGATACACGAATCTACCTACTCGGAAGTCCATCTTAGATTAAAAACTTAGTTTCCTTCTCTCTATCTACTGCTGATAAAGCAAAGGTGCGTGATAAGATCACAGGACAGGTCTTGCCTCCTCTACTATACTTACTCTAGTCCGACCGCTTACGTTAAAGAGAGCCAAGACGAAATTGGAACTGAAATGAGTCCCAAACTAGAACTGCCAGATAAATACAGACACTCCTATGATAAGACGAATGATATAAACAAGGTGGAGGCTAATGAAGGATTGTGGGAGTAAGAGCAACGATCTCCAAGGTAAAGAAAAAAAATTGGAATAGGAAAGGATATCTACGGATGAATAACTAAAAATAAACGGATACAAGTGGTGAACTAAGAAGCCTGCATAAGTACCCCACTACATTGGTGGTGGTGGTGGTAGTGGCGGTGGTGGTAGTGGTGGTGGTGGTAGTGGTGGTGGTGGTGGTGGTGGTGGTGATGGTAGTGGTGGTGGTGGTGAAGATAATAATGATGATGAAATGGACGATAATGACGATGACGATGATAAGGAAAACGTAATGACGATGTTGACAGCGACTCAGTTATTACAAAACGAGAATCGTGAGGCAGAAAAATCGAAAACATACGCGATCTGGCAACATCACAAGGGCTGGGAACTGATAGAGCTCCAAGCCTGTCACCAATTTGTTTCATTCCGGGGCATGCCTCTGCAGTGAGGAAACCTGCAGAATTTTGAAGAGGAGACTGGAAAGAAAACCCAACCTACAGATAATGCCAAGAAAAGAGGAGGAAAATTGGAGAGTAGAAAGGGTTAACTAAAGATGGCGGTGATTATGATTAATTTGACAACATAAATGCTGTTTTTTCCAAGTTTAAAATAATATAATCGGGAAATTTCTGGAGCACGGAAAGGTTGGAAGATCGAACGTAAGACATTTGGCAAATGACGTCAAGAGAATATTTCGTAACGGACGATTCACATTAAAATTTACTGCGGTCCATTCATTATGCATGGGTATATTTCTGTATATTTATTAATTTCCTGAAGCATTTTTTCCAACAAAATATAGCTCACCATTAGCAGCATAATAGTATTGTGTACGTATTCAATACTGAATAAATGTTTCTGGAATTTGTTGCATCTGTGCGTTTGCACGCGAGAATACAAAAGAATTTCACCATACAAATACATATTTATTGGCGTCTGCCACAGAGAACACTGTGGTCGAATGAAATATTTTCATTCTACCCAAGGTATTTGCAAGCCAGTATGCTCTGTATTAGTTTGTACTTTGATGTATTATTAATGTTTGGAATTTATTTGAGGATTTATTGTATAAAATGTGTACACATATTGAAATGTGTCACATAAATCGCACGTACTATTTTATTACACATTTTAAATAGGAATACAAGTCGCTTTATTAATTATATTGTGCCACATTATTTGTTTACGATTGTTTGTACATCTAATAAATTCTCTTCATATTGTCATGATTCTATAGGTCATTCGGTATCTCGTGAAACCTAACTGCGCGTAAGGGGAACGAAAAAGTGGACTAAAGATCTTCGCTCTCCGCTTACCCTCACTATAAGGTTCTTACTATGAACTACGGCGCACGAATGCATTTGGTTTCACGAGATAACGAATGGTCTATCTTACAGCATAGTTTAAATTCCGTATATGTGACAAGTGCAGATTTTAGAATAGTTAGAGATCCACAAATGGCTAAAAAGAAGTGACCCAGGATTTGCTACGACGTTATTATTATACAGCGTAATGTGCTGCTTCTGAAAATAAACTAGAAGAAACAATATTCACTCATTGGATAACATGTGACGTGACCACTCAAAGTCGCTGCTATTTGTCGTTCAAAACATACAGTATGTTCATTGTGGACCACACATATAGCTAATTAATCATTCCCCACAATACTTGCAACTGCATGGACTAGGTCGGACTAGCATCGGTACAGATTTAGACTTCTTATTACATCAATATGCAAACCATAATGTAATTGGTACATAAATATTATTTTACATAAAGTTACCTTGATGATAAATGTGTATACAGGGTGTTTAAAAAATAAGGGGCATAATTTCAGGTATGTATTTCCCACATGTAGACAATCAAAATAGTCCATTACAACATGTGTCCGGAAATGATTCATTTCCGAGTTATGGCCTTCACAACATTGAAATTCACCGGAACGTTTTTCTTTCCGCAGGTCGTTGTCATTACAGAAGATGTTCAAAATGTCCACCTTCTACTTGAATACAGACCTCACATCGATGTCTCATTGACCTGCGAACACGATCCCAAACTCCAGGAGTATTGTGTATGTCCTCAGAACATGCCACAATTCGATTCCGAAACGATTCCAAATCAGGCACAGGAGACGAATAAACCAATGATTTTAAATGGCCCCACAAGTAGAAATCGAGAGGGTTCAGATCAGGTGAGCGTGGAGGCCAAGCAATTGGGCCACCTCTACCTATCCATCGATCAGGAAACATTTGATCCAAGTACCGGCGAGCCGTACGACTGAAGTGTGCAGGAGCGCCATCATGAAAGAAGTAAATGTGTTGACGATTGATCAGTGGAGTGTCTTCTAAAACATGAAGTATGGTGTTTTCCAGGAAGTTTGTGTACGCCTGTCCCGTAAGTCTGTTTACAAGTACATGGGGTCCAATTAATCGATCACCAATGATACCGGCTCACTTGTTGAGGGAGAACCGCACCTGGTGATGAGATGGAACAGTTGCACGTGGTTTTTCATACGCCCATACATGCTGCTTGTGGAAATTTGTTATGCCATCTCGTGTGAACTGTGCTTCATCTGTAAATAATACTAAGGCAGGAAAGTTCGGATTTACACCACACTGCTGCAAGAACCACTGACAGAACCTAACTCGTGCAGGGTAATCTGCTGGTGACAGGGCCTGTACACGTTGCAAATGATAAGGATACAATTGATACTCCTTCAACAGTCTCCAGACAGTCGTATGAGGAACATTGACTTATTGCAACGCTACCCTTCGTGTGCTGATAGAAGGAGTCATATTCACAGCCTCCAGAATCTCCTCCTGTACTTCTGGTGTTGTAGATCTTGGTCGTCCCCTTCCCAAACCAGGAGAGTAAATTTTCCATACTCGCACAGACGGTAATGGAGACGTACAAATGTCTTCCGATCTGGACATTGTCGCTGTGGGTACCTCTCCTGGTACAAACGACGAGCCAGCGCAGCGCAGCATTGCCGTCCGCCTTACCGTACATGAAGTGTATCTCTGCCAGCTCTTGATTTGAATACATGTCGCACAGTCTAACGCCTACACAACACTGAATGTAACCTTCGCCTCGGAATGAACTGTCAGAGTGCCCTCTCAATGTCTCCTGACGGCAACGACCTGCGGAAAGAAAAACGTTCCGGTGAATTTCAATGTTGTGAAGGCCATAACTGGGAAATAAAGCATTTCCGGACACATGTTGTAATGAACTATTTTGATTGTCTACATGTGGGGAAATACATACCTGAAATTATGCCCCGTATTTTTGAAACACACTGTATAATAGGCTATAGCTAAATGCATGAGTTTACTTCTTGATCAATCGTGACTTCTTGATTTAAGTGTTTGAAAGTAATACATGTGATAAAATCTTCTGTACAAGTGAAGAAATATTGTTTACATGCAGAAGTGTAATGGATAATTTTTTTGTTTAGTAACAGTCCGAAGACTTGTCTGAATCCCACAAGTGATACCGAAATGAAAGTACTTATGAGGCAACTAGACCAGGAGATAATGGAGTAGGATGGGTAATTTATAAGAAAGTAAAATTTTTGGAGACATAAAGTCCACACATTTTCATTAAACACTATTTTCTTTAAAGAAAGTAAAGAACAGATTGATTGAGGATGATATCAAGTAAGCAGCCATGTTATGTTAATTTAAAATTAGTGTTTTGTTGAATAAAATGTTTATACTTCCCTCACGAATTGCGTCATAAATTCTGAATGTAAAGTAAAGTCCTCAACCGTCTATAGTGAATTGCTACATATGCACAGAATGACAAAAAATATATATATAATTCCTTCTCGTTATAATGACTGAATAGAAACCAAATATTTAAGCTGAAAACCTCCGAATTAAATTCTCGCGACATTTTCGATAGTTTTTCATTTTACACAGTTTTTCTATAGCGATGAGAATTTTCCGCAAAATTTTCCCTTTATTAGTTTTAGCTTCTAGAATTTAACTTGTCAAGTTTTTTTATATAATTATTATCACATGGTCCACCGCTGTGGAGTAATATGTATGACCGTGAAATATTACTTACCGCTTATTTTATACGGTAGATGAGTTACTTCCTGCTAAAATAGCCACTATTTATACAACACATTTTTTTATATTGCTCAATCACAAAACTGTATACTCGCAATTCAAAATGAATCAGGACCTATTTGATCAGGAAATTAACTACACAAAGGAATTTCCTTAGGTAGTCATAGACCACATGCAATACAACGTAAAACTACGCACTTGTTATGGCTGTCTCGAACTGACTGAAAGGAGCAGGAAAAATAAAAATTGAAATGCAAAATTATGAAGAAGCAGGGGAATTACGAACCACATACCATATTAATGATTTCCTCAGTCAATACGAACCATTTGTTTTAAAATTACTCATACTATAGTCATACATCACATCTAAGGGGAGCAAATAATTTTAAGACAATTTAGATCAGATCAGTAAAACTGTCAGAAACTGATATCGTTAGCATGGTTTATTTATTAGTATTAATGTTATAGTAAGAGTAGGTAAAAGAGCCTTGGTTCTGCTTCTCGCGGCAGCCTCGCTTGTTGTTTGCCTCACGGTTTTGTTCTTTTGGTAAGGAGGAAAGAACGCAAAGCAGCATGAGCATTGAGACAGAAACATCGGGTTGAATGATGGCATCTTCACCACACGGAGCAAGTTAATCACTGCGAGGTATCTTTGATCGCATGCAAAAACGGACTGGAATTATTAGCTCACGGGTGAGACATATCGCGCTCTTCCGAGACCACCGCACAATAGTATTCACTGAGCAAGGTAGCCTCGCTTTGTAGATACGCGCCTTTAGATATAAGCTATAGGCCAACGTGCAGCTCTCAAGTCTGCATACAAGAGAATGAAGAAAGCAACAATTTGATCAGGAGGAACATTTTTTGCCGAAAATATACTTCTCACGTCCAGTTCTCTACACATGAGACTTTGCGTTAAAGAATACTGTACTGTACTCGATCTCAAACTAAAGATATTAAATTTATTTTCTTTCAGAGTTTGAACCCTCAAATTTCAGATTTTACTATTAGTATGATAGCCATTAGATCATGTAGGACGAGTGGTTTTTATTGGTCTATGAAACTCTGTACGTACACAGAAAGTTAACATATATTGTCATTAATTTACGTATAGTAGGCTTACACAATTTGTATATAACAATAATTTTCTTTCTTCCCATTAATGACTCAATTGATTGGAATCTTCTCAACCAAGATCCGGGATTCAATCCTCGGTATACCTCTCTAAATTGAGGTAGAAAAAGGGAATATGGCTCAGTTTTTCTCGGAGAACTTTTATTTTCTCTATAATATCATTTCATTATTGCTCCCTTCGTCTTCATATAGTCAAATAATAAAAGTCTATATAATTACCGATACAGGTTAATAAAGAATTACCAATATTTCTCTGAATGCTGAAATATCTCATCTACTTATGGATTCCAGTACATTTCCATGTCGATAACAGTAATCCATTCTCATAGACCTCGTCCTGTCTAGCTCACATTAAGCGAAACTCATCGTGTGTCAGCTAAAATGTGTTTTGGATAAGACTCAAGAAAGGTATGGAAATTCTTGACATGCAGACATTAGTCATCAATTTTCATATTGTGATAGCGAACATAGCCTACATTTGGAGCAAGTCTTCAAAGCGGATTACAAGTAATGAGATCGCTTTTATAGATTGTGCTTATCTTATAACTAAAGACGAGAATTTCATGCACTATAAAATTCCAAAATATGCATGCATTCATGCAATATTAGCCTAAAGTATGAAACATGCACGACCAAGCGAAAAATACATTAAAACATGCACGTTCATTTTTGTTCCAAATTTCTTATTTCATTTCACTTTTCTCTGTAGCACAATTAACAACTAACAGCATTTCTAAATTGGTTTCTGTGAGGTTCCTGCACTTGTCAGTCAATAAGTTTTTGTAGGCAGAGAATGACCTCTCTACTTCGCAAGAATTTATGGGTGCAAACTTGAACCTTTTTCTATTCCTTTTCCTTTCTCAATCCTGATTCCTGAAGCTAAAATGAGAGTAATAAAAATCGGAAACTGAGGTGTCCACTCAAAACATGCATTTAAACTGAATATAATGTAAAGTACACATATTTGGAACCGGAAATTAATCAAATGGATAAGTTCTAAGTTTGAGCTATGTCCTATGTTCCTATAAAAACATGCATTTGCATGGAATTGTCGTCTCTACTTATAACTATCACAAAACTAAGTCTCTTAGACTGAATAATACGTTAAAGTGTGAATGATTTTCCGAAATTGTAACGGAAACGTTTATTATAATAATTTTGGTAGATTCCATTTCACATTCAATTATTAAACTGTGATTAATAGTTTCTCTTTTCCTCTTTCATTTTACCTCAGAACCACGCTTTTTACCCGCTCTTTCTCGAGAGAAATCATATTTATATTTTTGTCTAAGAATCCAAATAGTTATTACGCTTTCTATTGGAGTCTAGGTTTCTGTGTTCAAACCTTATCCAGAACGACTGATTTTTACGACTGATAAAAATTTATAGATAACATAGTTAATAATTTAATTATTTTATTTACAACTCAACGTCACTTACTTTCGTTCCTGTGGTGACTGGTGACTGAGTGGTCAGATATTCAGCCTGTCACGCAGATGGCTCGGGTTCGGGTTCCGTTCAGACCTTGGACTTTTCGAATAAAAAATCCATAGTGACACTTGTGACGGACAAGGTCGCAGATGGGGATTTTCTCGGGGTTCTCCCGTTTCCCCATGTTAGTCATGAACATCATTCCGCCTGATCTCCATTCCGTCACCATTCCTTAGCATTCCACGAACGCCGACTGGTGACGCACGTAGGGAGCTGTTGTAGGAACGAGTGGGGATGCCTTCTCGAAACCTAGACATACAGCGATTAGTGTAGACAGCTGGTGCGAACTTGGAATACGCCTAGCTCGAGGGTAAACGTAATAGATCTCCTAGGTCGCAGTTAACGTTACCTACTTTCACGTAGTGGTCTCTTACTTCGTTCAAGTCTCGGTCACGTGACACTCATGAATTATAGTCAGACACCACAGAAAAACTGGAGAGGCACAGAATCGATCCCTGTAAAAGAGAAACGATAGATAAAGATTTTCACCGACAATTCACCTGGTATGATACTGGATGTTTGCGGCTTTTATACGGAAATAGAAATTCAAGTTGCCAGTCTACTGCTTTTCTTGTTGTCACTGCGGGGAGCGCGCGAGAAAAAACCCGAGACGTTGATGAATGGACGTGGGAAGGTCATTGGAGTATCTGCCAGGAGATACAAAAGGAATCGCAGAGTGCTTGCAGGAGTGATAATGGTGCATTCAATTCAGATCTTACAAATTAAGGAGTCAACCACGCTTCCCTCAGTAAACAAGAAGCCATCGACCATCCACTGGCGTTTTTTCGTTCTTCCATTCACATGATCTTGAATGTCCCACTATTTTGTTGAGATTTGCTTCTCTTCATTTTATCTTCTATTTTCATCTTTTCATCTACATTTGTATTATGTTTGTTTTTCTCCCTCTTCTTTTTCGTCTGTTCCTCTTTCTTTTTATTCAGCTTTCTTTCGACTATACCCACTCTTCTTCCTTCTTGTCTTCGCCTTCTTTTTGCTTTTCGCCCTGGCTGCCAGCCCCATCCTTCCTGTTTTCTTCCTTTGTAACTGAGTCATTTAATGGCTTGAAAAATAAGAGTTTGAACCCTGTCAGCCATATTAAATTTTTACGCGGAAAGATGGCCGTGCAACTTGTTTGTTACGAATACTGCCGCTCTCACACGTACACCGTGTTTAGGCCTACTGAATGTTGGCTGAAAGTTGAGTCTTGTGGACTCACTATTTTACTACTCTTTTGACTTATATTATTCCAATTTTTACTACAACAACCTTCTCTATTTTCATTTTTCTCACGGCACACCAGTGCATATTTTGCATAGCGGCACACCGATAGAGAATTCCTGGGCTAAAGTATGCGACATAGGGGAGAGTCGGGTAGTATCGGACATCGGGTAATATCGGACAGTGAGTTTCTTTCATCTACCACAGGATGATAGTACCTGATTGACATGGTTACGTTTCTGTAATGTCGCATAGAGAAACGTAACCATGTCATTCAGGCACTACCATATGGTGGTAGATGAAAGAAACGCACTGTCCGATAATACCCAATGTCCGATACTACCCGACTCTCCCCTAATTAGCATGGAAAACTATGGTGTGAAGAAATTCCAACGATATAATACAAAAAAATATACATAAACGATAAAATAACGATAAACAATATAATCAGGGCCCTAAAAAAGATAACCTGAAATGATATAATAGCGCATAATGATATGTGGTTTGTAACATACCTTTTTATTGTTTCTATTACAGAATTTCAGAATTTCATTGGGCAATGGTAAAATTAATTTATTAGCATATGCTGATTATATTGTCCTTATAGGACAAACAGAATATGATACCAAGAAACTTTTTAGACTCTTAGTAGAAGAAACAAGAATAACAGGGTTAAAAATTAATTCTGACAAAACTAAATACATGAATATATCACGTACCTCAAATAATAGAGGGTCACTTATAATAGATGATTGGGAGTATTAAAAAGTTACTGAATTTAAATACTTAGGAAGTATAATTCATGAAACAGGCTTATTTGGGAAATAAACTGAACATAGACTCGTTACGGCAAATAAGTGTTACTACTCCCTTCATAAATTGCTTAGTTCCAAACTCCTTTCTAGATTATCAAAATTAAGATGCTATAAAACTATAATCCTACCAACTCTCCTATATTGCTGTGAAACTTGGATATAAAAAAAAACTACAAAATCCTTTCTTACTTATGAGAACAAAATCTTGAGGGAGAGTTTTGGTCCCATTCAAGAAAATAACACATGGAGAATTTTGAACAATAGGGAACTAAGGGATATTTATAAAGATCCGGACATAATAGCTTTAATAAAAAGTCGAAGACTATGTTGGCTTGGACACGTTCTACGGCGTGATGAAGACTCTCTTCTACGAAAAGCTTTCGACTTTTCTCCAAGATGTACGAGACCTCTTGGTAGACCTCGTCTCCGTTCGCAGGACCAAGTATATGATAATCTTTGTACAGTGGGAGGACAACAAGAAGATGCAGAGAACAGAGACGAATGGCGATATATCGTGAATGAGGCTAAAAGCCTCTTAGTTTTTAAAATGCCCTAAATTGATTGATTGATTGATTACAGATTATTTTAATCAAGATGTGTTTCATAAACCACCACCACCTTAAAAAACAATTCTGCAAAGGGTGGAAATGTTTCGAATGACAGGTTCTGTTAGCAATCACAACTGACTATATCCGCAATGTGTGGTGGTCTGACGAATGTGATGCTCTGGTAAGTGGCTACGTGAATAAATAAAACTGTCGTTTCCCAGGTTGGAAAAAACCACAAGAGTATGAACAGAGACCATTACATTCTGGAAAAAGTAGCAGTGTGGCCTGCTTTGTCCAGCCACGACATCAATGGTCCATACTTCACGATGAACGTGGAAACATGATAAATAGCAATGCAAACGTGTACACACAAGTTATTGAACGTTTTCAAGGGGATTTGATAACATTTTGTAAGTTAAATAATCTTGACTTGGGGCAGCAAGTGTTTCAACAAGATGGGGCAACCGCCCATACTGGTCATGGAAATCTAACACTACTGCAAGAACTGTTTCCTGGTCGACTGATTAGTAGGGGATAAGACTTCCCGTACCCTGTACGAAGTCCTGATCTGTCTTTATGTCATGCATATCTGTGGGGAATATTGAAGGGACAGTGCTTCATATCCGTCCCACGTACTCTAGATGCTTGCTCTACGTCAGCCGTGGCGAGAACGTGACGTGACTCGCGAGACATTGTGGCTCGCAGTGATAGCTATGCATTTCGCTTGCTTCTAACCTCCGCCAACCCCCACCCTCTCACTCACTGGAGTCAAACTCCGTTCCATTTGTATTTGTCTCTGACCTGCGAGTGGCATATGTCTCTCTCGAAACCATGTCCCAAGTAGGATGGGATGACGCATTTTTTTGCTGTCAATATGATGAGAATATTAAATGTATGATTTGTTCACAAATATTACGAGGAAAACGGTTGTATAACATAAAACGGCATTATACTACATGTTACTGATGAAACATTAAAGGGTTAAGTGTTATTGCTCTTATCATCACCATCATCATCATCATCATCACATCATCATCATCTCTGTACGTCGACCTTTTTTCGGCAGATGTACGAATAATGCGGTTAGCTCTTCAATTTGAACTCACTGATTTACTATGTGATGTCAAATGAAAGCTAGATGTCAGGACTTGACAAATGTTGAGCTTTCAAATTTTTGTCTAAAAATAAATATCCGAAGCTTCGTTCTTTCGCTTGCTCTGTTGAAGCCATGTTCGCTACAACTTACGTTTGTGAAAAATTATTTTCAACAATTAAAATAGTAAAAACCAAATTTAGATCACGACTGACAGACAAATACCTTCGTGATTAACTACGACTGGCAGTAAGTGACATAATTCCTGATTTTGAAACTTTGTCGTAGAGACATTCTGAAGACAGTTAATTTTAGATTGTGATATTATTCATTTATTGTTCATTTCTTTCTTCGTTACACGTACTAAACATTAGTTTGTAGCCTTGTACTGTATAAAATTATATTTATGTGCTTGACGTAAGGAAAATTAAAATCCGTTAATAAGTCAGACAGTTGCTTCACTTTCCCTTCGAGTGTCCGCCTCCCTCCATAGGTGCTATGCACGTTGCAGGTTACACAGTGGCTCGGCACACGATTACATTTTCGCCACCGCTGCTCTACGTGAAAACATTGAAAGAATTATGCACAACCTTACAAGTGAATAGTGTGATGCTATTCTTACCAGGATGGTACAGCGCATGGAAGAAGTCATAGCCAATGACGGAAGTCATGTAGAACACTTAGCTGTACGATAGTTACGATATTGTGTGGTACAAGCATTTCGGTTACCTTTTTTGGGCCATCCTGTACTTAATAAATAATATGAGTTTTAGATAGTAGTTTTCTCAGCCATAAAAATTTGATTATTACAGTTACTGCGATTCAAAATGTACGTCACTACTAACTTTACGCAACATAATCGCATGAGTTTTATATTCAGTATCGACGACGCGTGTTAATATCTCTACAAGAATCTGAATCCCGCAGTAAAGATCATATAACACTAGTTATTATCTTTATTAACTAAGTCGGCAGTTGATATCCCTCACAGGCGCGTTACAAGAACAGCTCGGTCAATAAAAGCGCACTTCCTCCCTTCAGAGACCCGTAAACTGCGCGTTACAAAATTACCTTCTTCTTAGGCGATGCGCCTAACAGAACCGAAATGCTGATTGCCAAACATCGTGCCACTGGATTTTAGCCTATCCGACTTTCATTATAAAGCGACGTGCTCTGGGTTTCTAGCTAAACACAGAATCGCAATTTGGACTCATTTCTCAAGCTACCGGGATTTCTTTACGGAGAGGCGAAGAGATGATTACAAAGACGACGTTCGTTTTAAAATGAATTCCTTTCACATTTCCAGGTTTTTAGTATAGTCAAGAGATTAGTTCCTTAATCCTTAGATCTTTTCTCATTATCTTGGCAATATCCAAAATGAGAATGCGGTTTTACCGTTTATTTCGAAATATTGTCGCTGATATTTTAGTAGTCAGATCTTTATAAAGAAAAACCACACTCATTACTATAGTCCACTCATTGCAATCTCAGACATGTTTCACATAGATCTTAATTATAATTTTCTTCTTACATAAAGCATACACTTGATGCGGTTGACCAAAATATAATGAATACTTTATAATATATCAGATATTCATTTACATATCAACTACCACTACTTACTTACTGGCTTTTAAGGAACCCGGAGATTCATTGCCGCCCTCACATTAGCCCGCCATCGGTTCCTATCCTGAGCAAGATTAATCCAGTTTCTATCATCATATCCCATCTCCCTCAAATCCATTTTAATATTATCTTCCCATCTACGTCTCGGCTTCCCCAAAGATGTTTTTCCCTCCGACCGGGCCTCCCAACTAACACTCTATATGCATTTCTGGATTCGCCCATACGTGCTACATGCCCTGCCCATCTCAAACGTCTACCAACTATCATTATGCAACGAAATATATCGTCGTTGTTCCTGCAATAACTCCTATGTGACATATTTATCGATTTCCAGATTTTTGCTCTATTAAATAACTTAAATAGTGATACAGTAAATAATAAAATCTCCTATATGTAATTATATTTCTTTGTTTCGAAAATGTAAGAATTCACAGTCTCCTATGTACTGCTGCTATAGGATGAATGAATGTATTTTTCCTTCCTACTGAAAAATTTTATATTTTGCACAAAGGAGTTATTACAGGAACAACGACGATATGAAAAGGGTGACTGGCCTGAAGATTTTACGAAGACAGTGTTGCTTCCAGTACCGAAGAAAAATAATGCCAAGAAATGTAACGAGTTCAGGACTATCATCTGACACCACATTCGGCGAATACTCTCCTGCGAATTACTGAATCGACGTTTATATTCTAAGATGGAAGAACAGTTGAAAGAAGAGCACTTTGACTTCAGTAAGGGAAAAGATACGAGAGCTGCAATTGGACTACTACGAAGAATCGGCGAAAAACACCTAGAGAAGAATAAAGATGTACTGTATATAGTATTTGTGGACTTAGAAAAGGCGTTTGACAAAGTGAATTGGAATAAACTGATGATCCTAAAGAAAATTTACGTAGATTGGAAAGATAGGAGGCTGTTCAGTAACATTTATATTATGAAACAATGAGTCAAAGTCAGGATAGGAGAAGAAATGTCACAAGGAAGCGTAATAGGGAGAGGAGTACGTCAAGGATGTACTTTATCAGTACCCTATTCAACATCTACTTGAATGATTTAGTGAAGAACTGTTTTCAGAACACGGGAGAAAGTAAATAATAATAATAATAATAATAATAATAATAATAATAATAATAATAATAATAATAACACTGTTGTCTTCCATTGTCATGTTATACAATATTTATTACGTTAACGAATAAGTGAATCAAATAATATAAGTGAGGGAAAACAGTTGAGAGTTACACCAGCGAGCGCCTTTGCAAGAGGTTTTGGTGCTGTAGGAAGACTATAACTCCAGTTGACAGAAAGCGGGAAATCCCAAGAAAAACTCTCACAATCTTGACTTTATTAGTTACAAACACAACTCCGCCACTGTCGAGATTTGAACTGGGATCAGCCAGCTCTTTGCTAACTGATCAATGCATTACTAGATCCAATGATCTATCTGGCTGATGATGTTGATGATTATGATAATGATAATGATTTTCAGGATGATGATAACGAGGTTTATGAATGTTCTGGTTGCAAAATAATTATTTCATTTTTCATAGGAGAAAATTTTGTGAAATATTTTTATTGTTAAAGTCATCCTTTGTAATGATTGATTCTGTATAATGGATTTTCTTAGAAATATTTTTCCTCTGTTCTGTCCCTTCGTGGTAGTTGATAGGAGTTGACAATAATTTTTCAATCTATACAGGAACTGGTTTTCTTTCTATCGTTATTGTGAGACTTGCGTCTCTAGACTTGTGATTTCCGTAATCACCAGACATAATATTGTAGAAATATGATGATTGGTTACACCACGAGCATGGGAAGCAGGGTAAAGGAAAAAAAAGTATAGAAAGGCTACGGCACTTGTCGAGGATCTCTATTCAGTCCCGAACATAAAAGCTTTCTTCACCCACATTTATTTCTCCTTCCACTCCTTTGCTTTACTTGCCTGCAACACGACACGCCATGGAGATCTACTTTCTGTGGCGGCAGTAGCAGTGGCGTGAAGTGCTTTGGTTTTAAACTGAACAATTCTGCTTCTCGATTGTCAGATTCTCAATAAAAAATGATATTATTATTTTATATCTCTACTAGTGGCCGAATTTGTGATATTTCAGCTTACAATTTCAACGTACACAGAGGTTTTTTCCAGCAGGTAACTCTAGTTTTATCTTTATTCTGTATGACTTAATATTGTTTGTATAGTAATGTATTTTTCTGTCCTCTCCTAAGCGTTCTCCTTTCCTAAGCGTTCGTCTTGAATAGTAAAATGAGATCACTAAAATCTTGTTGCTTGTGAACATGTGGTGTTCGTACAGAAATTAAATTTTCATTAAAGCAGTAGAAGGCCTTACTAACTATTACTTTTAGTAGGAAAAATATGATGGTAATAACAGAATAGACTAGAATAGAATATTTTATTTTCGCTGGCAGAGTTAAGGCCATAAGGCCTTCTCTTCCACTCAACCAGCCTTAATCAATACAATAGTTACACACATATTTAAGTTATGAATATTTACAATACACTTAAAAGATTCTCCAGCAATATTCTTCAGTTAATTTTTAACTACTAGTACATGTTTATTTAAACTGAGATAAACCTGTAAGATAAAGCAATAACTTAATTTATGAGCAAATGTAATTCAATTCAGTCTATATGTAATATGTAAAGAATTGTAATTAAGTTGAGATAGCTAGTTGGTTAAAATGATAAGAATTAATTTAATATTAATTTACTAGAACTATGTTATAGGGAGAAAAAAATATAAATCTGAAATATATTGATATAATGAGAATATTAATGTAATGAAATTTTTCCATTAGAGGTTTTGTATCCTATTTAGAGAAATTAATGGTAATAATAAGAATGGACAGATGTTAGTTTCGTTATAAGTAACAAATATTAATCAGTAATTAATCTGTTAAGTAAGAATTTATGTAATTTTGACCTAAATGAAGTTATTGTCCAACAACCCCTTACATCACTCGGAAGCGAGTTCCAGTTTCTAGCAACTGAAACTGTAGGCCTATAGGATGAAGAATATAAAGATGTTTTGTGGTAAGGTATAATGAGTAAATTGTTATGATGAGACCTGGTACTTAGCTGATTACATGCGGATAAATTTTGAAGATGAGAAGCCAAATAGATTGGGGTAGCGGTGCGCAGAATTTGAAATCAGAAAATAAGAGAATGCAGGGCTCGTCGATCACTTAGCCTTAGCCAAGACAGATTTAGGAAAGACGGGGAAACATGATCATACTCACGAAATTGCAAATATAACGGACGCAAGCATTATGCACACGTTGCAGAGCATAGAGTACATAGATATATTGACTTGGTCTATTGAGCTCCATAGAGAAGAATAGAGCGTGTGAAATGGACAGACAGAGAAAGAAACGAAGTAGTATTGGAAAGAGTGGGTGAAGAAAGAATAATGTTGGAACTGTTCAGGAAGAGAAAAAGGAAATTGGTCTTTGGCTGAGAAGAAACTGCCTACTGAAGGATGCACTGGAAGAAATGACGAACGGTAGAAGAGTTCGGGGCAGAAGAAGATATCAGGTGATAGACGACATTAAGATATATGGATCATATGCGGAGACAAAGAGGAAGGCAGAGAACAAGAAAGATTGGAGAATTCTCGGTTTGCAGTGAAAGACCTGCTCTTGGTCAGAACACTATAGGGGAGAGTTGGGTAGTATCGGAAATCGTGTAATATCTGACAGTGCGTTTCTTTCATCTACCAACAGATTGTAGTACCTGAATGACATGATTAAGTTTCTGTATGCAACATCACAGAAACGTAACCATGTCATTCAGGTACTATCATCTGGTGGAAGATGAAAGAAACTCACTGTCCAATATTACCCGATGTCCGATACTACCCAACTCTCCCCTAAATAAGTGAATGAATAACTGTTAACTGTTATTAATTTGTATTACCCTCAGTAAGTGCCAAATTATGCCTTACAAAGCGTGAAGTAGTAAATCACCCAAATACGTTTTAAAACTAATGCTTCTATGATTAGACATAATGTAGGCTATATCTAATTTCAGTAGTCCGAAAAGAGAAAGAGCTACTCACTCTTTTGCTGTTTACATTGCTTGCTAATCGTCAATGTTGCAGAAGTAGAAATCGTTAAATTATACATAAGAAGATATGTTACACGTGGGAAGTCTTGATCCGCGTTTTATCTGACAATTTAGTTACATATTTGGAACGGTTTATACCACCGGAGAATAACCGGTCTCGTGTTAGCCTGTAAAGCTTCGTGTTGACTATTGACAGCCGTCGCAGTAAATCCTACAACACTCAATTTCGTCAGAATGCCACACATTCTGAAGCTTTGTACATTGCGAAGGTTAAACTACATTGTAAAGCTGAAAATCGCAACGTCGGACGTGAGATGAATCTGCAGCTGCTATGGCTAACCTCACTAAAACATAAGACAAGGAAACAAATAAAAGGATGGAGGATCCAAGACGAGAGCCTTGAGAGACAGTGCAAACTAAAAATAAAATTCTGAATGGATACGTACAACAAGAAGGTTCAAATAAAGCTAGCACTGAGGAACACGATCTTTTCTCAACAGCAGTTTTCTTTTGGAGAAAATATAATACCAAAGAAACAACACTTTTCATCACAGATCTCCAGCTATACTGGAAAGATTAGATGTTGTATGAGGTCATAATTTTAGCACTATGCTCTTAAATAAGACAATAATTCTATGTAAACCTACATTTTTATATAATTTCTTATTTTATAAATGGATACCGTCGTTTCCCATAACTATCGTCCTGGAACACAACTATGATCCACGATACAACTATTCAAAGAGCATTGTAGAAGTAACATAGACCGTTCGTAGATAGCTGCAGTGACTTGACTTCAAACTACAGTACAGCAAAAATATAGATAAACGAGGTAGCCTATTACGTTATGGAGTACAAAATTTGAATGGACCATAGTTGTGTTCCACACCCTTGGTTATGGAAAATGATGGTACTTAATTTATTTTTATTTATTTATTTATTTATTTATTTATTTATTTATTTATTTAATCTGACAGGATTAAGGCCATAAGACCTTCTCTTCTATCCTACCAGATAGCACATATAAATACAAAAAAGAAGTATAAATACTGATGAAAATAATAGTCTACAAATTAAATTAAAACCCTATAGAGGGTCAACAGGACCAAAAGAACATCGAGCTAATACAAGAAAAAAAAGAAAGAAAAACAGAGATAGCAATGATGGTAGTGATAATTGTTAATAATAATAATAATAATAATAATAATAATAATAATAATAATAATAATAATAATAATAATAATAATAATAATAATAATAAATACATTACGTATTGTCAATTTTACAACAGCATAGTTACAATATTTTACATCATGGGTTAAACTGAAGTTGCGTAACCTGACAGGTGTTCAACAAGCAATTCCATGAACTAGAATGTGATTTTTTAATTTAAAATTGAGGAAGAGAATTCCAGAGGCGTGGAATCGATATGCTGAAAGATGATGAGTAGAAGGATGTCCTGTGCAGAGGAATAGAGAGAAGGGACATGTTCAGGGTTCGAGGTAGTGAAAGGTAAACAAAACGAGATGCTAGGTTTTTTAGTAGGTTATTTTACGACGCTTTATCAACATCTTAGGTTATTTAGCGTCTGAATGATATGAAGGTGATAATGTCGGTGAAATAAGTTCGGGGTCCAGCACTGAAAGTTACCCAGTATTTGCTCATATTGGATTGTGGAAAAACCGCGGATAAAACCTCAAGCAGGTATCTGGCCCCAACCGGGAATCGAACCCGGGCCACCTGGTTTCGCGACCAGATGCGCTAGCCGTTACTCCACATGTGTGGACGAGATGCTAGGTAAGAGGGTGTGGAGGTGTGGATGATTTTAAATAGTAATAAGAGGGAGTTAAAGAATCTTCTATCTGTAAGTAGATTCCAAGACAACAATTCTAGTGATGGTGTTACATGATCGACTTTTCCAATGTTACAAACGAAACGAACGCAGAAATTGTGAACACGCTGTAGTCTATGGGCAAGATCAGTATTTAGATTCGTGAATAGAGAATCGCAATAATCGAAGTGGAGTATCACCAAAGTTTGGATCAGATTCTTTATAAGACTGAGAGATAAAACGTTGGTTAAGTGTCTGAGGGAATGAATTATGGAAAAAAGTTTTCGTATATAGGCCTATGTAGGTCACCTGACTTTGAAAATTTAAATTTGAATCTAAATATACTCCTAAATTTTTTACTGTCTTGCTATATGTAATTGTAGTATTATTAATTTTTGTATATGATACAAGTTCGGGAATGAATGTAAAGTTAATCTCTGTCATTAAATAATATGTTATTATTGGTTTATTCAATCGCATCATTATAATTATTGTTATGGTTATCATTTCGTAATCATAACTTTACATGGATAAAGGTAAGCTTAAGATATCTTCTTTACACGCCATAAAAGCGAACGACCCCGGAGGTCCTATCAGCTTCCTATCGCATTGGGTACGGTACCGAGTCTTTCCGGAGATAAAAGTAGGCCAGAGTTTGCAAGGTTTAATGAAAAACAGTGGAGGAAAGAGAGCCGGTAGAGAATATCTTAAATACGCGTAAGTACTTCGCCACACCCCTCACTGTTGCATAAACAGAGGTAAGTATAAAAACAATTATATAATTTAATTCGGTACATCATTTTGTGAAGAGAGACTATTGTGCTATCATGCAAATTGCACATAAATCCTTGTTATGTCTCGTGACAGTTTTGTTCATCGTATAACCCGTAATAGATGTCTTGCACCATGCTGACAAACTATGAAATCTCACTAATTGTAGATTGACAGACAGCTAGACAGGCACAGAGGCAGGCGGACAAGAGACAAATGGACGGATAGACAGGTAGCAGGAATCAACTATCAAGAAACTATACCAAATGCTATTCAATGCATGACCAAAATCTCAACAAGAAACAAGCTGCTATTGATAGATAGATAGTAAGACAGCAGACAGAGGGACAGACAAACAGCAAACAGCCAGATAGATAGCAGAGGTCTGCATCGGACGTTTTCGCTCGAGCGCCAAGTAGTTCATAGCATAATCCGATAGATAGCGGATGATGGGTAAAATTGTCGCAAGCGATAAATCCTCGAACGGTAGAAGCCGAGCCTTAGACATTCGTTCTTGTTACAATGATGATAGATCATAGATGATCATAGATGTTTATCATTTCAAAACTTTGCAGTTTTTAACTAACCTCGCCATAGTACAACTACAAAACTTTCTTTAAAATGTAATATAAATGTTGTAGGTAAATGTCCCCCCCCCATACACACACAGGAGTGATTTTATTTTTGCCATATCTGATAGATGTTATTGGATGTAAATGTAATGATTATAAACGGAGAACACAATCACGATAATGCAAGAAATGTATCAAGTTTTCTAATAATAATAATAATAATAATAATAATAATAATAATAATAATAATAATAATAATAATAATAATAAACTCTAAATTAGTGTAGCAATATTTGCGTCTGTAACAGTTGTGCAGCATGATTATTCGTTTTATTATATTTTATGTGACGTTACCTCTGTACTAATAGTGTTATTAAATTAGTGTTATATAATAATATTTTGCAAAACGTTTCTACATTGTCGCAGTATATAGGCGGAACACTATGTATGGACCTATCATATTATATATGTGGTAAATCAAATATTGAATAATTATTAATTAGGAATAATAACTGTATATCGAAGTTTTTCATACTATTTTATTTATAACTTCATGTTACTGTTTTGGTACGTTCCATTAGAATTTCCTCATAAACGCAGAAAATAAAGCCTTATTTTTACCGTGTGAGCAAAACATATGTGTATCTTATCTGTCGCCTTCCATACATGATAAGACATGTCGGTGAGATGACCTTGTACTGTGCTTCTATTTATTACGAGCGTATCACGACCGATCTTATCTCACTCGAGCGTGCGACATTCGACCGAGTTCAAGCGAGCGATTTAACTCCAATGCAGCACTCTGATAGATAGGTAAAAAGAATGGGAGAATTCGTCACCAACTATCAGGAAACTCTACAGCAGATGCTATTCCATGCATGATCAAAATCTAGAGAAAAAACAAACCGGTATTGATAGTCAGGTAGGCAGTCAGAGAAGCAGGCAGTCAGGCACAGAGCAGTAGACAGATAAATAGATAACAGGAATGGAAAAATTAGTCTGAACTCTACATCAGATGCTACTCTATGCACGATCAAAATTTCAACAAGGAACAAACTAGGCCTACTATTGATAGACAGGTGGGCAGTCACACAGACAGGCAAATAAGTAGGCAGACAGCGAACAGGCAGACAACGAGACATGTAGATACCTAACAAAAGTGAGAGCATTCGTCACTATTATGAAGCGGTATACTTACTTACTTACTTACAAATGGCTTTTAAGGAACCCGCAGGTCCATTGCCTCCCTCACATAAGCCCGCCATCGGTCCCTATCCTGTGCAAGATTAATCCACTCTCTATCATCACATCCCACCTACATCAAATCCATTTTAATATTATCCTCCCATCTACGTCTCGGCCTCCCCAAAGGTCTTTCTCCCTCCGGCCTCCAAACTAACATTCTATATGCATTTCTGGATTCGCCCATACGTGCTACATGCCCTGCCCATCTCAAACGTCTCCTATTCAATGTTCCTAATTATGTCAGGTGAAGAATACAATGCATGAAGTTCTGCGTTGTGTAACTTTCTCCATTCTCCTGTAACTTCATCCCTCTTAGCTCCAAATATTTTCCTAAGATCCTTATTCTCAAACACACCTTAATCTCTGTTCCTCTCTCAAAGTGAGAGTCCAAGTTTCACAACCATACAGAACAACCGGTAATATAACTGTTTTATAAATTCTAACTTTCAGACTTTTTGACAGCAGACTAGATGACAAAAGCTTCTCAACCGAATAATAACACGCATTTCCCATATTTATTCTGCGTTTAATTTCCTCCCGAGTGTCATTTATATTTGTTACTGTTGCTCCAAGGTACCAGATGCTATTCCATGCAAGACCAAAATCTCAATAAGAAACATAATGTTAATTATAAACACGTAGATAGTCAGGCAGGCAGGGAAAGTGGCAGACAAGGCTGAAAAGAAACAGACAAATAGCTAACAAGAATAGGAGAATTTTCCACCAATCATTAGGACATTCTATACCAGATGTTATTCAATGCATGATCAGAATATCAACAAGTCACGAATTGCTATTGATAAACAAGTAGGCAGTCAAACTGCCAGTCAGAAAGGAAGACAGCAAACAGACAGACAGACAGATAACAGGAATGGGAGAAATCATCAATTATCAGGAAACAGCTCTATAACAGATAATATTTAATGCAAGATCAAAACCTTAACAAGAGCAAAACTGCTAGTAAAAAAATTAACGAGATTATACTGAATTTTTACAATCATTGTGTCATTGGTAAATCCGTCCATTCATCCGTCAACCCTGTTTGTGTATCTACTTTTCTGTCTCCAACTACCGGTTTATTATGACTATTATCATTATTATTATTATTATTATTATTAATATTATTATATTGTCATCGTCAGTAGCTGCTAAACATGCCTATTGTATTCTTAACAAGGGATGCTCATCTGTACATAAAACTAAATTAAGAAATTAGAGCATATCTCACTTACTTACGAATGACTTTTAGAGAACTCGGAGGTTCATTGTCGCCCTCACATAAGCACGCCATCGATCCCTATCCTGAGCAAGATTAATCCAGTCCCTACCATCATATCCTATTTCCTTCAAATTCATTTTAAGATTATCCTCCCATCTACGTCTCGGTATCCCGAAAGATATTTTTTTTCCTCCGGTCTCCTAACTAAGACTCTATATGCAGAGCTTATCTAGTAATTTGTGTATTTCCACTAATGGACAAAATAAAGAAGTAGAGGGAAAACTAGAATGGAATACTTAAGAACTCAAATGCATATCTTTAAAAAAGGCCAACGAAACTATTATTGCAACTGTGCAACAATTCTTGTGACGAACCTGACAGTCTTCATTCATTAAACACGATAATAGTGGCGATAATGATCATGAAGACGATAATGTTGAGTAGAACGAAGACGATAGTGATGATGCTATAGATACGTAATCTTGATAGAAGAAATCCCAATTTTGTGTGTGTAAAATCAGATTACTTTGATATCTTTGGCGTCAGAAAAGAGGAAAAACTTTTGCCGCAAATGTTTGTGGCATTTGCTGCTTTAGCTATATCGCTTTAAGAAGTATCGTTTGAGTGAGGTCATGGTCTATTGCTAGTCTATTTCACAGCTCAGTGTCCCGTACGAGATATTCCTATTTACGTAACATGCTTATGCAGATAATTCCAGTCAGCCAACCTGCTGAGATCACAGATAACAATCCGTAATGGGACCCAATATTAGCTTTAATACACGTGTCGGCAAAGCAGGAAGCTGTTATAAAATTTAGATCCTTGGACTAAAATAATTTATACTGAGTTAAGATATTTTACTCTGGTATCGATTGCAGACAGGATGTGATGAACTCGTTAAATTTTAATGGTTTGATCTTTGAGTTTTTAAATAGATACAATAAAAGCTTACCTCTACTGTAATATCTCTGAGGAAAGGCACCTCCCTCTTTACAGCCTTCATCTACAAAAGACTGGAGGTCTCGCAGTAATTATTAAATTATGTCCTCGTAAACCCAGAGGGTGAGTTAGACACAAAGACATAGAGGTATGTAAATTACCACTCATCGTAAAACTTATCGCGAATTCTTATCAGTATGACAGAGGGCGCTAACTTTTCAATCGTAGCACGTAATAATCTCAGAGGCAACGCCATGGAGTAACTTGAAGAATGTTGTGTAAGCAAAAGTGTTGAAGCGTTATAAAGCTGCACGTGACTTCGCAATATTTCACCAAGAGAATTTCAAAACATCACATCTACGTATACTGTCATTCTTTCCCAAAGGATGGGAAACATCAAAGATCCAATACTGATGAACAGTGAACTACCGTATCTTTATGTCAACTCTGCCGTTAGCAAGTCAGTTGGCGGCTTCTGACGAAAGGGACGAGAGTTCGATCCTCGACTTATAATTGTGAGATTTGCTATGGACAAAAGGCTGGAAAATGTTCAATAAATACACCGTGTCCCGCTTAGAGAGATCGAGTAATAAATGCTCACCATTTAAAATCAGATAAAGATATCGTTGTAATTTACATCTGACAAGATAGAGAAACTGTCGAAATTTATGCAACAAAGTTTGAAAACAGCTGCTTGCGTAACTTTCGTTTGTTTATGCGTAATTTTCGTTTGTTTGTTGCTAGGGCACTAAAACAAGCTTAGCGCCATTTTGTAGGAGAACACGCTGTAGTAAACACCATGTGGACACCACAACAGAAAGTTCAGTGCGTGCTATGACTTGCAGAAGAAAAATCTGTTACGCGAATCATTGGACCATTTTTCTTCGTAGAGGCTACAGTCACAGGAAATGTGTATCTGGATATGTTGTGGAACTTTGCTGTTGACCAACTTTCCCCAGGATCGGTTTTTCAGCAGAATGGGGCCCCATCCCATTATCATCAACGGGTGCTTAAGTTCTTGGATGAAAAATTCCCCAATAGGCTGATAGGAAGATTAGACCCCTTGCCTGATCAACCAAGTCATCCGATCTGACCCCTTGGACTTTTTTTCTTGTGCTTTATGAAGGATGCTGTGTACCAAAGAGGCAGAGCTAACACTTTGGAGGAACTGAGGCAACCCATCGCAAACGCAGCTGCACTAGTGACTCCACAAATGCTACAAAACAGTTGGAGGAGGTTGAATACCGTTTAGATGTGTGTAGAGCAACTTAAGGCGCACACATCGAGTTCCACTGAGTATTCTTCGAAACTCTTAGAGTTTTTACATCAAGTTATGTGGAAAGGTATATTAATAAACCATTATTTACACTTAAAATTATCACTTATTTCTCGATCCCTCTAAGTGGGACACGTTATACTTCGGCCGATTTTGACATGCAGAAAACACAACATATATTAAAATATAACTAATAGTGAATTAAAAATTATTCTAATATAATATCATTTTTTTAATAAAATTCTTCTCCTTTCAATTTTGTTCATCGATAATTATTTTGAATTTTGTTAATATTAGACCTACAGCAGGCATGTGTTGTTTCATCATCAAAATCACCATCTGTACACAATTATAGTCACCATCATCAATATAATCTTGGTCATAATCAACATCATCATCATAATCATCACATCGCTCAAGGTTTAGGTTTAAAAGCTTCTTCCGGCTTTTAATGTATTTTAAGTTATGGTCGCTCCATCGCAGTATGACGGCTCGGTTCAAACGTTTAGGTGAAGCTAACATTAGTGAAATAGAATTTTAGTAAGTCAATTAATATTTTATTGTATTAGAGTACTTCATTTCTTTTAATCTTTATATACTTTCTTCTAGCCGTATAAGAGTCAATTAAATTCCATTCGAGTTTTGATTTTCTCTAGATGAATCAAAACCTCTAGTAAGATTACTGTTGATAAACATTTTATAATGCGGTGCACGAGAAATATTTTTATAAATATTAGTGATAATGTGAATTGCTCGTAGATCCACTCTATAGCAACTGTGTGATTGTATTTCATTGTCGCGTCTGTTGTCGATAATCAGATTCATGAAAGCATCACAGCAGCGGTATGAATTTGGGTACCTATTAAAAAAGGTGCGATAGAGAATGATTCGCAGTTGATAAATTGATGGTAGGGGAAATGTGTCTCAAGAAAGTATGTACTGATACTTATTGTATCCACCAAAACCTTCGTGTAGACTTTTCAGGTTTTGAATTCGGGTTTCTGGCATGGAAATCTAAAGTACAAACATTGAACTGACTGTGTTTCTGTGATAAAAAGTATCATATATCGCCTGCTATGTCACTTTGAAGCATCACTTCTTAATCATTTGTGACGTTGGCAGTATCTTTAAGCATTTATCGTTGTTGTTCTTGTACGTCCGCCAATTTCAATTGAAGTACAATCGGGCATCGAACCTGAATGCACAAACTCTGCAAACAATTGCATACTGTAGCAAGCCGCATAATACTCCTCCGGACCGCGTTTAGTCCCTTAATATTAATCCCTCTCCTTCCAGGAATTATATCCGAGGGCGAAAGCGGATCTGTTCGTAGAGGGGTTGGTTTCACATAATGGCAGTCTGCTTCTCTGAGGTAAACATTTGGGGTTATATCGGATTCCACCTCGAATCCATCTGAATGAGAGTCTTCAAGAATTTTTGTGTGTTAGCATTGTATTGTTGCGTATTGTCAACGGATCTCAAGCTTTCGGACTGACGTCATTGGTGTGTGATTAGTGCCGTCAGGTACTGATGCAATAATCAATACTAATAATAAATCTGTAACCAAACTTTTTCTGGTAATTTTCGCTTTTTCAAAAATAATTGGTGCCAACATGTATAATTAAGCATCATGAGAACAAAAATCACTTTTTTTTATGTCTGTCTGGATGTTTGTTACCTTTTCACGCGATAATGGCTGAACCGATTTATATGAAAATTGGAATATACATTGAGTTTGTTCTAACTTAGATTTTAGGCTATATGGCAATCAAAATACTGTATTTAAAAGCGGGGTTATAAGTGGGCCTGAAATAAATAAATCGAAATATCTCGCTTATTATTGATTTTTATGAAACATATTACATAATAAACGTGTCTTTAAAAATGATTTCCTATAAGGTGCATTCTATGCAAAATTTTGATAGGACTGATATTTAACGAGATATATACGAGTTTTAAAATAACAATGCGTTTTATCATAGCGATCTCAGACTAATAGGCTATAATGAAATGAACCATCTACATTCAAAACCCCCTAAAGACAATTTTGTTCATAATTGAGTTATATCCACATATTTCTTGCTAAGAATGAATTCTAATGATTCATGTAGTTTGAATTGAAAAAGCCACTGAATTTAAAGCAAAACGTTTATTAAAAGTCACTGTTAGGTCGAAAATTTCCTCTATTTTCCACCAGTCACTGTCAAAATCCTTTAATTTGTGAAAGTGGATGTATGGGACTTTGAATTTATAGGATTCAAATGAAAACAAATGACTTCGTCTATAAGGAGCCTTGCACAACAAACGGAAGCTATTCATTTAACACTATTTTATAGGGATATAATTTATGATGGGAATATATAAAATGTTTATCAATATAAACATACAAAGAATATTTGTGTTTGTATGAAGTTAATCTCAGAAGCTACTTAACCGATTTGTATAATTATTATTTCACCATTTAAAAGTGTGGTTTCTAGATGTACATAATGCTATATGCCATTACGGTAACTCCTGAGGACAGGTAAGATTAAAATAGATTCTTACGCTCAGAAAACTTGATATTCTGTCGCAATATTATATTACTTGATTATTTAAACTTTATTTGGTCCACATAATTATACTTCAGTTTTATATACTTCAGTTTCTCTTTGTCCACAAAACATGACAGTATTTTTAAGAGTTTTGTCGTAAAGATGAGCCCAAGAAATTTAGAAATCTTCTCACCATTCGTGAGCTGCCACAAGGGACAAAGAGTACTTTAACCATATAAATGTTTACAGGACATATAGAGTAAAAAAAATAGTATTTTACCGGTGAGCTCGCTGGAGCTGAGTTACTTTACAAAGTGTCACGGAACAGTGTTCCTGCGCTCATAGTTTACCCACATTCGTTTCCTGTGTCTCTTAAAATAATATTTATGTAGGCCTGCTACATTCATTTCATGTCAGAGAATTAACGAACGAAGAGAGTGTATTGATTTAATATACAGTAATATTACTTTAGCTTAGTATTGCATTATTTTATAATCCAAATATTAACTATGCTCATTTGAATTGTGTTAAAATAGATAAAATGGATAAACTATGCAATAAGTGCAATGCAAAAAAAAATTAGGTAATGAGCCAAACGGATTATGTTGCTCTGTGTTTTAAACGTTGTTCCTCCTGTGATTCAAGAGTCTCCAGAACCAATTAAAACCTTACTTATCGTAGTACAACCGTTATCAACACACTTTTTAAATAATATAGGACAGTACAACACCTTATTTCAAGTGGCATCGTTTGGTGCAAAGGAAATACATAAAGTCAATTCCTTCTAATCATTTAGGGCCGTATTCATAGACATTTTTAGAACGGGCTTCCGGTGGATTATCAGCGTTTTTCGTATTCATAAACCAGTGATAGCGATAGGATATGATTTGAATTCTGCACCAGTAACCAGTGGAAAGCCGGAGCTAGCTTAGTACGCTCGTAGCGCGTGCTGCGAAATGTCTATGAATAGCACCCTTAAAGTCCAAGCATAGGCTTAGTCTAGTTTAACTGTAAATCTTCTTCCAGCTGAGATCAAGAGCCTTCAGTTCTTAAAAGTATATTTTATTTCAGACGCTGGCCAATTGTCTAATAGGTCTAATATAGTATCAATCTTTAAAGTAGAATTGACTGAACAATTCCATAAAGTATTACATGATATTAACAATTAAATTCATAGTTTTAAATACAACTTTCAAAATGATTCAGAAGCAAACGGCTTACAACATAAAAAAGCTATTATTCACTAAGTAATTACAAAAGTGTATTCAGATTTAAGTCAATATTTATTTCTAACAAGTACAGCGAAGCGCACGGGTATGGCTAGTAGGTAATAATACTATTAAATTAATTCCCAGAAGCTTTATTCTTTTGCAGTTTCAATCTTATATAATGTGTCAGAACAAGGCTAGCTCTCGACTTTTCATAATACGTAGGGGAACATGGGGCAAGACGGGGTAGTTAATGTTTGAATGTTTTTATTTGGTATCAAATAATGTAAATGTATGGGTTTTATGACATTTATGCTTTTATTACACTGTAAACAAGTAAAATAATATGCACTTCGAGTGAAATCCGGTCATTATAACCTTAAAATAAATTAGTTTTTCGAAATGCGTGTTTTGCCCCGTTCTGCCCCACGTATGGGGCAAAATGGGGTATCTATTTTTTTTTTAATAATTAAATGGCAAAAGTGACAAAAATTATATACTGAAAGTGTAAATACTACAACATTTTACAAGTTTCCTTGAGAAAAAACCATTCGCAAAATACGCAAATGTGCGTGGCATCCTCGTCTTCACTGTCTACTCCTGCACAACAATTGTGAGTCCATTTCAGACATGATACGCATCTAATCCAACCTTCTTCTGACAAACAACAGAACGAACAACCCATTACAGGAGGTGAAATTTAATTAAATATGACGTGGGGCAGGACGTACTGCCCTGTTATGCCCCACCCCGTTTTGCCCCATAGTCACAATTTCTAAGTTATGAGGTATTGGCAGGAAAAATATCGCACGAAATTTAAGAAAGTTTCGGAATTAAAAGCCAGGTAAGCACTCTATAATATGACATTAAAATAGATTATCTAAATATATCTCATTTCTACTTACGTGTGACAAGAGAACATTTTAAAGTTGCAAATGAATAATACAATATGATGCAGCAACCGAATAACATACAACAGTTGCAAGGAATGACAGTAAGTGTTGTGTGATGATATATTTACATGAGTTGACGAAGTTCTAAAAAAATTCGGTAGATTGCACTACTTGTTGGGAAGATAGAGGCTATACCCCGTCCTGCCCCCTTCCCCGTCCTGCCCCATATTCCCCTACAGAACATAGCATTGGTAGCAGAAAAATCCATGCAGTAGCTTAGGTAGGAATCGTACTCACAAATTAACTTGTACGTAACACTAAATCTGCGTCTCATAAATTCCTGCTAGCTAGTTACTGTAAATTTGTAGCCTGTATGCTTGGCTTGGTTTAGATTTTTAAGTGGGCTGCACCCGGGATGTGTCCATACACTTAGTCACAGCTTGGCCCAGGGTGTGCCCTTATATGCGATGATTGTCCAAGTACGACAGGTGGCCAGGGTGGAATTTGTGAATCCGACGCTGACAGGTGAGCATCCTATCTCAGCTCCTGATAGAGTCAGGTCCCGTTTCGCTGACTAGTAGCCTGATAAGCCCCAAGGGCCCGAAGCCCCAAGCCCTTCTTATATCAGCATCGGAAACCCGTACTACCCCCAAGATTTCACCCCAGCCTAATTTTACTATTGCGAATGATAGATGAAATGGGGGGAGGTGTAAAAGTTGTAGCTATATTTATTTACTTACAAATGGCTTTTAAGGAACCCGGTGATTCAATTGCCGCCCTCACATAAGCCCCCCATCGATCTCTATTCTGAGCAAGATTAATCCAGTCACTACCATCCCATCATATCCTACCTCCCTCAAACCTATTTTAATATTATCCTCCCATCTACGCCTTCGCCTCACCAAAGATCTTTTCCCTCAGTTCTTCCAACTATGTAACATTCTACAGTATACGCATTTATAGATTTACCCATACACGCTAATAGCCCTGCCCATCTCAAACAGAAAAATCTGTACCAGAAGAGTGAAAAAGTAACCTAACATGTGTAGTTAACTTTGTTGCAGATGACATGTATCCATTTACATAACACCATCTTCAAAGTCGCCCCCTGGGTAGTGACACAATTCTGCCAGCGTCCATACCAATTCTCAAAACATTCTTGTAGCCCACCTTTGGTCACTTCCCGCAGAGCGTACGTCCCATGTATTTTCACCTCTTCGGTTGGCGCAAACCGCCGTCCCTTGAGTAGGGATTTGACCTATGGAAACAGATAGAAATCTGCATATGGTGGCTATGGAAGGATAGGTATTTTATGTTGTGTGAGGAATTCGCTCTCCAAGAGCGACCGATGTGTTGGGGTATTGTCATGATGAAGAACCTAATTCTGTCCTTGCCACAAATTGGGTCTTTTTGTTCGAACTGTATCACGAAGAAGTCGAAGAATTGCAACATGCGTCTCCTTACTGACAGTTCGACCCTCAGGAATAAACTTGAATTGTACGAGATCCCGGAAATTGAAGAACATTTCAAGCATTACTTTCCCCTTTGATCGGTCGGCACACTGAGACTATACGCCTGGAGAGTAGCCACATACCACAAAGACAAGACAGAGAAGTTGCCTTTTGAGTACGGCGTTGCCACCCGAAGTTCGGGTATTTTCTGACTCTACTAGTATGTTGTTTAGTTAACTGTTCGAAAAAAGGTCTGAACCTCATAAGTGATACCAAGAAGGCACCACCTATGAGGCAACTAGGCCAGGACATAATGAGATAAGGTGGCCAGCTCCTTTTCCCCTACATTGCATACATCGCCGATTAGCTACATATTACACTAACCAACTTCAGATGCATATAAACAATTGTTCTTCCTCTGACACATATCGTCAAGTGAGATGTACTGCGTGATAATAGATTTACATATGAGCCGGAAACTCAATCAGAGGATGTCTGCTAGTATACAGAGAGTAATAGTTATTTATTTCATTCAAACTTCTACCAGCAGCTTTAGGATATAGACCTATTACCTGTTACAATAGAGAAGGCGAGATCTGTTCTCTGACCTCGTCATGCGTCGTAGCTATACAACCAATGGATATAGAAGGGAAAGATAGTTTTTAGTCTGAGATGAACTTCCATGTCCGTAGATTCGTAGACTATTATAATACAGTCATGGAACAAACTCTCTTTCTAACAGCTCATTCTTTCTCTTCTCGCACAGCTCACATGCCAGGTCTCGCCTCTTCAATTGTACATCCTGTTTTTTATTTTCTCTAATACTTCAGAATGTAGGCCCTAGTTTTATTCTATTAAAATATAACGAATATGGAAGGAAGTTCGAGTGAATGGTTTATGTACTTCCTACAGTTTCACATAAAAGTAGCTCCTTTCCAAATCCAATTTACTCATAAATAATGGTATTGAAACTAGATCCATATTTCATTGATCGCAATGACAATTCTATTATTAACAGAATCTCTCAAAATTAAAATAACGATCAAATATTCTAAATGTTATACATGTTTTCTACGTGAAAAAAATTAGAAAATGTCGTGGTAGGAGACTATAGTATATAATTTTAGAAAACGTATACACTATTTTGTGTAATATATTTTATCCAATACTGGCCCTGTTGTCATTATTATTCAACGCAGTGCTCACAGTTATAAATAAATGGCATTAATAAGAAACAAGTATCTTACATAAAGTCACACGATGTATTTACATACGCCAGTTTATCTAAGGAACTCTTTTACTTATGAAGACTTGTAAATTATATATATATATATATATATATATATATATATATATATATACACACAGACACACACACACAGAAATAGCCCCTTAACACTTGCACAGCAATATCTCTTCTTCCAACCATCAGATAAATTATAAGCCAAATGGCTGATAAGTTCTGTTAATCGCCTAGAACAACAACCAGGTATTACGCTAATAAATCTGCTCATAAATTCATTTGCACACCAACCTGCCAGTATCTCTTCTTCCGCCCGGCCTGTAATTGATTATCTGTTTCGGTTGTCGCTCTGTTCTCACTCTAGTGAAGTGAATGTTACATTCATTTGTTGGGACGTATTTCGTCACAGATTAAAAAATATGTTTTATTTCCATTGCTTGAAAATATTTCATTATTGTAGAATTAATTTTGTACCATTTATATTCCCAATTAAACGAGTAAAGAGACAGTCTATAAATCACTCCGTTTTAAGGGCAATAATAGAAACTACTGTATTCGTAATTCAATTTTAGAAGTGCAACTTTTAACTATTTCTCAATATAACTCTTCGAAAAATGGGTTGGTCGTCGTCATTTCCTTCGTCTTCATAATAAAAATGATAATAATTTTAATCATAATAAAATTATCAACCCTAGACCCCAGATATTTGGCAAAATGCCTTTTTTACTGGGTAGAAGTAAATCATTATTTGCATAGATATAAATGTGGTTTGGAGTAAATCAAAGTGATAGGGCCGATTTGTATTTTGCCTATTTGCCTTTTTAAGGTGTTTCTTATTAATAAATGCCTTTTTGTCAGTTTAAAGCAACGTTTCTTGTTTACTTGCAATTTTCTAATTAATTGTAGTAATGTGTATGAAATTTAAATATTTGAAACAATGACTAACTTTACTAACAATAGTAAATAAAAGTAATTTATTTCGATGCTTAATCTGCTAATAATCGTGCTTTAATACTATTGGTGTAATAGGTGTATGAATAATGATTGGCAAAAATATAATGCCATGTCTTCACAGTACCAACAATCAGCTTTATAATTTTAGATATTAAGCTCGTTCTGGTAGAAGTTGTCACGTAGCATTTTCAATTGTTTGATTTCATATTTAAAATTTTACTCTTACAATTTTATGCTACTCGTGTTTATTATTGTAGGAGAAAGAAATTTGTGTGAAGAACAGTCAGTTATTGTCGGGTGACAGAAGGTATAAGATCGGTTAGGTAGAATGCTCGTGGCTACTTCCGTCATTGACTTCTAGCATAATGTGGTGCCCACAAGTGGCGAGGCAACACGTTAAAGTACAGAGTGTCCAACATGCCCGACTGTCCAACAGACCCTAGTTTACCCTATGTGAGTTATGTTGATATAATTTAAATTTATTGATGAAATATATTATGTATTTTTAAAATATATAATAACTTTTTCAAAGATTATTGTGCCTTTTTTACGTTTTTATTGTCTTTTTGTCTGCCTATTTTAACTGTTATAAATGCCTAAACATTCGGTCTCTAATCATCACCATCCCCACAACCATTCTTCTCGTTCTCGTATCGTCACTACCGTTATTGTTGTAATCGTCGTCATATTCGTCACTCTCGTTTTCATCTTCGTCATGTAATAATGAAAAGTACTGAAATATGTATGTAAAAATGCCAAATTAAGTAAGAACTTAACTACGAATGTTGTTATGGAAATGCAATGATTAATATTAGTAAACCTGTATGTGTTACCAAATACTTCATGATCATATGTTGCAATGTGTAATGAAAGTTATTCTAAAATGTCGTAAATGGAATTTCTGCAACTATAATTTAAAACATTACATTCCTTCAATTTTATCGTGTACTTGAAAATATGTTACGGAAACCCACACATTAAAGCAAAGCAAAATTACTGAGAGTCGCTAAGTTAAAGGCTAACAATAGATTGAACGAATCAGAACGAAGTTAAATGAAAGGAATTATTTTTATGATTTAACAGAATGACATGAATTAAATGAATTCATAGGTTATCAACTATAAGGCTGCGTAAGGAGTGAAATATGATGATGATGATGATGATAATAATAATAATAATAATAATAATAATAATAATAATAATAATAATAATAATACATTTTTCTGTCTGTTTCAGTTCCAACCATAATCGAATTCCCCTTCTCTCACCGAGTCTTCCAAACGATCTCTAGTTCCGTGGGTATCATAATAAATTATGTTATAAATAGGTAATTATTATTGGTACTGACAAACATTTTATATTCCCATGTTTTAAGGTTACACTGAAGTGAAGAAATGACACTCTAATACACACAGCTATTTATATTAGAAATTTCATTTCAACTAGTGTCAGCCCAAATACGTTTACCTTTGCAACCATGATGGAATGAGTTGCGTGTTGATTATGCTGCACTCGCATCGGGTCTTAAAATAAAGCAGGCATATAGAAACATAAAAATGCAATTTCAGGACTTAGATTGTAACTAAGTAAAGATTATTGTATTGTACTAACATAGACTAAATCTAAAGATATTTTATACTCGACCATGCCGAAATGTAGTAATTATACACCTGGTAACAGCCCTTTAATGGACCTCATTAAAGTACACCTATTCATTAAAGTTCAGGTGTTCCACCAATCAGAAAACACCATTGTACCAATATGAAAGCGCAAGTATCCGTTATTCTCGGATATGCAATCGAAAGACAACTAGCGAAACGTCACGGAGGCTGGAAATCCAATACTGTCGCAGAAGGTTATGTTCTGTTACTATAATAATTAGCGTTAATTGTAAATAATATTCAAATAAATTCAATTTGTCATCTCGTTTTTCAATGTCTAAATCAATTTCAAGGTTATATCAAGATTAATGTTTATTTTACTCTCTAGATTATATTAAGGTCAATGACATTCGTTTCTCGGAAAAAACAATACTTTCGCGTCTGCGAACATCTCACAATTTACGAGATTGCACAATGTTAGTTCCGCTCCCCAGTCACATAAGACTAACATGAACACTTATGAATAATTTCAAGTTAGAAATATGGTCGAGCATAAAAAATCGTATGAAACTTTCCTATAATGGTAATTAAGACGCTCGTATGAAAATTATGAAAGTCGCTTGCGCTGGTTTCATAAACATACTCGCGTCTTAATCATTACCATTATAGGCTCGTTGCATAATGTACTATTAGATGTTTAAACTTACATAACTAGGTATTCAACGGTTATTTAATAAAACAAATCACAAAAACTTAGGCCTATTTACGAGACTATAATGAAAATCCCTTCTTTGCGGCTCGAATTTTTTCTTCTTGATTTCTCGAGTATCTAATAGTGGTTGGTTGCACTAAGAACTCAAAACTCACAGCCCGCACCTCATTTTTCTCGGCAAATTCAAGAAAATCCGACGTCAACGAAACCTTATAACTTTCCAGGGGATTTATTTTCTTATACAATATCTGAATCGCACAAAGCACTTGAAAGCACTATGCCACTCAAGCACAAGACTACCGTTAGTTAACCCATTTTATGAGCTGTAATACTGAAAGGCATAATCAGGTAGAAAGGATAAACGGAGCGACCAGCTTCCACTCTCCTGCAATCTCATTGTTTTAACTAAAAGTTACTGAAAGAGGGCTGAACCTAACAGTATTCCACGTACTGTTCTCTATTGACTTAGAGATTCATTGTATTCTGTTGACAACAATTTTCTGAAAAAGTTACAATTTCTGTCTTACTTAGAATAAGGCACTAGAATTCTATACCGGTATTTTCTTATGGGTCTAATATTCGCATCCAAAATATTAAAAAAAAATGACTTAAAAAAATTAGGAGGTTTTTATAACCAGTGGAGTCTTACTTTCGATAAGATACGGTATTATAACAGTAATAGGCTATAATTCACAACATGATTAAGGACCTGAATTGTTTATTTTTATTTATTCATTCATTCGTTCGTTCACTTATTTATTCATTTATTTATTCGCTCATTCATTTATTTAATCGTTCATTCGTTCATTTATTCGTTTATTTATTCATTCGTTCGTTTATTCGTTTATTCATTCGTTCGTTTATTCATTCATTCGTTAATTTATTCCATTACTCATTCCTTAATTTATTCGTTTATTCATTCATTCATTTATTCGTTTATTCATTCATTCGTTCATCTATTCGTTTAATCATTCATTCGTTAATTTATTTGTTTATTCATTCATTCGTTCATTTATTCGTTAATTCATTAATTAGTTCATTTATTCGTTTACTCATTCCTTAATTTATTCGTTTATTCATTCATTAATTTATTCGTTTATTCATTCATTCGTTCATCTATTCGTTTAATCATTCATTCGTTAATTTATTTGTTTATTCATTCATTCGTTCATTTATTCGTTAATTCATTAATTAGTTCATTTATTCGTTTATTTCTACATTCGTTCATTTATTCGTTTATTCATTCATTCGCTCATTTATTCGTTTATTCATTCATTCGTTCATTTATTCGTTTATTCCTTCATTCATTCATTTATCCGATTATTCATTCATCCGTTCGTTTATTCATTCGTTCTTTCGTTTATTCAGTCATTCGTTAATTTATTCGTTTATTCATTCGTTAATTTATTCGTTTATTCATTCATTCATTTATTCGTTTATTCATTCATTCATTTATTCGTTTATTCATTCATTCATTTATTCGTTTATTCATTCATTCATTTATTCGTTTATTCATTCATTCGTTCATCTATTCGTTTAATCGTTCATTCGTTCATTTATTCGTTTATTCATTCATTCGTTCATTTATTCGTTTACTCATTCATTAGTTCATTTATTCGTTTATTTCTTCATCCGTTCATTTATTCGTTTATTCATTCATTCGCTCATTTATTCGTTTATTCATTCATTCGTTCATTTATTCGATTATTCCTTCATTCGTTCATTTATTCGACTATTCATTCATCCGTTCGTTTATTCATTCGTTCTTTCGTTTATTCAGTCATTCGTTAATATATTCGTTTATTCACTCATTCATTTATTCGTTTATTCATTCATTCGTTCATCTATTCGTTTAATCGTTCATTCGTTCATTTATTCGTTTATTCATTCATTCGTTAATTCATTCATTCGTTGATTTCTGCATTCGTTCATTTATTCGTTTATTCCTTCATTCGTTCATTTATTCGTGTATTTCTTCATTAGTTCATTTATTCGATTATTCGTTTATTCATTCGTTAGTTTATTCATTCGCTCGTTTAATCATTCATTCATTCATTCATTTGGTTATTTATTTATTTGAAAAATGCATGAGAAAATATTTGAGTCCTATAGTTCCAAAACGTGTCTCATTCCGAAAAATCGAAAATTCAGATAAGTATACTATTGCACTCTGTGAACAATACACAAACTACTATCACAAAATGATGTTCCAAAAAAATTCTCTCCCACTCAATTTAGTAGGAGAATAATGGTTGATGTTCCAAAATGTGTCTTATCGTTCAAAAGTGTGTTCCATAACTTGCATATTGCATACTCCATACTCCACAGAAGTGGTGTTGAGCCTCATGTTCGCAAAAAGAACATCATTAAAAAAACAAAATTAAATGATGTTAACAACCTTCTAACAAAACATTTCGGCGATGGATGGAAAAATCAGGCATGAACCTCCTGAATGCAAAGCGTGCTGATGAAGCCCGGACAGAATGTTGAGTCAGATGTTGAATGTTGTAGTGAACCAGATTCTGAATCAGTTCATTGTGCTTAAGAACATTTGAAAACTGTTTCATTATGAGACTATTTGAATTTTTTAGTAATCAGTCAGTTTTTTTTACTAATTATTGACCTTAAACTACTTCATTAATAATGTAGGCCTATAACTTTTTATTTGAAGTCTTGTAATACAAAGTATAATTTACATTGAAGTTTTTTTTTCCCCAAATCATGCCTTATCCAGCTACTGTATGTTGTTTCCAAAACTTTCCTTCTCCAAATTTTCATAAATCAAGAAAAAACATTTTTCCCATTTCTTTATTTTAAAATAACAATTCTTTCACGCTTTAAAATAAAAAACCTTACTGAACAAAGTAACCTAATGATCGTACATTCCTGATCTATATACTATAAAATATTTCTTTTAAAGGGTGACAAAAATTTTATTTTAAAATAAAAAAATGGGGAAAATGTTTTTTCTTGATTTTTGAAAAAAAAAAAAAAACATCAAAAGTGCATAAGACACGTTTTGAAACTGTAGGACTCATGTGTTATCTTAGTTATACTACATGCTTGTGTATCTCTATGTATATCATAAACTTCGCTTTCCATTTTGGACAAAATTATTGTTACATTACCATTTTTGTATCTCTATGTTATTATTCTCACATATACCCGAATTCGTAACGATTGTTCCTGCATATTTTATTCAGCAGAGTTAGTAACACATTCTCTTTCAGTGATGAGCTCTCTACAATCTTTATGACACACATGCATTGTTCATGGGCGCCGAATTATTATTTAAGCCCCACTTTCCGTAGTCGTTTTATTACTGTGTGATATAGATACGACAGTTCTGCTTTGGGACTGGGCTACATCGTATGGCAACAATAAGGGAAACGCATCGCCTAGACGGCAATGCTTGATGTGGGGGAAAATGGCGGCGGTACGAGAAGCGAGTTCACGGGTTATATAATTTATATAGCTGTTCGGCGGGCTGCATCCGAGAAGCTTTCTCCTCATCTTAAAAGACGGAAAATGCAACCCGGTGGGTTCGCATGTCTGGATAAGGGAAGCAGAGCAGTGGAGTGGGATGGGAACCTATAAAGCTCGTAGATGGAAGCCGGGTAGAAAGAACGTGTAGATTTGGCGTACGGGACTTAAATATTCGGCACCTCTGCTTCCAATCACGCTTCTCGCACGGCACGGGTCTTCGGGCATCGATCGCCCATGCGAATGTGGATGATTGCCGAACCTATCAACTGAATGTTACGTCATAAACAGGAAGTGCAGTGCAAAATCGGAGTTAGACTATGGTATGTACGGCTTCATAAATAACTGTAAACCTGAAAAACAAAATTACTGAGAGTCAGAACGAAATTAAATGCAAAGAATTATACAGGATGTTTCAGAACTTACCTTTTTTTTTACTTGGTTATTAAACGACGCTCTATCAACTACGAGGTTATTTAGCGTCGATGGAATTGGTGATAGCGAGATGATATTTGACGAGATGAGGCCGGGGATTCGTCACAGATTACCTGACACTTGCCTTATAGTTGGGGAAAACCTCGGAAAAAGCCCAACCAGGTAATCAGCCCAAGCGGAAATCGAACCCGCGTCCGAACGCAACTCCGGATTGGCAGGCAAGCGCCTTAGCCAACAGAGCTACGTCGGTGGCTTTCAGAAATAAACCTTGGGGCATGTTCCTCACAGAAAAACGAGAAAAAAATTCATATAAACATGTTCGAAAATACTTTTTTTTTTTTTTTTTAAGCTATTAATCAAAGAACATAACGAAACATGTTAGATATTGTCAGCTTCGTAAAAAGTGTTACATCCTTAATCAATTCCGAAACTAATAACAATGAAAGTTTACGTTCAACGCGTTTCGTGGTACAATCCAACAACTTAAGTTTGTAACCGATATTAATATTCATTTTGTTAGATAATCGAATGATGTTATCGATACAAGTCTGCTGATGTATCCATTGTATCCTAGATGGCTATGTGTTTCCAAGGAGTCCATGATCCGACGAGTGCATGCGTGTGTGAAAGGAAGAGGAAAACATTTTGAACATATTTTTATGAGTTTCTGAATTGATTAAAGTTGCAACATTTGCTACCAAGCTGACAATATCTAACAAATGTTTCATTATGTTCTTTTATTAATAACTAAACCACTAAGGATTTTCGGACATATGTTTATTGAACTTTTTTTCTTTTTCTGGTGTGAGGAACATGCCGCCATGGTTTGGTAAAGTATTTCTGAAACATTCTGTATATGAATTAACAGAACGACATGAATTAAATGAAATCACAGGCTAGTAACCATAAGGCTGCCTAAGGAGTGAAATATGATGATGATGATTTAAAATGTTCAGTATGTTTTAGTTCTGACCATAATCGAATTCCCCTTCTCTCACTGAGTCTTCCAAAGGATCTCCTTCCATGGGTATCATAATAAATTATAGCCTTATTGTTACAAATTATTGTTATAAATTATTAACGGTACTGACAAATATTAAATTTTACATGCCCTGTTCAAATTTATTTTTATGTTTTAAGGCTACACTGAAGTGAAAAATTGACACCCAGCTACTTGTATTAGAAATTCCATTTCAGCTAGTATCAAGGTACCTTTGCTGACACCACTCTCCTGAACGAAATTTTCTATTATCTGTGATATCATTCCTGCTACATTATCAGTGTATTAATATACACCGTAGTTACAAATTATTGCACAATTTCAGAATACTATATTTTCACCAATATTGAACATAAATAGGCCTGCATTATCTTACCGCCATTTGAAAGAGGGAAGTTTGAAGTTTTATACTGATCTTAGGTGCCCTCGATGTGAGCCTCACGTATAATACGGCAGACGTCCAGGCGGTGATCCCATTCTTGCCAAACTCTCTCAAGCATGCCTTGTATGACGTTCCTGATTGCTGTGTTAATACGCCTTCTCAATTCGGCAAAGTCGCTGGAAGTGGAGGTATGTGCACATTGTCCTTGAGAAAACCTCACAGAAGGAAATCACACACTGTGAAACCCGGTGAAGGGAGTGGCAATGTGCAGACGGTGCAGTCTGTGTCCGTTGCACGATCAATCCATCTACCTGGTAGGTGTTGATTTATAAAAATCGGCTAATGGCACAACTCACGGACGAGGAGGAACAGGGGTTCATTTTCCAACAAGACGGAGCCCCTCCACATAGACATACGGAGGTACGTAAGAATTATCACAGTTATTATAACTCAATAATTCAGCATATGTAGGGAAATCATTGCCTCGGATGATACTGTAATAAATATAGCAGCTTCGGTTATTCATACAAATTACATCAAGCTCATCTAAGCATTCTTTTTATCCAACACATTAGTTCGTCCAATTGCTTTTGTTCATTCTTTGTTTTATAATTCATTTATTATTAGCACACAAAAACACAAAAAAATCAACATAATTATGTTCAATTTAATTTCATTAAAATTCAATTATTGTAATATCCATGTTTTTTCTTCTTCTTCTTTTTTAATTTTTACTTTGTTATTTAATAAAATGTCTTAACATTATGTGAAATGTCCCCTTAGCACGAGTATGTAACTTACTCTTTCTGGGGTGCTAGAGTGTTTTATATAAAAAAGAAATATTTATCTTTGTTCTGGCAATAAAGTATTATTATTATTATTATTATTATTATTATTATTATTATTATTATTATTATTATTATTATTATTATTATATTTTAATTTTATCATCTCCAAATCATTTTCATAGTGACAATGTTTATGATTGTTGTTATAATGGACTGGCATTCTACATACAGGATTTTTTAGTTCGTTATTTAATGACGCTGTATAAACTACTCGGTTATTTAGCGTATATGGGATTGGTGATAGCGAGATGAGGCCGACGATTAGCTATAGAATATCTGACATTTGCTTATGATTTAGGAAAACCTCGGAGAAAAACCAACAAGGTAATCAGCCCAATCGGGAATCGAACTCATGCCCGAGTGCAACCCCGGATCGACAGACAAGCACCTCAGCCGACTGACCTACGCCGATTGCTTACAAGAAAATATATCACTTGGGAATAAACAGGTCTTTGACAATAAATCACCAAATAACGAGAAGAATTTAATTAAAAGTATGATTTATTACTTTACATAGATCATAAAATTATTTATATTGTATGTGTGTGTATGTGTTGTATTTTACCAATGTTCGTATACTCTCTTATTAAGTTGAAGCCCTCTTTGTAAACAAGGAAGAAAAGAATTAAAACTCTTCCTTGAAATGCGAGCACTGAACCTGAAATTTCGCATGGTTTCACCTGTCCTTTCCTCTTATTATAAAAGTACGTTCGGGAGACATATAGGCCTAAATAATCGTATCGAAGAAGAAGTTAAAACGCATGTCTCTGTAAGTTTTGACATCTAACATGACGCTCAGGTAACTTCCATTTAGTGTTCAAAGGAAGTGTTTTAATTGAAGTACCGGTAGTAGTAGTAGTAGTAGTAGTAGTAGTAGTAGTAGTAGTAGTAGTAGTAGTAGTAGTAGTAGTAGTAGTAGTAGTAGTAGTAGTAGTAGTAACAATAATAATAATAATAATAATAATAATAATAATAATAATAATAATAATATATAATTATTTATAATATAATAAGAATGGTAATATAATGGTAATAATGTTAATAACAACAATAATAAAATAATAATAGACTAATAATAATATAGTAATTATATAATAATAAAACAATATTAATAACAATAATGATAATAATTTAATAATTCTATAATAATATAATAATTATATAATAATAATACTAATAATACTTACTTACTGTACTTACTGGATTTAAGGAACCCGGAGATTCATTGCCGCCCTCACATAAGCCGCCATAGGTCTCTATCCTGAGCAAGATCAATCCAGTCTCTATCATCATATCCCACCTCCCTAAAATCCATTTTAATATTATCTTGCCATTTACGTCTCGGCCTCCCAACTAACACTCTATATGCATTTCTGGATTCGCCCACATGTGCTACATGCCCTGCCCATCTCAAACGTCTGGATTTAATGTTCCTAATTATGTCAGGTGAAGAATACTATAATAATAATAATAATAATAATAATAATAATAATAATAATAATAATAAATATCAAGTCATTATGTATGCTCCGACCGAGGCGCTCAGCTGGGGAACAAGATTGTGGGCTCAAATCCTGCGTTGGTTATGGATGTTTGTAGTTAATACGATATACTGCGTTGCCTTAGATGAGGGGCACACCAAACCCCAAGGAAGTATCACCACGAGTTAGTCTTTTGGAAAAGATTAGTGTAATTGAAAATAGCAACGTTCCAAACCGAACAAAGATAAACTGTCCAAGTAATATAATACAAAGAGGAAACAACGGTATAAAAATCCTAATAATTGAATTGCGAAGATTCTAACAGACAAAGATATTCTCACAAATGAGTGAAGTGCAATAAATTGAAAGAATAAAGACAAAAATATTTTGACAGAAATAACTATACCAAAGAATATATGGATTTAGACGGTGTACGAATGAGGACAGATGCCATGGATTGCACTACTACTGTATTAATGTGATTAAAAAAATGACTAGAAGAGCATTGATCCGAGAGCTGTGATGCGGTGTCGCGGAGCTATGACGATCCGAGTGCTCACAAGAATTGGCATAAGTAGCATCGATTTTCAAGTCATTATATTTCGTAAACGAGGAAAAAGCGAAACGAACGACTATCACCACGTGTCTTAACGAACGAAAATTAGCTAAAATATGCATTTTCATTAAATTAAAGTTCCACGACCTGGGACGTTTCCCTTATCAGTCTGTAGTTCCTAAACTTTGGAAATGTCAAGTTCCAAGACACGTTGGATTTTCTTTTCTTGTTAGGAGAGAGGGAGGAAACGTCTCACGCACTACGACCTGAGGTCTATTGTACACCCCCTATATCGGATGAGTTGCGTGTCCACCGATCCTCTACGCGTACCGACCTAACCACTTGACCCCCTTAACGACCGCTTCCTACAGCTAACAGAGAGCGTATTCCGAATCTCACCGGTGAGCAATCCGATGGCATCACGGTGTTCCGAATTCCACCGATGACGTCATTGATGCTCCACCGGTGTCGCACCGGTGCCATCAACTTGCAGAGGTGGTGGCAGTCTCCATCAGCCGCCATCAGTGAATCTGATTGGTTCTTGTATAGGGCGGGAATTAGCAGACGAATAACATCGTGCACTGTTGTGTCATGACATTGTGTTCTGCTTTAGTTCTGCTGTATTGTTTGTAATGAGCACAACGTAAAAACAATATGTTAATGGCTTATGAGCGAACATGTCAACGGACCAGTTATTACTACCGGTTCAAGAAATAAATTGTTTATGCTGTCTTTTCTTTGAACGAGATGGGAGTACGAAAATTTCGCAAAATTTTGCTAGCGTAGCACAGACAACAATTTGTACAGTTGCCATGACAGCCATCGGTCCTTCCAGCAGTTTTGTTCCTTATTTCGCTGCAACGTTACGTCATTGATGCCACCGGACCGGTGAGATTCTGAATACGCTGAGAGTCCATGTACATCTCCTACTTCGGCAACCCCCCCCCACCAAGGCTCCCTTAACGGTCCGAGGCGGAAGTCCTCCCCCGAGAAGGTCTGAGCCGGGTTTCGTTGCAGAAGCTATCCATCATCACTTGAATACAATCCACAGAGGCCGGCCGAGAGAGCCAGCAGCGACATGGTTCATTACCCAAAATCTTAATTCTAATCACAGTCACATAGCCTAAAAACTTACATAGCAAAATCACATGTTTTTATGTAAAATGTTTGTGAATTGAAAGCGTTTAGGCATGTTAGTCCAGAACTAAGAAGTACTTCATGAGCGTTTACGTAGGGTTTACGCAGAAGAAAATGAATATTTATCTCGAATAGTTTTTTAATCGTCATCAATACTTATATTTAATTTGAAAGATCGGGATTTATCCCCCCCTTCTAATTTCACGTCGTGAAGTCTATAAAATAACATTAGTTATCGCAAAATAATACTGAACGTCTTTAGTAATGTTGTAAAGATGTTTCGCCAAAAGGACAACACATGTAGTCCCGTTCGAAGGGACACAAAACTCTATCTTCCTACCGGTGATCGTTCTCAAATACGTTGGGTTTTTAGTCGAAAAGGCTACTATTTGATAAGACTGATAATCTGCAGATACTTTGAATGCTAAACTTTTTACTATTCCTTGTTAAAGATGGAATTTCACTTCAAGCAGAGTACGTACAGAATACTTAATAGAAAAGGCAGCTGTTCGATAGTCATCCTATTTTATTTATAAGAGGTACTGAGATGCACCTTCCTAAAGCGACGTCATGGTGCAGAATCCAAAGTGGCTATTTGTCTTTCAGAACACGATACAATGGATAACTCATTCAAAGCACCGCTTCGTGAAACAAAAGACATGAGATTCGAAATGTACTAGTATTCTCGTTTACGGAAGACAATATTTCCACTCACATCCACACTACCCTCACGGTAATAAATTTCAGAGGACGTATTTTCTCATAGTTATACAATATTTTCCTTCTATTTGTTTTGTTATATAATCAATATTTTGTATTTCTGTATATTGTTTGTTTAACACTGTAAATACAAAACGTAAATTTGTATTTACACGACGTAAATAAATTTGAATTTGAATTTAAATTTTTCTTAACAAAATTAAAGATATATTGTTATAGTCCCGCAAGTGGAATGTAGCATTGTACGGAGGCAGAAACATAGACATTACGGCGAAGTGAAGAGAAACGACTAGATGCATTTGAAATGACGTGGATATTGAGAAGAGTAGAGCGTGTGAAATGGACAGAAAGAATAAGAAACGAAGCTGTGCTAGAAAGAGTGTATAAAGAAAGAATCATATTGAAGCTAATCAGGAAGAAAAAGAAAGGAATTGGCTGAAATCACTGCCTAAGAAGAAACTGCTTACTGAAGGATGCACTTGAAGGAATAGTTAACAGAAGAAAAGTTCGAGGCAAAACAAAACATCAGATGATAGATAACATTAAGATATATGACCCGTATGCGGAGACTAAGATGAAAGCAGAAAATAGGACAGATTGGACATCCATATATATTAATATGGTCTGTCACTGATATCTTCTTCTACCCCTAACAGTTCTCCCGTTCTTCACCATTTCTTCCAGTGCATCCTTCAGTAGGCAGTTTCTTCTCAGCCAGTGACCGAATCAATTCCTTTTTCTCTTTCTGACCGAATCAATTCCCTTTTCTCAGAATCTTTCTTTCTTGACCCGCTCTTTCCAACAAAGCTTCATTTCTTGTTCTATCTGTCCATTTCACACGCTCCATTCTCCTCCATATCCACATTTCAAATGATTCTAGTCGCTTCTCTTCACTTCGTCGTGATGTCCACATTTCCGCCCCCATACAATGCCACACTCCACACAAAACAATTAACTAGTCTATTTCTTAGTTCTTTTTTCAGACGTCCGCAGAATATACTCCTTTTTCTAGTAAAAGCTTCCTTTGCCATTGCAATCCTCCTTTTGACTTCCTGGCAGCAGCTCATGTTACTGCTAAGAATATAATAATAATAATAATAATGATAATAATAATAATAATACTAATAATAATAATAATCCCTGGCGCTACAGTCCGTGAAGGTCCTAGACCGACCAGCCGGCTGCTGGTCTCCCGCCCACATGCCGAAGAAGAGGTGGACGATCATCCAACCAGAATGGAGGTATCGTGTGGTTAGCACGATGATCCCCCCAGCCGTTATAGCTAGCATTCGCAACCGGATTTCGCTACCTATCGTAGCTCCCGTGCATCACGATGCTGGATGGGCACCGGTCCCATACGAGTACACTGGCCGAAATTTCATGAGAAAATTTCTTCCCCCAAGAGGACTCGAACCAGCGCGCATTCCGTAACGCGAGTCCTAAGCAGGATGCCTTAGACCACAACGTCACGCCGCGGGACCTGCTAAAATATAGTAAGGTTTAATATTAAAAAAAAAAAAGGAAATAAAAAAAGCGCAAAAGAAAGCGAGATCTGACAGCTGCTATAGAAATAGTATTATCGCAATATTTAATATACCTGTGGCATTTCTTTATTCCTATATGAGCGTCATATTCCCTTTATCGTCCCTGAATATAGCGAACGTAAATGAACGTTAAATAGTGTAATATCAATCTACATACGAAATAAATTTACCATACATATATATTTTTAAATTTAGTTCCTACTTTATTTATTTATTTATTTATTTATGTTTGTCGATCGAATAATAACTTATAATATTTTCTAGTTCGTGTAGATGACAAATGAAGCCCTAATTATCTATCTTATAAAAAAAACTAAACGTGCTACAGTGGTTGATTGGCACGATCCAACACTTACTTAAGGAACGTTATAGGCTAATGATATGATTATGAAAGCTATGTTGCACAATGACTAGAGAAAGTTTTAGTAACCTTAGAAAGCAAACTCAACTTCGTTTTTGTACTGCAATTTGCACTTTCATCCGCCGTGTCTTCAGGGTGAAAAACGGACGCTGAAGCTGTTCGGGTATCGGCTCGCATATTAAAGTCTTAATAATCTACGAGAGACCCTCTACTCAGTGACGCCTTGTCCCGTATCACCATGGTGACGAGGACACGTGACCACTGAAACAGAACAAACAGGGCGCTCGATATGTATCGACGCGATAATCGATGTCTTCACATGCTTCCTCTTCCGGTTCATGTTTTGCACACGCACGTGGGGGTGGGTCAGGGTTGGGGAGAAATGCACTGTTCAGTCGAGTTCATTCGCGATTATCCAACCCTCGAAGGGTCCTGTCGTAGGTGACCATCACTCACGTTATAATTCAGTTACAACCAACCACATCACACGTGCACTTCCTCTACTTCCCTGCACCGGATTTATGCAACTTTACTGTTTATCGTGCTACTCTGATTTATACTTGCGTCATTGCTCATTCACATGGAGTCCGAAATCGTGCTAATTCCATACCACTGAATCTCGTTGAGTGTATTATGTATAAACAAAATTAGGCCTATAGGTACAGTGTACGTTCCAGAAATAGAAAAAATAAATCTAGGGGACGTTATTGTTTGTTAAATGTTATATTTTATTTAACGACGCTCGCAACTGCAGAGGTTATATCAGAGTCGCCGGATGTGCCGGAATTTTGTCCCGCAGGAGTTCTTTTAAATGCTATTAAATCTACTGACATGAGCCTGTCGCATTTAAGTACACTTAAATGTCATCGACCTGGCCCGGGATCGAACCCACAACTTTGAGCATAGAAGGCCAGCGCTATACAAACTCGCCAACCGGATTGACGTTGTTTGTATTATTATTATTATCATCATCATCATCATCATCATTATTATTGCTATAAATAAATAAATAAATAAATAAAATTAAAAAATAAGTCCACTATATCCCATTAGGGAAAATGTCTCCTGCAACAGGACTCGACTGGGGAGCTATTCCTGAGGAGTCTATTGTACTGGTTAAAAAAGTTATTACCCACATGCTTAATGATTGTTCGTTTACTGTCTCTAATGTTGTCATTTTCAGTCACTAGAGGTTGTGCACTGATAATAGTTAGATGTTTGATGTCAGTCCACTTTCCGTCACTTAGGGTATGTCCATATTCTTCCGAGCACTGCCATGTTGTCCTGCATGTCGCCGTTCTTGTTCACTGTCTACCAGCTTCCCTCCTGAAGAAGTCGCTCCATCGGGGCCTCGGTCTTCCCTCTGTCCTCTTCCCCGTTCTTGGTTCCCACATGGTTGTCGCATACGCCCATCTCGACTTGTTCAGTCTGCTCACGTGGACTCCCCACTTCCACTTCAGTCGCTGAGCTGCCATTACGACGTCTTGTGGCCTGTCATCTTACTTATTGTTGTGGCTGACACTTTATCTCTGAGAGATATTTTGGTGGTCCTACGTTCTATTTTTCGTTGGCATCTTTGTAGTTTTAGTTTTTCTCTTTCTGTGAGCGACCATGTTTGGCACCTATAGAGTAGGGTCCTAGATCATATATAGACAGATAGGTCGGCCTTATAGGTTTTGAAATTAGCAACTTTTGTCAGGTTTACTACGCTGCCTTCTAGTTATTACATAAGGAGTCACGTCGTAATTCCCAGTTGATTGCATTAGCGACTGTACTGCCATCTCGTGTTCGTTTACGGCGAACGGGTGGCGATCCTGGCGGTTGTTCTCTTCAAAATGCAAACGATTTTAACATAGCGATGAGTTATCTGTTCCATGATCTAGGGTAGCGTGGATATTATACAGTGCTCGATTGCTTGTTTCTTGATCTATTACTATTATTACATACAAATGTTAACAGAATAAACTAATTTCAATACAAATAAAGTTTATTATAATAGTCATAGTATAGAACAGTATATTTTAGAACAAAGTGCATAACAATTTATGGGTTATTCCAGTGGTTCTCAAACTTTCTGAAGGTCCGATCCACTTTAGGGCGAGACTTTAGTTTGGTTTGCGTCCCCCCTTCCACTACCGTACCGATTTTTGAATCCACTCCAGAAATACAACTACCTGTAAAATCGTAAATAACTATAATTTTACTCAAAACCAGTTGATACCACCAGAAGTAGGAAATTAAACAACAGCTCGGTTTTAGTATTTTCTGAAAGAAACAATTATTACGACAGTCGCAAATGGATACTGACTTCTTTGCGTTCAACTGACTGAAATTCCAAAAAATATGAAGGAAAAACCATTGAAATATGTATGAACTAATAGAATATTGAAACTAGACCTTTTTTCGTAGAGCGTTCACCACTTTTTCATCAATATAATAACTTGAGTTTGAAAAAGAAGCTCTTAAATGTGTTATAATATTTGCATACTGTATTCATGCAAATAAAGTTTCTCGTCTATGATTACCAGAGACCGGAAGTTCAGGCATTATGAATCATTAAAATAGGTAGGCAAAAAGGCATCATAAATAGCTAAAATAGGCAGGAAAAAAGGCATTATAAATAGCTAAAATAGGCAATAAATGGCAATTACAAAAACCTTGCACTAGACCCACAACTTTGCACTTTCCACAAAGGGATTTCGGCAGCAAGAAAAGCTTTACATACGTCGAATGCAAATTGAGATTTTCGACTCGATGTTGCAATTACTGTTGGAAGCAAAGAAATCTTTTTCCTAGTAGCCGTGGAAAGTGCATTTTTGTGTTTGGTTGCACTGATATGTCGCGATGTGAAATATTTAGCTAGCTATAACAACGTTCCAATGAAAACTGAAAGAAAAAATAACCGTTAAAAATAACGTTAGACCCGCACTCAATTGTTTCCTTGTCAAATAAACACAAGCGATAATTAAAACGCTTAGTGTTATACATGTTTGCACGGCAGCACTCATTGTTGCGAAGAGAATATGAACTGACCGAAAGACAATAATATACATTCGGTGAAGTCATTTTCATTGTAGCGGTTAAAGAAATAAATTAAATATACCTGTAGGCAATTTTTAATAATAAATTATTAAATAACAGATAAATAATCATAAAGGCAAAAAAAAAACATTTATTTTGTAAATTAGGCATTCATATTAAAAAAAGGCAGAAAGGGGCAACATAAAACTGTGACATTTCAGTCACAAAGGTATAATTAGTACAGATTTACTTTCAAAATGGAGATAGATTTAACACATTTAAAAGGGCATTGATTACCATCAACACAAGAGCGAGAAATCTCAAATTTGCAAATGATATCACTGAGTGTATTATTCCAGATTTGAGAGGCTACGTTCTGAAAAACAGGCACACTTAGCACATTAATTTATTTTTTACTTTACATTTGTTGCAAGATTCTTTTTATGTTCAACGTTGTTTAGGTTTCTAAATGCAAAATAAATATATGTCAATAAGGCGTTTTTATTTTATTTTGCCAGGGGGTCGCGAACCACACTTTGGAAACCATTGGGATAATAATTAATGTGAATATTAACATTTTCACTCCAAGGACTGTCTTTGGTCATTTGAAGAGCGTATTTCCAAAGTGACTTAAATCCACTTTTTAAACAATTCGAGCTAACATAGTTCTCGCATTCTAACACTCTCTTTTATCGTACTAACAACATTGTGTTTTCAAAACGGTGTAAATCTCGTCTACAAATGGTTTTGAAACTTCTGTTTATTTCCAGTGTCGTTATTGCTCCGCTTCGCTTAATGCTCTCATATCCACTTGGCCAATAGAAGCGCTGCTTCCTGTCACGTGAACCGCGTCACAGTAATGGCTGCTTTCGTTAGTTGAGTGCATGTTGTATGTGGAATCCAGTGTCTGCATCGCTAAATATTGAGAATTATGGCAACTTTTGATGTATTTATAACGCAACAGCTAGGTTGTTATGCGAGGAAAAGGAAACGTACCATCAGAGTAGCGTAAAAGCAAGGAGAAAGCTCGGAGATGTGGGAGTGATGGTAACAAACCGAAAATATCTTGTAAGCACAATTATCGATGTGCCATGTTAAGTTAAAGATGGGCTTAAAAATCGCCGATATGAAGTTCGATGTAGGCAGATGTATTCCAGTCTTACGGTCAAGTGCAAGCATACGAAATACGAAATACGAAAAGCCTCAAATCTCATAAGGGCAACGGCCTCCTACAGGAGAGTGTAGGGTGAGCTGAAGGTCTACTACACTTGGGGAGCCAGTCCAAGAGAGCTTACACTATACACTTACAAACTAAACACGTAAACAAATTATACCAACTAAACACGAAAAACTATACAGACTAAACACATAAATTATGCAAACTAAACATCCACAAAAAATATGCAAACTAAACACATAAATTTATAATCTGAACACAACTATCCACACTAAACGCACGATAAAAAAATTACACAAACTGAACACATACATAGTCTTAATTCACACACAAACTGAATACACAAAAACCTATACAAATTGCACACATAAATTGTACAGCCTAAACACACAAACTATCTAAACTAAACGCACAAAAACGATACAATTGAACACAAAAATTATACTAGCTAAATACATGAACTAGTCTACTAAAAATAAAGAAAAAGTTGTCTTCCATGAATGAGATTGAATTGTCATTGGGTAACAAACTGAAAACGGAAAAAAATAAATGATGTTCGACGACTTCTTTCCAAACTAGGTGTAGGATCAGATCACCTCGCTATGCCTTTCTACGAAAAAATATTCAGTTTTTTAGGTGCTGATGACACAATGGAATCATAAATATTTTGATGTTTTTTCACACTAGCTTTGAGGTGTGTCACTATGTAGATTACATTTAGAAATAAAGCAGTACAGAAGTTTGAAAATTTTTATTTCTGTGATATTTATTACTAAATTAGTTTCATGTACTGACATTTTGGTACAGTAGTGACAAAAAAAAAAACAGGACCGATCCTTGTAGCTGATTTCAGAGCCTTGTTCACTCCAGAGCACGACAGACTGGTAACTAACACTTTCGTGGTTCAAATCCTGCCTGTGAAGGAAACTTTTCTTTGTTCATTATTCAGATTTATTCCCAATTCTTTTCGATTGCTTGTAAAATTCATGTTGAGGGAATAATAAGTTAATTAAGTGGTAAAATATCGCTGCAATAGAAAAGAATTGGGAATAAATTTGAATAAGGGACAAAAAAATGTTTCCATCCCAGGCAGGATTCGAACCACGAAAGTCTTAGTTACCAGTCTATCGTGCTCTGGAGTGAACAAGTCTTTGAAATCAGCTACAAGGGTCGGTCCGGTTTTTTTGCCACTACTGTACATTTCAAAACTGATAGTTCTCAATTTACAATAACATTCACATAAAAATAATCAGTATTGTATAATAAATTTACACACCATTTTCCATCATTTAAATTAGGGAAAATATTACATATCTTTTTTTAGTGTCAAACTGTCTTAACTCCACAAGTCATGAACTCAGTTCTTTCCTTTACAAACATCCAGGATTTTTGTAAAACAGTTGCCACCATTCATATGGAAATCATAAAGTTATATACTTAACGTCACATATGTATCTTAAATAAGAAGGTCCTATTTAAAAAAGCTGTTTTCTGAAGTTTCTTATCTGTTTGATTTATGTAATTCATTTGGAAACATACTCTCTATTTCGGCTGACTCGCATTACGAGAGCTGGATCCGCAATCGGTCCGTACAATTAGGCACCCTTTGGCCCACTGTGCGCCCTATACATGCGATGATTGTTCAAGTCCGACAGGTGGCTTGGGTGACATTCGTGAATCCGATGCTGACAGGTGGGCTATCCCGCCTCAGCTCCTGATAAAGTCAGGTCCCATTCGCGTATGAGTAGCCTGATAAACCCCAGGAGCCCGGAGGTCCTTTCTGTATCAGTATTGAAAGTCCATGCTACACTTAAGATTTTATGCTTGGTTTTTTAACGACGCTGTATCAACTACTGGGTTATTTTAGCGTCAATGGAATTTGTATAGCGAGGTGATATTTAGCGATTATGTCTCGTAAACAGAACACTTTACGAAATGGAAATATAAAAATTGGAAATTTATCCTCTGAAGAAGTAGAAAAATTCAAGTACCTTGGAGCAACAGTAACTGGCTAATATAAATGAAACTCGAGAAGAAATCAAACGCAGAATATATATGTGAAATGCCAGTTATTATTCGGTTTAGAAGCTTTTATCATCCAGCTTGCTCTCGAAAAAACTAAAAGAATAATTTATAAAACAGTTATATTACCGGTTGTTCTGTATGGTTGTGAAACTTTGACTCTCACTTTGAGAGAGTGTTGGGAATAAGGTGCTTAAGAAAATATTTGGGTCTAAGAGGGATGAAGTTACAGGAGAATGGAGAAAGTTATACAACGCAGATCGGCACGAATTGTATTCTTCAGCTATCATAATTAAGAACATTAAATTCAGACATTTGACACGGACAGAGCATGTAGCACGTATGGGCGAATTCAGAAATGCATATAGAGTGTTAGTTGGGAGACCTGAGAGAAAAATACCTTTGGGGAGGTAGAGGCGTAGGTGGGAGGATAACAGACTGTTAAAATGGATTTGAGGGAGGTGGGATATGATACTAGAGACTGGATTAATCTTGCTCAGGACAGGGACCGATGCCGGGCTTACAGTATATGAGAACGGCAATGGACCTCCGGGTTCTTTAAAAGCCATTTGTAAGTATATTAGACGTAGAAACTAGATGTAGGCATTCATATAATGTTTTGTAAACCTGATATATTTATCTTCCTTCCAGTTTAGTTGTGAAGATAGTAGTAAAGAAAACATTTCTAACTACACAATTCAACCACTGTGGAAGGCCTCAAATTATAAATTCATATATCACAGGTAATGATAGGGAAAAAAAGTACACAAGAAGTACGAGCTAGTTTGTACAGCAGTTCTTTACGCTTGCTTAGTTATTTACATAAATCGTTAACATCGATTAGATACACTTTGAATTTGAGAAAAAATAAATAACAGCATTGGGAGAGAAGGATCGACCATAGACAGCGATGTTCATACAAATCGATAAACCGATGTTGTTGATGACTCGCTTATTGTGAAGTTTTGGTATGAGCGCCAAGTAATTCCCCATCAAACACATTTCTTTGTAGTAATAACATTACACAACGTTAAGTTGTCTACTTTGTGTCAAGTAACGGCTGTAATTAGAATCACGCTAATAACATGAAGTCCTGCCAGTGATATTATGTGTTGATTTAGTTGGTGGTCGTATCGACAACAATTCACCAGAGTTCCATTTTATTTATCTAATGCAGGTTGGATCAAAATTAAAAAGTCCAAAAAGCCTCTTAAGAGTGTTAGAAGTTCTTGACCGAGTATTATTATTATTATTATTATTATTATTAATATTATTATTATTATTACTATTATTAGCCTTACTATTATTTTACTTGGTTATTTAATGACTCTGTATCAACACTACAAGGTTATGTAGCGTCGTTAAGAATATTAGAAGTTCTTGACCGATTATTATTATTATTATTATTATTATTATTAGTATTATTATTATTATTATTATTATTATTATCATCACTATTATTATGCCTACTATTATTTTTGCCTGATTATTTCATGACGCTGTATCAACTACAAAGTTATTTAGCGTCGATGAGATTGGTGATAGCGAGATTATATTTGGCAAGATGAGGCCGAGGATTTGCCATAGATTACCTGACATTCGCATTACGGTTGGAGAAAACCTCTGTAAAAACCCAACCAGGTAATCAGTACAAGCGGGAATGTAACCCGAGCCTGAGGAAAACTCATTATTTTTATTATACAGTAATATATTACAAGCGCGAACTACATAATGTTATTTATTGTGTCATACAGGATGATTCAGGACTAATGACCCGCGTTTCAGGAATCAGTTATACAAGCCATTTTGGGCACAAAATGTCATATGAACATGGGACCGATTATCATTTGTTTGAAAGCAATTAGTAAAATGTCTGTCTTCGGAGTTGTTTATCCAATTACAAACGGTGGAACGTAAACTAAACGGATGATTGCGCTGTGACGTGAAGTACGGAGGGGTGGGAGGAGAAGATAGATGTTCCCGTATTGTGTACGCTGCTGACCATCAGGGTCAGCCGTGCCGAGGTACGTAATGCTAAGCGCCATTCACAATCAAGTGCATTGAAGTGAAATACGGGATATTTGAAAATCTGATTTCAAACTGAGGTATGTTTGCTTTTAGATTAATACAGTATTTTGAATTAATATTAAATATCTGTATATTTTAAGTGAATAACTATTAGTTCTGCTCAAAACCACTGCTACTTTCGTAGGATTCAATCAGCTGTAATTCCTTAACGGTTGATAATCGGTTCCATGTTCATATGATATTTTATGCTCATAATCATGAATCACCCTGTATAACATAGATTGTCAGTTTTATTTGCTAAAACACAACATATTAACAATAGAATAAACATACTTTATAACCAAAACATTAACTAAAAATTGAATTGCATTTAAGTGCACAATTGAGAGGCTAAGTGGAAAAGGGGTCCATGCCAAAAAAAAGCTAAATTGTGTAGGAGAAGAATTTTTTCCACTGAGATTCTCTTCTTCAAGCCAAGAAGAGGCATTTATAAATGCTTACCATATCCAGTAGACACGTACCACAAGTCTGAAGTTCATAAAAGAGGTTATAGATGGCAATATCTGTCGGATTATCGAATAAAATAAAAATCAAGAGGAATGTGGTATGGGCGCCTTTACCACTGGGCCTCTCAATTATTAAATAGATAATGTTCATATTTAAATGAAGGAACTCTCAAAATATACCGTTGTTGTTTAGTGTCGATTTTATTATGCTATTATTATTATTATTATTATTATTATTATTATTATTTTTTGTAATATGTTAGTATTCTGTTTTTTAACTTTTTGTTAAATTTTCACTGCTTGTATACTTTGTGACCTGGTAGAGTGTAAGAGAAGGCCCTATGTCCTTAACTTTTCTATTATTATTATTATTATTATTATTATTATTATTATTATTATTATTATTATTATTATCTATAGCCGCTAATAAAAAGACAATCATAGTCACGTTAACAACTAACAATAATCCTGCGCGTATACTTCCACTGCGCATTGCATACCGATTCTTACGCTTTTCAATTGCGAGGAAGTGATAATAACAAAGCGATAACCATATAGTGATAAATAATACATCACAGAACTACTGCTGATATATTTTATTTATGTAAAACATATCCTCAAACGTCACAGGTACGCATTAAATGATTGAAATAACGAGTACAATATACTGTCGATAATGGGACACATCCATTTTCTTTCCACTTCTGTGAGAATTTTGAACACAATCTTAGGAGTCTCAAGTAAGCCGGTCTCTCTGTCCATGTTTCAGTGTTATGCATTACAATCACTTGAGACAACGAAGAACAAACACAAAACAAGGGATACTCCTTCTCAGTCCCTGTGGCAGGAAAAGTGGTTAGAGGATAATCCAAGCACATGCTCAATTAGACCACTGATATACTACAGAGGCACAAGATGCCCCATTTTCACATACTGTCCTTAAAATTCTACTGCTCACGGCTGGGAACCACTGGGCACACTCAGGAACCTATGGTCCAATGGAAAGCATGGTACTAGATCACCAACAACGATCCTTATATAACGGAAATAAGTATTCAGTTCTCTGTCAAGAACCGAATCCGGTTCTTCTGGCTGGAATAGATTGTTTCTTATTAATATTGTTTAAGTTAATGTTAAGTTGTGAAGAAATAATGATGCTAAAACTGATCAGAAAGAGAAAAAGGAATTGATAATTGGGCCACTGGCTGAGAAGAAACTGCCTACTGAAGGATAAACTGGAAGGAGAGTTCGCGGAAGAAGAACATATCAGATGATATAAGACATTGAGATAAATCCGGTCGAGGTGGGTTCCGCCAAGTTGGTGACCGGGGGATGCAATGGTGGCTCTCGTGCTTTTCTTTTCGGACATTAATCGCCTTATCACCTCCCAGCCCTTTTCATTCTCTAATCTTTTTCATCGCTGTATTTCTCCTCGCCGGCCACCATTGCATGCGGAATGCCCACATCATCACAGCCATTTTCACCTCTCCATCCCCGCTGTTTGTTTTGACACGTCCGCCACAACTACGGGATTGATTTGTTATGGATGCCTTGCTAGGTCACATTCTTCTTCCTCTTCTAGTTTTTTTATATACATTATTAGGTTTAGTATCTTAGGCTTACAACTCCCGTCTCACCAGCGGGGATCTTTCCTATTTCCGTGGTCCTGTCCCACGGTTTCGAGCGCGACTTCCAACTTGTGCAGCCCGACAGGGCGCCCAGCAACGAAGCAATAGTGGACCCTTCATACTGCCCCTATATGCAAGTTTAGGTGCCGAGCCCGGACCAGATGTCAAGTACACTCACGTAGAGCCCCTATGGGGGCCCGGGGCGATTTAAACATCCCGGTGACCGACTCTGCTCGCCGGGGCGAATATATCGCCCCGACGTGTTACCGCTGACTTATGGGTGTCGCAGTGTAATCAACCACAAGTCCCCTGAAGCTGCGTGCGGTCTCGGATTGCTCCGGCTTTGGGAGGTGGGTCGGAGTTAGCCGAGTTTTCTGACACTTGTATTCAGTGTAGAGAGGGAAGCCACGGGCGGTTATTCTCGTGGTAGGGGCATAAAGCTGCGACACGCCTCTGGTGCAGAACTTGCCGTTAGGTATGTAATGTCCAGTTTGAAGGGTAACTTGCGTGAAGTGGATTGCTTGGGATCGGGCTGTGGGGGGGTCCCCACGGCCGGCACAGACCGCGAAGAATATCTTGGTGTCTTTTTCTTTCGCCCCCCCCCGGTGGCAATCTGACGCCGACGGTTCCGTAGGGGGGGCCAGTTCAAAATGTCTTCGCGCTCTTCTTCCCCTCCATTAGAGAAACAACCCAAAAAACAGAAGATAGGAAAAGACAATGCCACTGGTGGTCGTATGCTGAACAATGCAATGGATTTGGACCCTGAGAGAGTAAAAGTTAAAGTGCCGCCTCCGAAGTTTATCAGTATCACCTTGGATGGAACGGAAAAAAACATGAAAAACATTAGTCCATTCTACGTGAGACGTGCGCTCGATGGACTCGTTGGCAAGGTCAGAAATGCAACTCGGCTCCGTAACGGTAGTCTCCTCGTTGAGACTGCATCTGCAAAACAGAGTGAGACGCTGTTGAAAGCAAAGTTGCTTGGGTCATATCCCATCAGAGTCGAACGTCACTCCTCGCTCAACACCACGCGAGGAGTTGTGCTTACAGATTCTCTAGATGGTCTATCAGATGAAGAGATCCAACTAGAGCTGTCGGAACAGTCCGTGTCCAAGGCTTACCGTTTACTAGGGAAGCGGGACGGACGGACTGAACCCCTAAGCACAGTCTTTCTGACCTTTGAGACGTCTCTTTTACCAGAACATATCTTTGTCGGCTACGAGCGTGTTCCTGTGCGTGCGTATGTGCCGAACCCAATGCGGTGCTTTAGGTGCCAACGGTTCGGACATACGCAAAAACGTTGCACAAACAATATCATCTGTGCAAAGTGCGGCGGTGCTGACCATGGGGATTCTCCATGTACCGGCGCCGAGCACTGTGTGAACTGTTCTGGGGACCAAGCTGCTAATTCTAAAAACTGCCCAAAGTATATGCTGGAAAAGACTATTCAAGAGCTTCGAGTCCGGGAAAATATTAGCTTCTTTGAGGCACGTAAGCGTATTTTAGATAAAGAAAAGAAGGCAACTGAAAAGTCATATGCGTCTGTACTGCAGAGAGCAACAGAGGGAATCGATGCCACCACACAAACGCCACCTCTTACAAACGTACCTGGGAAGCGAATTGAGATCGCAACCCAGACATATGTAGACGCCGCTACTCAGACTGCTGAGTCAGACGACACTTGTGGACTTGACGTCAGGCCTTACGTCCCTAAGAAAATTATTGCTATGACAGCAGAGAAGGATTGTAGGCCTAGTAGAACACCAGAACGTCGCACTCCTAGTTCGGGTGGCAGGTCGAGTTCACGTTCTCGATCACGTCCTCGATCAAGATCGCGATCAGGTGTGCGACGAACTGCAAGTGAGTCGCCTGAGTCGAAGACAAAGCAGTCGCAGGCAAAAGCATCTTCCCATAGAAAGGAAAAGAAGAGAAGATCCCCTATTAAGCCACCAACATGATATAGCTCCTCTTGATGACTGATATTGTACAGTGGAATGTGAACGGTGTACGCAGCAGATATATAGAACTACAGCAATTGATCTATCATGAAAACCCTGCTACTTTATGTCTCCAGGAGACACACCTTCGGCCCGAAAAGTCCCTAAGTATCTCGGGATACTACGTTCACCGGTACGATCACCTTGCCGGTATTCGTGCCAACGGAGGTTGTGCCCTCCTATTCCGCCGAAGTATATTTTCCTCTATTATCAACATCAACAGCCCACATCAATGCATAGCCGCTCGAGTCACTCTACCTTCCATCCAGTTCTCAATAGTCTCTGTATATATCCCCCAGACACACCTTTCACAGTGCATGACATTGAAGACATTTTCTCGCAGGTACCTGCTCCATATCTGGTAGTGGGGGATTTCAATCCATCCCACCACTCATGGGGCTCAAATTCCGATGATGACAGAGGAAATAAAATAGCAGAGGTATGTACCCGTCTAAATCTTGTTACCCTGAATTCAGGGGAAGCAAAACATCTCTCCTTAGCTTACGATACATACTCCATGATAGATATCTCCATTTGTAGCCCAGTTTTGTCCACGCATTTCGAATGGTCTGTGATTCACGACCTACATGGTAGTGTCCACTATCCCATTCGAATGCGTATGTCCGCTTTACGTCCGGCGGAATCTCGATCTCCAAACCGGGTTCTTAAAAAGGCGGACTGGGTCGGATTTTCGGAGTCCATATCATTCGATGATAACGGACATGAAAGTGTGGACTCCCTAGTAGATCATTTCTCAAATGTGGTTATAAAGTCAGCGAAATTATCTATCCCCGCCTGCAGGCCAAAACGCTTCTCTGTCCCCTGGTGTACGGATGCCTGCAGAGATGCAATCCGTGACCGCAAACGTGCTTTACGCCAATTTGAGCGCCATCCGACCCAAGAAAATTTTGTCCAGTTTAAACGTCTTCGAGCCAAAGCTCGTCGCATTGTGTGCGATGCTAAGAAGACGTCCTGGACAAACTACGTCAGTTCATTGAAACACAACGTCCCAGCTAACACCATATGGGACAAAGTCGGTCGAATAATGGGGAAACGTAGTTCTGTAATTCCGGGCCTTCTAAACAATGGAGTAACGACCACCAGTCCAATAGACATTGCTGAAATATTTGCTACCACATTTTCACAAATAAGCAGCTCAAATAATTATGACCCGGAATTTCTGAAAATCAAAGATACTGCAGAAAGACGAAACCCAAATTTTCAATCTGACAACACTGAAGACTACAATGCACCGTTCACATCCGAGGAGCTGGAGGCGGCACTAGACACATCCCCTGACACCTCCCCTGGCCCTGATAACATCCATAACCGCATGCTTCGTCATCTTCCACCAGCTGGAAAATCCCTTCTTCTGTCTATGTACAATAAAATCTGGACTGAGGGTGTATTTCCATCTGCTTGGCGTTCTGCCATTGTAATTCCAGTCCAGAAACCGGGAAAGGGCCCTTCTTTACCTAGCAATTACAGGCCAATCTGTCTCACTAGCTGTGTATGCAAGGTTATGGAAAAGATGATAAGCAAACGCCTGATGTGGGTACTCGATTCGGGAAACCGATTATCTAATATCCAGTGTGGTTTTCGTAAGCACAGATCCGCCGCAGACCATCTTGTTCGGCTGGAGACCGCCATTAGAGATGCTTTGCTCAAGAAGGAACATCTTCTGGCGGTGTTCTTTGATCTAGAAAAGGCTTACGATACCACGTGGCGTTATGGAATTCTCCAAACCCTGCATGACTGGTGACTTCGTGGCAGTCTACCAACGTTTATTGCGAAGTTCATGGCAGAGCGGTATTTCCGAGTTCGAGTAGGCACCACACTTTCTAACGAACATCTTCAAGAAAATGGCGTTCCGCAGGGTTCTGTATTAAGTGTTCTTCTTTTCTGCATTGCGATCAATGGCATTGCCCACTGTGTAGGTAACCGAGTATCTTCTCTCTTGTACGTTGATGACTTCAGTCTATACTACAGTTCCCGATACCTTCCATCTATCGGTCGACAGTTGCAACTGGTCATCAATGTGCTATCGGAGTGGTCTCTTCGCAATGGCTTTAAATTATCCACTCAAAAGACGCAGTGTGTCCACTTCTACAACCATCGTGGACTCCACCCACATCCTGAACTGCGTCTTAATGGAGTGGAGTTGCAATATACAGACACTGCGGGGTTTTTGAGCCTTATCTTTGATTATAAATTAACGTGGGAGGCGCATATCCGTGATTTGAGAAGGCGTTGTGAAAAATATTTAAACATTTTACGCCTTTTGTCAGGGGTTCGCTGGGGTGCAGACCGCATAGTGCTTTTACGTCTATATCGTGCTCTTATCCGTTCAAAGCTGGATTATGGCTGTTTTATCTATGGCTCAGCAAATAAATCTAAGCTACGTTTCTTAGACACTATCCATCATCTTGGGATACGACTCACTACAGGTGCCTTCCGAACTAGTCGGATAGCGAGCCTGTATTGTGAAGCGGGGGAACCATCGCTGTATCGGCGACGTAATGTCCTGTTGCGCTCATATGCGGTTAAACTCCGCTCGCAGCCTGAGCACAATTCTTTCGACTCTTTCCATCATTCGTCTCTTTACGGCCGATACAGTGAAAATTCACGGAGACCTCGTCCAGCAGGTGTGCGATTCCGTGAACTGCTCTCTGAACTCGACGTCCATCTACCATCCGTTCGCACAATAGAATACACCACCACTCCACCGTGGATTATGCGACGCCCCATGTTTGATGTAAGCCTGAGACAAAGTTTTAAGAATTTTACACCAGCTTTTGTTTATAGACTTCGTTTTAGTGAACTTTTATCCCGATATTCAGATTATTCTTTAGTTTTTACTGACGGATCCCGAGTTAATGATTGTGTTGGTTGCTCCTTCGTTGCAAATGGACAGATATTTAAATATAAACTGAGCGAATACACCAGTGTTTTTACTGCAGAATTATATGCTTTTTACAGAGTTTTATTGTTTCTAATTCGAGAACCTCGGGGCAGATATCCAATGTGCTCCGACTCTTTAAGTGCCATTCAGCCTTTGCAGTCTCTCTATTCAGAGGATTCCCTTGTGTTAAGAACTCAGCAGCTGTTCCACACACTCCTAAGCTCTGATTGCGAGATTGGAGTAGTGTGGATTCCTGACCATGTCGGAATTCGTGGGAATGAGGCCGCAGATGCTGCAGCCAAAGCTGGTGCCACGAATGGCACTCTGGTATATTGGCGCGAGAGGTGGCAAGACTTACAAAATTATTTGAAATGTAGAATATGGTGGCAATGGGAAGGAGAATGGTCTGCACAAGAGGAAAACAAATTACGAAGAATAAAGAATACTGTTCGAGTTTGGGATTCGTCCACAAGAGCGTCACGACACGAAAAAGTTTTACTCACCCGGTTGAGGATTGGCCACTGTTATCTGACACATGGCCATCTGCTACGTGGCGAGCTTCAACCGGAGTGTGATCTATGCCATGTTCCACTTACGGTGGAACATTTTTTATTGCATTGTAGAAAGTATGACCGTGTCCGTCGGCAATATGGAATTCGGCCGACTCTTCGTGACGCTCTTGGAAATGATTTTAATTGTACAAATGCAGTCCTGAGATTTTTATCGAGTACTGGACTTGACAGGGTGATTTAGTTTTTGACCCGTTTTAATTATCCTCCGGACCCTTTACATCCGGAGGTTACACTTGTTATTTAGTATATAAGTTTTTTAACAAACTTGACATTCGGACCTTTTACATCCGAGTATTTTAGAAATACGCCAGATAATTTATTTATGGTAGCATTTGTATTGTTACTTTGTCTCTTTTTAAATACTAATTAAGGTCTGAGGTTTTTATAATGTTTTATGCATCACCCTGTTGAAACTGCATTTGTATACCTCGTTTTAATCATGACAACGTTTTTTAGTTCTTTAAGCATTCTGATTATTGTATAGTCTCTGTTCTGTAAAGAATTTTAGATAAGGGCACAAATAGCCATAGATGCTGACGCGCCCTTTTAAACCCCACTAACTAACTTGAGATAAATGGATCATAAGCGGAGACTAGAAGGAAGGCAGAAAATACGAAAGATTGGAAAATGCTGGGTTTGCAGTGAAAGACCTGCCCTGGGGAGAACACGTATGTATGTATGTATGTATGTATGCATGCATGTTTTATTTAACGGCGCTCGCAACTGCCGAGATTATATCAGCGTCGCCGTGTGCCGGAATTTTGTCCTGCAGGAGTTCTTTTACATGCCAGTAAATCTACTGACATGAGCCTGTCGCATTTAAGCACACTTAAATACCACCAACCTGGGCCGGGATCAAACCCGCAACCTCGGGCATAGAAGGCCAGCGTTACACCAACTGCGCCAACCTGACCGACTTATGTACAGTATGTATGTATGTATGTATGTATGTATGTATGTATGTATGTATGTATGTATGTATGTATGTATGTATGTATGTATGTATGTATGTAAAATATTATGTTTTATTTAACGACGGTCGCAACTGCCGAGGCTATATCAGCGTCACCTGTGTGCCGGAATTTTGTCCCGCAGGAGTTCTTTTACATGCCAGTAAATCTACTACATGAGCCTCTCGCATTTAATCACACTTAAGTACCATCAACCTGGGCCGGGATCGAACCCGGAACCTCGGGCATAGAAGGTCAGCGCCAAGCAGGCCGACTTTGTTATTTAACGACGCTGTATCAACTACGAGGTTATTTAGCGTCGATGGGATTGGTAATAGCGAGATGATATTTGGCGAAATGAGACCGAGAATTCGCCATAGATTACCTGACATTTGCCTTACGGTTGTGGGAAACCTCGGAAAAACCCAACCAGGTAATCAGCCCAAGCGGGAATCGAACCCGCGCCCGAGCACAACTCCAGATCGGTAGGCAAGCGCCTTAACCGACCGAGCTACGCGCTGGCTATGTATGTATGTATGTATGTATGTATGTATGTATGTATGTATGTATGTATGTATGTATGTATGTGATATTTGATATATTTGGTCACAGCACTTCTTTACATGTAATGGTGTACCTCACATTTCTGTATCCGGTGCCACCATTAACACTTACAGTAACACATATTTGCAGTACACGTCTAAACAAATTCTCCCAATTAAACTATGTACCTTTTTTTATTATTATTACTTGTTCAATCTCCTTTTCAGTATTTCTCCTACATTCCGTTTGCTATTCTCTATTTGATCATTAATCTTAATATATCTAAATTTATATATGCCTTTCAAACCCCCTTTTTCTTCTAACTACTATTCACTAAGATTTCAATTTCACTTATTCTCTACAAATTATCATATTGAATTATTTGCCTTATTTGTCCTTTGACCTTTTCTCCTATCTTTCTCTTATATTCATTTACTGTTCCAACGTTCAAATGTGGGTACTAATTTTATGCTGTCACTTGTTCATTTCTCTTAACCCTTTTTCACTTTTCACTCATTCATATTTGCGTTCACTTTCAACTTTCTCTCTATTCCACTTACACCTAATCCTTTCACAATACTCTCACTTCCTATAAATACTTATATTTCTCTCTACACATCAGCTTATACACTTTCTCGCTCCCCTATACTTCTCTATCATTTACAATTACAATTACCCTTTACCAGCACTTTTTGATCACATCCCCACAGTATGTATGTATGTATGTATGTATGTATGTATGTATGTATGTATGTATGTATGTATGTATGTATGTATGTACGTACGTACGTACGTACTGTCCGTTACTCAGGAGAGGACGAGCGGAAAGAATGTGGCCTTTTTGACTATCGCTGTTGATTATTATAAACATCGCTCAGATAAGCATCCCAGTAGCCATGTTATTACTCGTGCAGGAAACATGAGTAACAATGCGTATGGAAATTAAAGCTAAGTTGAACAGAAGGAGACCTAATGTTTCCGCTTACTGCAGTACAATTATTTCACGTGTTGTAGTACGTTATCTGTTCACATCCCTTCCTCCTCAGTCCGCTCTCGTCTTCTCCTGAGTCACCGACAGTATGTATGTATGTATGTATGTATGTATGTATGTATGTATGTATGTATGTATGTATGTATGTATGTATGTATGTATGTATGTATGTATGTATGTATGTATGTAGCCTGAAATTATACTACTTAAGTTTCAGTGGCAATACTAATTTGAAAAGTGGATATAAAAAGAGCTGTAAGCTGAAAATTAGTGTTTTTTCCTCAAAAAAGAATCTATGTCCCTGATTCAATCCACTAAAAGAGACGATACTCTCCACTGCCATTTTATTTATAGGCTAGTTTCTCCCATACATGTGCACAATCTAATGATATTACATTACTAGTTGCACAAGAAAACTCTGTTTTCTAGGGATTATCTCTTTGGCGCTTACAAAATTTTTTATGTCTAGTCTTTAGTTGTTGTTATTAATAACATTTTTCCCCGAAACAAAATTCTTATGGTTGTAGCAATTATGCATTAGCCCAAATACGTTACAGTGTTTGTAATTTTTATACGCATAATTGGGATTGAGGGAAGATAGAGAAGGTAAAGAGTTGAAAATATTGTACATCGGAAAGGATGGAGGAAGAAATAGACAGAAATAGGGTTTAACTTTATGTAATTGGAAGATATGGGGAGATACAAATGATAGGAGAACTATATTAGGATATGTGATTGAATGTAATCAAGGTTAGTGGTGGACCGTATGCAGAAATATGAGGGAAACCACTACCTGAAAGCCGTATGATCATGATAAATATGAATATGAATTCAGTTAAAACAGAAAAATTGAAAGTAATTAAGAAATACTTGGCAAAGGAATATATTAACATAAAAGGAGGGTATATTGAAGGGAAGATGGATCGAAAAGTAGAAATGTAAAGATCCACCATAACTATGAATTATTGTAAAATTGGCTGACAAAAATATCAAATATTACTTGTATTATACGCGTAATCTTTTTGTCCTGTATTAAGTTAATCGTTTTAACAGGAGTGCATTCTTAATTATTATGAAGCGGTAAATATGAACTTTAACCGACTGACCTGCAATATGACAATTTTAGCGTGGATCACTGATGTGAGTTACAGTCATTGAAGGATAACTGCATGAGCACACAAATTCCAACGGGACGTTCATTCTGGACGCTGTAGCCACAATTACTGTTGTTAGTTAGCATTATGAAATTTCCTTGTTAATTATGTGGTGACCGTGTGCATTAGCATACATATCAGTAAGCTTATACTAATGTACTTGATGACCACAAAACTGACAAGCAAAACTCCATCACACATAGCTAGTAAGACTCAGGATGCGTTCAAATTCGGAATGTTGTTTGATGTTTTAATTGATCTCCAGGAATGATGCCCACAAAGTTGTTCGCGTGTCGTCTGAGCCAATTCTACTTGTTTTATGACTCCTTCTGTATTTGCTTTCCTCGGTTTCTCATATTTACACACAAACACTGAATTTATGAATATGCATAATCTATAAATCTGTGTCTTAAGTTGAAATAATTTTACATAATTTACTAACAATAACGTCAAAGGTCGAAATACTAGAAACTAATATTGCATGTCCATAACTTATTTTCAGCAAGAGTACCATATTTTGTTTATTCTGAAATTTATTCATTCGAAATGACTTCTAGATAAGTTAGAATAACGTCAAAAGTAAGGTTCGTTTAAAGGAGCTGTATAAGGATACGCTGTATAACTATATAGGACAGTCATGTCAAAGCAAGCGCATTTTTCTGACCTTGACGTCGTGCGCGGGCATCAAGCGCTATGTATGTTAGGAGGAATAACCAGCCTGTTGGATTAAGAAAACAGTGGTGCACAAACTTCAAGCGGAACGTGAAATTTTATGTCGTTATTTTTATATGGCTTCTTTCTCTTTGTTATTTTCTATATTGTCTGTAAAACAAAAGTATTAACATCTATTTCTTAGCCTAATATTGCAGTTGTGTTTTAAACGTTAATAACATAATAAAGAGTAAAGAAGAAATATTCACACAAATTCCACAATAACTACAACTACACTGTACTAAGTGAATTAAACACATCATTCATAAAGAAAGTGTTATCCCAAAGAAAGACACTGAATATGACATGATAAGTTGAAATTGATACTGATGATATCTTTAGCCTTATAAAAGTAATCAAAACAATATTATAGTACAAAGCAAAGTTGCCTAGGTATATGTTTTAACTGTAACTAATATTACATAATAAAACTTTTATCGCATTATGCTTTTAGGTGATATTGGTGCGCAACTTTCTGTTATCAGAATATTAAATTATTTCGAAATCTGCTGAAGCTATAGAGCTAACGATTTACCAACATATAGGCACATATATTTTGTTTGTGATGTAACAGTATTTGCTTTGTTAATTAATTTCCTTACAAACATTTTCCATGCGAATATTTTAAACATTTTAATACACTATCTTCTGTAATACTTATTTACGATATATTAGATTTACGAAAACATTGTTTTAGTACCTGTAAGGCTACTAAACAAACATATCTGAAAATTTCACTTTTCTGTAGAAAAGTTGAAAAAATATTCCTTTTGAATAAAAAAGCAAACTTGTGAAAAAAAGCATTAAAATTAAAACTTACATTCTTAAAATTAACTTAACTTTTCAGACAAATCTAAAAATTAACATGGATACAGTTTTAATAATTTCTCTTCCCTTTATCCATTGAATCAGTGCTAGCCATCCCTGTATACAGGGTGTTTAAAAAATACGGGACATAATTTCAGGTTGGCCTATGTATTTCACACATGTAGACAATCAAAATAGTTCATTACAACATGTGTCCGGAAATGCTTCATTTCCGAGTTATGGCCTTCACAACATTGAAATTCACCGGAACGTTTTTCTTTCCGCAGGTCGTTGTCATTACAGAAGATGTTCAAAATGTCCACCTCCTACTTGAATACTGACTTCACATCGATGTCTCATTGACCTGCGAACACGATCCCAAACTCCAGGAGTATTGCGTTTGTCCTCAGAACATGCCACAATTCGATTCCGAAGGGATTCCAAATCAGGCACCGGAGACGAATAAACCAATGATTTTAAATGGCCCCACAAGTAGAAATCGAGAGGGTTCAGATCAGGTGAGCGTGGAGGCCAAGCAATTGGGCCACCTCTACCTATCCATCGATCAGGAAACCTTCGATCCAAGTACCGGCGAGCCGTACGACTGAAGTGTGCAGGAGCGCCATCATGCAAGAAGTGAAAGTGTTGACGATTGATCAGTGGAGTGTCTTCTAAAACATGAGGTATGGTGTTTTCCAGGAAGTTTGTGTACGCCTGTCCCGTAAGTCTCTTTAAAAGTACATGGGGTCCAACTAATCGATCACCAATGAACCGGCCCATATGTTGAGGGAGAACCGCACCTGGTGATGAGATGGAACAGTTGCACGTGGGTTTTCATACGCCCATACATGCTGCTTGTGGAAATTTGTTATGCCATCTCGTGTGAACTGTGCTTCATCTGTAAATAATACTAAGGCAGGAATGTTCGGATTTACACCACACTGCTGCAAGAACCACTGACAGAACCTAACTCGTGCAGGGTAATCTGCTGGTGACAGGGCCTGTATACGTTGCAAATGATAAGGATACAATTGATACACTTTCAACAGTCTCCAGACAGTCGTATGAGGAACATTGAATTATTGCAACGCTACCCTTCGTATGCTGATAGAAGGAGTCATGTTCACAGCCTCCAGAATCTCCTCCTGTACTTCTGGAGTTGTAGATCTTGGTCGTCCCCTTCCCAAACCAGGGCAGTTAAATTTTCCATACTCGCACAGACGGTAATGGAGACGTACAAATGTCTTCCGATCTGGACATTGTCGCTGTGGGTACCTCTCCTGGTACAAACAACGAGCCAGCGCAGCATTGCCGTCCGCCTTACCGTACATGAAGTGTATCTCTGCCAGCTCTTGATTTGAATACATGTCCCACAGTCTAACGCCTTCACAACACTGAATGTAACCGTCGCCTCGGAATGAACTGTCAGAGTGCCCTATTAATGTCTCCTTTGACGGCAACGACCTGCGGAAAGAAAAACGTTACGGTGAATTTCAATGTTGTGAAGGCCATAACTCGGAAATAAAGCACTTCCGGACACACGTTGTAATGAACTATTTTGATTGTCTACATGTGGGAAATATATACCTGAAATTATGCCCCGTATTTTTGAAACACCCTGTATAGCTCGACCAAGCGGCATATACTACCTCCTTCGTCTGTCTCTTTCCTTTCCGCTGTAAAGCGCTCAGGATCTCCAGGGCTCTAAAGCGCGCGCTTGCTCCTATGGGCATCAGTTGACATCACTGGTATAGGATAAGGACACAATCTAGTACATACAGTCACTAGGCTCAATACGTAATAAATATGCATCCATAAATAGTTCCTAACCACTAGGATCGCTACTATCGCCTCATCACAGACAATGCAAAATAGTACCGGCACACTCTATTGTTCCTAGTACCCTCACAACTCAAGCTTCGTGACTGTATATATTAGACTGTGCTAAGGCCTTGACTTGCTTTAAACTACGTAAACACTACACTCTTCCACTAGCTAAAACATCAGTGAATGGACAATACGTACAGCCGATAGGAACTGAAAATATATCTTCACTACTGTTTCCTTTCTCTGCCTTCCGTGATGATAGAGCTGACATGCGGTTCCGAAATTTGGATGTCTCTGCATTTTTGGCATGGTGAAAATACTCAAATCCTCGCACTAACTCTAGTTTCTGTCTGTGACCCTGTCACTCGACTTGCCTCATTTACTGGTATTCCCATTTCCTTGTTTTATTTCCCTCTCTTTATGCATGGCAACAGTGTGTTCACACACAAACACAAAGATAATCCTAGATAATTCCAAAGTTCAGAGCTACAGAGGTTTCAGATTACTTGTGAAATTACCTAAGCAATTATTATTGTATCTAGGTATAGTATGCATATAATTAACGCAAATAGTTACTGGGTCATAGCGTAGCCTATTACAAGAACCCCGTGAAAATTTTTAGAGGAGATGAAACAGTGTAATTACATTGTAACATAATGCCACTAGAGTCATGGAAGAGCTCTGTATTTCAGTGTGGAAGAGATTGAGCTGTTCTCCACATGTCGCATGTATAACTTATGCCTACGTTCTTTGGATAACTTGTGTGTTGGTAATTGTTGCGTCTAACGTCGACCATCATAATTATTCCTGGACGAATCGTATTGACAACGATTTTAACGTTAATTTTACTTTATGGGTGATAATGAATATATAAAGTATTCGTAACTTAATGTGTTACGTTTGAAGGACATATTCCTCATTCAATTCCACAACTATTTAAACTAAAATACTTTAGTGAAATTCGTAATAGTTTACGAGATTCACAAGTTTAAAGTTGGAAACTTTTGACGATAATTTCTCTAATAGTAGGCCTATATGTTTTGGGCAATAATATCACAAGAAACATAAAAAGTGTCTGTTGTTTATTATAAAATGTTAACAAAATCCTGCATGCACCTGTAGAGTAACGGGTAGAGCGTCTGACCGCGAAACCAGGTGGCCCGGATTCGAATCTCGGTCGGGGTTTTCCCGAGGTTTTCCCTCAACACAATGCAAGAAATGCTGGGTAACTATCTGTGGTGGACCCCGTACTCATTTTACCGGCATTGTCACCTTTATTTCATTCAGACGCTAAATAACCTGAGATGATACAGTGTCGTAAAATAACCCAATAAAAAACAAAGTCCCTGCAAAAGTCAATATCTACCTCAAAATAGTGAGACATGGAAGGATACAAATAATAACAGAAAAAAGTCTTCGTAAGTTTACAATAACTTGTAAAACATTAAAGAAAAACATAAAAAATACAGGATGCGGTGAACATATGAATCTCAGTGCCAAATGTCCTCCTTCAGCTTCCCTATACTTGACAGCTCGACGCACTTTTGAATGTGTGGCTTCCGCAATAAAGATCGGATGATGTCCTATGTTCTCTGCAGCAGCCTTAAAATATCACACCTCTTGAATAATACTGTCGTAACTCCAAAAAACTGAATTTTGAGTTACAGACAGTTTTGTAATCTTTATTTAATCCTTTATCAAGCAGTATAACTGTCGTATCTCTAAATTGAAGTGCAACGTCTACAGGGCTTATACTGATACTTGGTAATCCTTAGAATTAATACGACTTTGAAATGTTTATCTTGCATTTATTCAAAATAACTTTTGATAGTTACGACAGTATTATTTTAATGGTGCGAATGCCTTCATCATGTAGTAGCTGTGCCAAACCGTGGAATGTCTAACTCCGACTTGCAGCAATAGCTTCTTATGTTTAGTTGTAGATTTTCATTTGCGATCTTAACAACTCTATGTCTTATTTCTTCATTCGTTCTGGTTGCCCTTCTTTATGTTGTACATGGGAACTTTGAACATCATCACGTTCGTCTAAATTCCTGTAAGTACGTGTATGTGCTTCTCAAATTGTATGCCTGGGACTGAAGTAGTTTCTGATATTCCGCTCAGAATCTGCGGTATTATCATAGCACAATCCGTACACTATTCTTGATGATAGTATAGAAATGGCATTTTCACGATCACACACCAATGAAGTACTTCGTCAGTTGTCTCAGTAGATATCAGAATTGTATTTCATGCATAGTGATCATTAAGCTTCGGATAAAGTAGTTGTATCAGGATAGAGCCTTGACTTGCTTCAGACTAAGTAAACATTACCCTTTTCCACTAGCTATAACTCTACCTGCTGGGAAGAGCTCTCCTCACTCCCCAGGCCGTCACTACTGTCGGCTGGGGGATACGCGACAACTAGTTAATGTTTGTCAACAAAACGCACGGACCAAAAATGCCTATCCTGATATAGCTACTTTCTCCGAACCTTAGTGACCATCCTTTCAGTAGCATATCCCTTCTCTACTGGCAGCTGTATAAGCTAAGTGAGTGATGTAGTGGAATATTAAAGTGTTTGACGTCGGCAGAATAGCCAACCGTTCACACGCTATTATTTTCGTAACGGATTCATTTAGTATAGCCTAAGTATAAGTTGGGTTAAATCACTCTGGAATTGCTCAAGGAATACTCCCCTGCAATGTTCTACATTAAGTTACGAACACTATGTATAAATGGTGAAATGACATCAGGAGAAATGGAAGTATCTCTATAGTACCAGTACTGACACACATTTCATTTGTACTCGTTGAGATTTTAATTCTAGTTTTCGGCGTAAAAATCCTACGCCCAAGTCCTTTGGCTTACAGTGCACCCTCCATACATTGGGAAGTTGCTATACTCCTACATTCTGTTAATACAATGCAATAATAAAATATTGATTCACTTTTCAATTTTGTGAACATAATAGTAATATAGTTAATCTAAATAGTAAGGTAGTTCAAGTAAATGACAATTTTTGTAGATACGAGATATCACTTCTTAGCTATCTATTGGTTGGCTTAAGCAGTTCAAATCTAATCTTGCTACCTCATCAAAAACGAAACGTTTTGTGGTCTTTTCCATACACGAGAAGTAATGAGACTCTTTTAATATCTGCTTTTTTAATCTCTGCTGAGCTCGCTCTCATTCCAGCTGCAGTCTTCACTCTGGACTTACGTGGCGAGTACCTCTCATGGCCTTGCCGGTCGGCTTCATATTCCAGGGATGAAGGGCTTAATTAATCCCTGACGCCGTCTATGGTGATCGGATATTATTTCACAGTACCTACTCGTACTTACAGACTGACCGCGGGCTTTACCTTTCATATTCTTATTGACTGGCATTGTTCACTGTTAGTCATACCTTATGTAACATGTAATAAATGACAGCAAATGAACTAACAGACAATATCACAAGAAGACGCTGGTAGAATAACTTCTAGGCAGAGCATCGGTTTTCAAGTTGAGTTCAATTCTCGGCAAATCCAAGTGAAGTTTGTGGTAGACGGAGTTTTCATGAGGTATATTTTCTCTACATTCCTGAGTTTGTCTACCAGCCTTTAATTATTTCTTTATCATTCACTGCAATGAAAACCAATGATACGAAAAAGTCATATAATTAAGTTATTTTGCTATTTTCGTCATCGAGTATTAAACCTGACGTTCACATTTCAAAATAGTGACTGGTACGGGCGATAAAAATCATCAGCACGGATTCCTCCGAAAGGAAACGAAAGTTGGCAAGGCAATCCCGTTTCGTAGATTTACGGCACGTGAAAAAAACCTTATTCCCGATAGTGGACGTCAGGCAAAATTTGCCTGCCATTTCCTGCCCACGTCAAAATTTGAAGTAACACAATTCGCCTAATTTGGCGTGGATTTTTTCCCATCCTCCGCCTGTGATATTTACAATCGATATGCCCACGCATCGCATGATCGACGGCAGATGCAACAGTTGCACATCCATAGGGAGTGTCATGCTTACCATAGATACGAGAATATAATATAGGCTACAGAGAATCCAAGTTGGATATTGGCCGGCTCCACACATGCAAGTGTCAACAGCTGACGATTAATCAACACCCGGTATTTTTGGTCCGTTAACTCCCCACTTATATAAGGCAATAGTAAGCAAGACGCCAGCTTAGTTAGTGTATGTTTAGCTACTAATTCTTTAACAACGGCTCTTCACGTGCAAGTGTCTTTAATATTATTGTCTTAATTACAACAGCTCCTAATGTGCAAATGTCTTTAATAGGCCTATTATTGTGTGTGAATTACACCAGCTATTAATGTGCAAGTATATTTAATATAATTGTGTGCCAATTACAACAGCTCATAATGTGCAAGTGTTTTAATATTATTTGTGTGACATACAGCAACTCTGAATGTGCAAGTATCTTTAATATTATTGTGTGTTAATTACAACAGCTCTTAATGTGAAAGCGTCTTTATATTATTATGTTTTACTTACAATGACTCTGAATGTGCATGTTTAGTGTCTTTAATAGTATTGTGTGTGAGTTACAGCAGGTATTTTTAATATTACTGCATTGTGTGAATTACAAAAGCTCTTAATGTGCAAGTGACTTTAATATTACTGTATTGTGTGAATTACAAAAGCTCTTAATGTGCGTCGTTAATATTATTGTGTGTTAATTACAACAGCTCTTAATGTGAAAGCGTCTTTATATTATTATGTTTTACTTACAATGACTCTGAATGTGCATGTTTAGTGTCTTTAATAGTATTGTGTGTGAGTTACAGCAGGTATTTTTAATATTACTGCATTGTGTGAATTACAAAAGCTCTTAATGTGCAAGTGACTTTAATATTACTATATTGTGTGAATTACAAAAGCTCTTAATGTGCGTCGTTAATATTATTGTGTGTTAATTACAACAGCTCTTAATGTGAAAGCGTCTTTATATTATTATGTTTTACTTACAATAACTCTGAATGTGCATGTTTAGTGTCTTTAATAGTATTTTGTGTGAATTACAACAGGTATTTTTTATATTACTGCATTGTGTGAATTACAAAAGCTCTTAATGTGAAAGTGACTTTAATATTACTGTATTGTGTGAATTACAAAAGCTCTTAATGTGCGTCGTTAATATTATTGTGTGTTAATTACAACAGCTCTTAATGTGAAAGCGTCTTTATATTATTATGTTTTACTTACAATAACTATGAATGTGCATGTTTAGTGTCTTTAATAGTATTGTGTGTGAATTACAACAGGTATTTTTAATATTACTGCATTGTGTGAATTACAAAAGCTCTTAATGTGCAAGTGACTTTAATATTACTGTATTGTGTGAATTACAAAAGCTCTTAATGTGCGTCGTTAATATTATTGTGTGTTAATTACAACAGCTCTTAATGTGAAAGCGTCTTTATATTATTATGTTTTACTTACAATAACTCTGAATGTGCATGTTTAGTGTCTTTAATAGTATTTTGTGTGAATTACAACAGGTATTTTTTATATTACTGCATTGTGTGAATTACAAAAGCTCTTAATGTGAAAGTGACTTTAATATTACTGTATTGTGTGAATTACAAAAGCTCTTAATGTGCGTCGTTAATATTATTGTGTGTTAATTACAACAGCTCTTAATGTGAAAGCGTCTTTATATTATTATGTTTTACTTACAATAACTATGAATGTGCATGTTTAGTGTCTTTAATAGTATTGTGTGTGAATTACAACAGGTATTTTTAATATTACTGCATTGTGTGAATTACAAAAGCTCTTAATGTGCAAGTGACTTTAATATTACTGTATTGTGAGAATTACAAATTCTCTTAATGTGCAAGTGTCTACAATATTATTGTGTGTGAATTACAACAGGTCTTCACGTGCAGGTTTCTAACATTACTGTATTGTGTAAATTATAGAAGCTCTTAATGTGCAATTGTATTTCATATTATTGTATGTGAATTACAATGGGTGTCTTTAATATTACTGTATTGTGTGAATTACAAAAGCTCTTAATGTGCAAGTGTCTACAATATTATTGTGTGTGAATTACAACAGGCCTTCACGTGCAGGTGTCTTTAATATTACTGTATTGTGTAAATTACAGAAGCTCTTAATGTGTAAGTGTATTTCATATTATTGTGTGTGAATTACAATGGGTGTCTTTAATATTACTGTATTGTGTGAATTACAAAGGCTCTTAATGTGCGTCGTTAATATTATTGTGTGTTAATTACAACAGCTCTTAATGTGAAAGCGTCTTTATATTATTATGTTTTTCTTACAATAACTCTGAATGTGCATGTTTAGTGTCTTTAAGGGGAGACCGTACTGAGCCGGTGCTCCTATCTCTGCTATGTTAAATTGGTGATGTTCAAGTGCACATTACTAAAGACATATTGGAGATAGACTTCTGAAATTTTTATATGTTATTATCTATGATTCTGTGAGCAAAAGCAAGCAAAAATGAATACTCATTTAATTTATTTTGAATTAATGTTATGTTTTTTAAACTTTAAATTTTATATGAAATTTTCAACAGAAAATTTTTCGCCAAGAAAAAATTTTGAAACTATACACAAAACTTTTTGCTTGCGATTGAAGAGCTCTGTCTAGGGAAGGAGCATACAAAATTTCAGCTTTCTAACTTTAGTAGTTTCTTAGTAAAGTGGACTTACACATTGAAAAAATTAAAAATGAGAAAATTGCATTTAAACTTTACATATACCTTTCAAAATTTTCCAGCTCCATAATCTGGATTGTTGGCCTCCTCATCTTCTCTTCTTCTTTTGAGGTTTCTGTTCTTCTGTCTTGCTGCCTTGGACATCAATTCAACTGCCTGATCTGCCTTTGCCACTCGAATATCATCCAACTCTCTGAGAAATGTCAATGTATTATAACCCGGTGCTATACCTAAATTTTGTTACACTTTAGCTCGTCCTATGTTGCCTACATTAAAACTGATTACTGCGTCATAGACTCCTGCTTTCAAAGTTTTCAAGCCCACAAATGTAGTTTTTGGAACCCTCAACCACACCAAATTATTGAAGGATTCATTTGGATTTTGTGTCAATCCGTGTACACACTTCTTCAGGAGGTCTGGATGAGCAAGGTCTCTGTATATTGGCTTCAATTTTGTCATCACTTCTACTGGTAATCCATGATGTTTATATGTTGATTGATCCACATTGTATTTACACCAAGAGTCTGGTCCCTTAGGGCACAGCTGGTGGTGAGGTTGCTCGTCGGTTGACAACTTGTGGAAATATGTTGCCCACACAGCCCGCTTCATTTTATTTATATCATCTATATTATTTCTGATAGCATTGCCATAATACAGCTGCAATAAATCAATTGCGTCTTTTGTCAATCTATTTCTATCCCCAATGATCTTACCATCAGCTAGTTTTTGCCCTTTCATATCTTTCACCAATTTTCTCAGTCGATTGCCCATCCTCTTCTGTACATGTCCGAAACATTCCCATTTTTCAATTTTAAAATGTTCACCATATGGTTTCTCATTCACAACTTGTTGGAAACCTCTAGTGTCTCCATCTCCGAGGTAAGTGGAATACCTCACACCCCTTTCTTCTATAGATCTCTTGAAAATCTGCACCGCTCCTTCAACTTCCATCGTTCCACTTGCTCCATCAAAGTTTTTAACACAGTTGCTAGTGTGATCAACTTTGTTCTTTGTCACTACACAGCCATGACAATATTTAGTTAGGCATACCACATCTACAACCTTACCATTGTCTATGCTAGTTGCTGTGACCACACCGTTCAGTGAAGTGTGGCCACGCTTTTGCCAGCTCCCATCTATAGCAATAGCAATATCTGTTGAACCAGCATTTTCTTGAACTGCTTCCTTTGCTGCCTCAACCATGCACTCTGTTGCCACTTCTCCAAGAGACCTTTCTATAACTTCAGTTACTTTCTGGAATCTTGTAGGTGGTTTGGGAAGATTCAATACAGAGCACAAAACTTTACTAGCAGCACTTCCCTTTCCTATGCAACGCATACTATATACAAATCTCAAATTCACCTCATACCCATTGTTTGTATATTTAGAGGAAGGAAACGTATGTTCTTCTCCACAGTTTTTGCACACTAGCACTAATCTACAAGCTAAACCCCTACGAGAATTACTATTTTCTAAAACTGAAATACAGTTTGTGCTGCTACAATATTTACACTGTACAAAACCAGATATAGCTTCAGACAGAAGTTCAATATCAACAAGAAGGTAACCAGTTTTTTGTTTGCCTGCCACGAAACTATTGTCAGACTCATCTTTACACAGATCATCAAACAGTTTCTTCGATGAAGCAAGTTTTATATTAGAAGCACTAGCTGGTGTTGTTTCACAATCCTTAGGCCTACTATCTACACGTGGTGTTGCACTTACACTACTATTTACATTTTCTACACTAGTATTTACAGTTTCTACACTAATATTTACACTGTTCACGGACCCACTCACTTTGTTTTTACACTTATTTACAGTATTTACACTACCATCTTTATTTCTCCATTGGTTTCCAAGAAATTTTCTCTTCCCAAACTTTTTCAGACGACCCATGTTGCATTCAAACAAATAACCATGTGTTATTTTGATCTGAAGTTAGGCACGAAGTCAGCAGAGTCGCCAATAGCACAAATATTCAATTCCCTACACGACTGGAGCACGTTCATAAATTCTTTCCCCATAGTTCCAAAGATATATCGCATTGTATCAGTGACAGCAGAGAAGAAACGAAAGTGGAAGTGGCTCGACCTATGCACAGCTGTCAAAAATCCTAAAAAAGGGACACTTACAGCCAAAAATTAGGTTTTATTTTTACATATTTATATTCTTAACATATTAAAGTATTTAATAGAGCTAAAATCTCATTTTCGAAATTTTCACCAAAATTCACTACAGTCTCCCCTTATAGTATTGTGTGTGAATTACAAGAGGTATTTTTAATATTACTGCATTGTGTGAATTACAAAAGCTCTTAATGTGCAAGTGACTTTAATATTACTGTATTGTGAGAATTACAAAATCTCTTAATGTGCAAGTGTCTACAATATTATTGTGTGTGAATTACAACAGGTCTTCACGTGCAGGTGTCTTTAATATTACTGTATTGTGTAAATTATAGGAGCTCTTAATGTGCAAGTGTCTTTCATATTATTGTGTGTGAATTACAATGGGTGTCTTTAATATTACTGTATTGTGTGAATTACAAAAGCTCTTAATGTGCAAGTGTCTACAATATTATTGTGTGTGAATTACAACAGGTTTTCACGTGCAGGTGTCTTTAATATTACTGTATTGTGTAAATTACAGAAGCTCTTAAAGTGCAAGTGTATTTCATATTATTGTGTGTGAATTACAATGGGTGTCTTTAATATTACTGTATTGTGTGAATTACAAAGGCTCTTAATGTGCGTCGTTAATATTACTGTGTTAATTACAAAAGCTCTTAATGTGAAAGCGTCTTTATATTATTATGTTTTACTTACAATAACTCTGAATGTGCATGTTTAGTGTTTTTAATAGTATTGTGTGTGAATTACAACAGGTATTTTTAATAATACTGCATTGTGTGAATTACAAAAGCTCTTAATGTGCAAGTGACTTTGATATTACTATATTGTGAGAATTACAAAAACCTCTTAATGTGCAAGTGTCTACAATATTATTGTGTGTGAATTACAACAGGTCTTCACGTGCAGGTGTCTTTAATATTACTGTATTGTGTAAATTATATAAGCTCTTAATGTGCAAGTGTCTTTCATATTATTGTGTGTGAATTACAATGGGTGTCTTCAATATTACTGTATTGTGTGAATTACAAAAGCTCTTAATGTGCAAGTGTCTACAATATTATTGTGTGTGAATTACTAAAACACGCCTTCACGTGCAGATGTCTTTAATAATACTGTATTGTGTAAATTACAGAAGCTCTTAATGTGCAAGTGTATTTAATATTATTGTGTGTGAATTACAATGGGTGTCTTTAATATTACTGTATTGTGTGAATTACAAAAGTTCTTAATGTGCACCGTTAATATTATTGTGTGTTAATTACAACAGCTCTTCACGTGCATGTGTCTTTAATATCACTGTTTTGTGTAAATTGCAAAAGCTCTTAATGTGAAAATGTCTTTAATATTACTGCATAGTGTGAATTAAAACAGCTCTTAAGGTGCAAGTGTCTTCAATATTATTGTGTGTAAATTACAACAGCTGTTCACGTGCAGATTCTTTACTATTACTGTTCTGTATGAATTACAACAGCCCTTAATGTGCAACTGTCTTCAATATAGCTGTATTGTGTGAATTACAAAAGCACTTAAGGGGATACTCAACTATATTTTGAAACTTTTTTCCTATTTGACCAATCTTTTTCAAATTTGGAGAAAAAGTTAATATACATATGGAAAGTAACATGCAAAATCTCAGCTCATTAGATCCAATACTTTTCAAAATAAAAATATTTCAATTTTTAATCAATCATTAATTGAATATCATTTTTAATTATCATTTTTTATTTTTTGGCTTTGTGCATTTGGCTGTGACTTCTCAATGAATAGGGGAAGAATTCTGCCTATTGATTTAGTTCTGTCAAGTAAATTAGCGTAGAAATTTAATTTTTCATTCCTATGACACTTTTTCTCCAATTTTTAAGTTGATTGTCCCCTTAAGGTCCCAGTGTCTTCAATATTATTGTGTGTAAATTACAACAGCTCTTCACGTGTAAGTTTCTTTAATATTACTGTATTGTGTGAATTACAACGGCTCTTAATGTGCAAGTGTTTTAATATTACTCTATTGTGTGAATTACCACAGTTCTTAATGTGAAAGTGTCTTCAGCATCATTGTGTGTAAATTACAACAGTTCTTCACGTGCAGATGTCTTTAATATTACTGTATTGTGTGAATTACAACAGCTCATCACGTGCAGATTCTTTAATATTACTGTTTTTCTGTTTTGTGTGAATTACAAGTTTTAATATGCAAGTCATCATCATCATCATCATTGGCATTACGGCCCTTATAGTTTAGCCTTAGCCTCCCTCAGAACATCCGACCAATCACTCCTGTCTAATGCTCGTGTTAATATGCAAGTGTCTTTAATAATATTGCGTGAGAATAACATCTAGTTTATTGAAATGTCCACCCACATGTTAACACTACAACCGAGCATTTTTGCGTGTGATATTTATTTGAAAACATAGTCTTCTAGAGAAGTTTGTAGTTAATTTGAATAGATATTTTCTAGCATTCTGGTTCCATATAGAGATAGTCTAAGAAAACTTGATCTTAGATTAATTTAAGGAAACAGGATCGATAAACAATAGAATTCATAGGTGAAAACGATGTGTTTTACCGAAAGAAAAACTTAATGAAGTTGGACAATCATTAATAATAATAATAATAATAATAATAATAATAATAATAATTTATTTATTTATTTAATCTGGCAGAGCTAAGGCCAGTAGGCCTTCTCTTCCGCCCAGCCAGACTCTAATTCTAATTGAATATAATTGCTTACATAGTTATTACATTAATATCTAGAGCATAAAACAACATGAAAGTAAATAATGAAAGTTGGTTAAGTAATGTTAGTGTGACAATAATAAACATTGGTAAGAAATAGTTATATAAAAATAATGATAATAATAATAATAATAATAATAATAATAATAATAATAATAATAATAATAATAATAATGAGATAATTTAGATATTTATTTGTGATATATATAGCCATTAAACATTGAGAGACCTGAAACAGTTATTACTGTTAACAAGAATTGTTAGAATCATTAGAACGTTCTCCAAAGAAAACTCTACGTCGTGTTTCACGGGAAGTTAGATTTTTAAGAAGTTCAGCCCATAGAGCTACTACATTGATAAAATTGAAATCTTTTGGGGAGTAAAGTCTTACTTCAGAAAGGAAAAATGGAGCTCTACCTTCTTCTTCTTCTCCTTCTTCCTACATCATACCTTAATACCTTTTATAAAGCAATTTGTTCATTCAGACCTCATGACAAAGAACTTAGGTATTCTGAATGATGGGCGAGAAGTAAGAGATTAAGTTCTATATTTGGGTTTTATTTACTTTGCCATATTCGTTGTTCTTTTTTTAATAATTCTACTAGTTTAGAAGATGGCACAATTAAAATATTGCTTACATTATTTTTAACTGTGTCAAGGCCTTTACCTTTCCACATGAGAATGTAAAAGCGTCTCTTCAAAAAGCTCTTTATATCTATTCCTGAAACGTAATTGCAGCCATTTGATCTCTGCCTGGAATACATGCACACTGATTTATCCTACATTCATTTCAGAAGCTCTCTCAATTTCCACTTGAACATCGATAAAGTAATAAGCATTGCAAGACTTCGTGCATGTCAGACAGAACACTGTACTGCCACACGAAATAAAACAGCACAAATCAGAGTTATTCACTTATCTATTTTAACTGATCATTTAACTTCATCTTTCAATAGAATATAGAAATGTTTATAAAACATTCGCTTTATTGGCTTTATTTCTCTTCATTGAAGTTTGACCTACTTAGAACAGGAAGAGGTGTTTTCAACTACTTGGAGGAGGAGAAAATCTTATATGACAGTTAATATGTTCCAAATTTAAAGGATGTCTTAAGAATAAAATGATTCAAAATAAATGTTAATGAAATCTTATAAGTTAATGGCTTTCAAATCTGGTTATGAAACCTGGACGGACATTTAAAGGCGATATCATAAGTTTATAGTTATTTTCAAGAGAAGTGACCAAAGTATTTTTTTTTTTCATGAAGAACACAAGCGAAGCCGTGAGATGAATAGATATATAGAAGTGTTGTATTCTGAATTTAGAGTATTTGATATCTATCAAATTTATAACACTGTCTTATTGAATTTCGTAAACAAAAACCAAAATATATTTAATTTTTATTCACATAAATATAAAACTAAAAGTTCAGACAACATAATTATGCTTGACAGAACCTAAATGTACCAAACTGTAGCTTATAATCACAGTAGCAACTTCGATTCAGAACTCTATAACATGATAACAGCTAAATTGCCAAACATTCAATTTATTAATGACGGTAGTATATTATACACACTACTTAAAAGGCGTAATTGAAGCTTTGTTATTTGAAGTGTTGTATCAGTGAAGAAGTGTGTTGTGTCAGTGAAGTGCGAAGTGTGTTCTGTAAGTGAGGTGTGTTTGTGTCAGTGAAGTTTTATAGTTTATAGTGGTAGTGCAAAGTATTTGAACAGCGAAATGTTTTTTGAAGTGTTAGTGAAATCAGAATAGTATCAGTGAAATGTGTCGCAGTTCCAGTGCAGTGAGTGAGTTGACAGCGAAATGAGTGTAGTGCTAAAAGATACTTGTGCATGTATGAACATATCATACCCTACTCGTGGGTTTTAGTTCGAACTTGGGATTAAGACACAAATTAGATTTATTTTAATTGTTATTTTAAGTGATCGTGCTTCATTTAACTTCGGTTGCACCTTATTATTATTATTATTATTATTATTATTATTATTATTATTATTAATTATTATTATTAATATTAATATTACTATTAGTATTATTATTATTACTACTACTACTGTGTAATAAAAAATTAAAATATAATGGTTATAATTCATCAAGAGAAGAGAAGACGTTAATACCACAGTATCTCAAGTCTTATAGAAAGAAGATTTTAACAAGACCAAGAGTGGGATGTACAGAACATTGCTGTGAAGTCGAAGCAAATCTACAGGCTGGTGATGGTGGTGGTGGTGGTGGTGGTGAGGAGTAAACTGAACGAAAACAGTTTATGCTTGTAATAATAAATAAGGCGATATGCGAACAAAACAATGCATGTCATAAGCTTTACCTCTTGAGTTAAGGTTGCATGGAAGCTTGCAGTGCGGGCTAGATCAAAGGATAATATCCGCCCGCTGGAAACAAATAATTGAGTCGCTCTTCGGAGCTGTAATTACATTCACACGAGGACTAGTATTAAGTTCATCCCATGTTTACACCAATATCATGTGGAGAGGTTTTCCTGCAATTTCAAACGATTAGATCTTCGTAAGGTTCATTGTAAAGACTCACTGTATATCGTAGCACTTTATTTGAAAGTGAAATTGTGATTCCTTTTACTTTCCAACGGACACATTCATTATTATTATTATTATTATTATTATTATTATTATTATTATTATTATTATTATTATTATCATTATTATTACCGCAATATTTGTTTTCAATATGATCGGCTACAGGCTTTACAACACGTATGCCTGTTCTGTCAAGTACAATATTTATTCAATTCACCTTCCAATGTCTCATGTTTTCTTTCTTTTAAGGAACACTATAACTGAGATTTTACAAGAAATGGCCAAAACATAAATTTCCCTTTTTCGGTATGAAAATGTTCCTTAAACACTTACGAAGTTGGTAGCTATACATTTCTTGCCTCTACGTCTTCTTTGAGGTCCAGAAATAATTTTTATATCTGAAATCTAACGTTGAGAAATCTTGAGTATGTTAAAAATTAAGAGCTGAACAAATTTTTGTGTAAATAAAAAATATGAATAAATAAATTCCAATTGTAGGAAATGTATTCTGCTTAAGATAACATAAATATCATTAACTTTTCAACGTTAAAAGTTTCCTCTCAATCAGCATCCATGTGAAGAACAGTTGGAAGAAGAGCAGTTTGTCTTCAGGAAGAGAAAAGGACGAGAGATGCAATTGGACTGCTACGGAAAATCGGCAAAAGATACCTACAGAAGAATAAAGAAGTGTATGTAGTATTTGTGGATTTAGAAAAGGCTTTTGACAAAGTAGATTGGAATAAACTGATGGAGATCCTAAAGAAAATTGGTGTGGACTGGAAAGAGAGAAGACTGTTCAGTAAACTTTATATGAAACAACGAGTGAAAGGATAGAAGAAGAAATGTCAGAAGATGTGAAATAAGAAGAAGAGTAAGTCAAGGATGTCTTTATCACCTACCTGTTCAACATCTACTTGGATGATATTGTAAAGAACTGTTTTCACAACATGGGAGGAGTGATAGTAGGAGGAGAAATAAATTGCATAAGATTTGCTGATGATATGGCGTTGTTAGCAGAAGAGGAAATGATACTAAAGGATATGCTACTGGTGCTAAATCACAGCTCTGAGCAGTATGGGATGAATATAAATGCCAACAAGACGAGGAGCATGGTCATAAGAAGAAAAGTAAAGAAGGTAAACTTGCAAGCAAGTGTACAGCTTCAAATACTTCGGGTGTACTATAAGCAGTAACATGAGCTGCTGCCAGGAAGTGAAAAGGAGGATAGCAATGGCCAAGAAAGCTTTTAATAGAAAAAGGAGCACCTTCTGCGGATGTCTGTAAAAAGAACTAAGGAAGACTAGAGACATGCTTTGTACGGAGTGTGGCATTGTATGGGGAATTACAACGAAGTGAAGAGAAGCGAATAGAAGCATTTGAAATGTGGATAAGGAGAAGAATGGAACGTGTATAGTGGACAGAAAGAATAAGAAATGAAGTTGTGTTGGAATGAGTGGGTGAAGAAAGAATGATGCTGAAACTGATCAGGAAGAGGAAAAGGAACTGGTTGGGTCACTGGCTGAGAAGAAGCTGCCTCCTGAAGGATGCACTGGAAGGAAGGATGAACGGGAGAAGAGTTCGGGGTGGAAGAAGATATCAGATGATAGACGACATTAAAATATAGGCTATGGATCATAAGGGGAAACAAAGAGGAAGGCAGGAAAGACTGAAGAAAGCTGGGTTTGCAGTGAAAAGACCTGCCCTTGGGCAGAACACTAAATGAATTAAATGAATGAATGAAGAAAATATGAACTTGCTATATTTAAATGCAATGCACATGAATTATTTTCATTATATCACTAATTTTCATAATTGAAATATAATTAACTTCAAAACTAGCAGTTCGAATGACCTTAAAATTTGCATACAACTCATTTTTAATGCATTTAACAAACATTTAAAAATGAAAGAAATCTGCCTAAAAATAAGGAGGTGGCATGCAAAAGCGGACATGTCCACAAGTTTCAAAAAATGGAATGGAACTTACAGGATAAGCGGAATGTTAATACAACTTGCAAATTAAGTGAACTCGAACGTGTCACATGAGGCCATTAAGAGGCGCTGATTCAAGTCACGTGATGTTTGTGCATTGTGAATGTGAAGTCAATGGAGTCTGTATTTTATACATGGACGTAAGAGTTGGCAGGACGTGGAGTAGCAGAAGTGGCTTCAGCCTTGTTACTTTTTTTTAACTTGTTGATTTTAAAGATAAAACTATGGTGAAACTTTTCTGTGATGTGTGTAAGACACAAAACAAAAGCAATATTTTGCTTCATACCCTCATGTATTTTCTTAGAACACATGATTTTTCTGTTGAAAAAATTCATCTCACTTTTCCAGTGCGAGGACACAGTTTTTTACCTACTGACCTGTTTTTTAAGGTATTTTCTTAAATGAGAAATCATTACAATGGTGTTATGCAAAAAGCACTTACCCCTCATTTCATACCGATTTCTTGTGTCAAATATTCACAATTTAGGTAGAAATTATCGTAACCATTGTGTACATTTCATACTTTCAGATAGTACATTTGAAAATTGGCCTATAAGTTACAGGGTTAAGGGGTATAAGTGCCATCCGTTTCACAGACGTCGGGGACGGCCTACAGAATAAAAAAATGTTCATACAACATAGGGTCAAAACTTGATAGATTTCCCCAAAAAAATATATTTTCTTATTTTATTTGCGTTATACTGCTTATATCATTAGTAAATTTACGAAACCAATTACATCAGTAGGTATATCTAGCAAAGAGTTAACATTAGTTTAAATAAATATTCGTGTGTTGTATTACGTTTTCGTAAAATTAAATAAAATTGCATGCTTAAATTTGTTAATTTTCTGGCGTGAGAGACGTGGCAACGTTCAGCAGGCAGTACTCTGCACAGACGTAAGTACTGTACGAGTCAGCTGAGCTCAAGCTCCCTGTCCATAGTTCTACTGCCAAGCGGATGACAGTTCAGTACAGGGTATTCGATAAACAACTTATGTCATTCACAGTTTAGGAATATCATATGTTATTAATTTATGGAGAAAGTCGTGGCAATTCAAGTAAGGCAAGAAGGATGTACCGTCAACGTTTTTCTCAAAGAAGGTTACCTAATCAGCGAAATTTTGTAGCAGTTTCTTAATGATTATTAGAAACTAGAAGTCTCTTTACCCCGTTTCGACAATCACACAACCAGAAATTTGTTTAAAACGATACTGCTTTACGGAAGCGGGAGAGATTAAAATGTTGCATTAGAAAAAAATTTCGTGTGATTTTGTACAGAACCATTATTGTTTATTTTTTAGACGTACAATAAAAATGGAGCAATATTGTTACATAAAATGTAAATTTATCATAATGTTCTATTAATAAGATTGAAAGTTTGTATTTGCTGCTCTTTTTATGTAAACAACAGTATTATCATGGTCGCCGCTGCATTAGAACAGAGCACCTGTTTTGTACCGGTATGTCTGCAGCCGCTTGAGCTGTACTGTGTACTTCTTAACACCCTCCTGCCCGCTTCAACTATACTGTGTATTCTAAACTCCCTCCTCCTCCCCATCAAGCAACGTTGCAGAACGTCTATTATTGTAAACTTTAATAATTAGTTAAATATTGCAATTAGAAAAAAAAATTGTAAGGACATTTTTTTCTTCCTTATGACATGAATAATCATCAGCTAAAATAATAACGCTTATACTCCTTACACCTATATAGTCCTGTTTAACTGATTTCTTTTAAATATGTTAAAATTTAATTTACTGAAAACCACAGCCTCGTGACTTGATTCATTTTTGCATAACACCGCCCATATTACATAAGTAGTGAAAGTGGAATACAACACATCCAAGAAGATGGAGCCACTGTGTATAGTATAGAGGTCCGAAACAATGGAGATTAACAACGTTTAAATGTATAAAAATTTATAAGTGGTTATCAGTATTAAAATTAAAAGGCTTCTACCTTGACATATTTGCTATGTAGGCCTACGTTGAAGGATTCGATTTGTGTGGATGGCTACTGCCGACCGTAATATAGTTGACTCATACGAGTGATAACTTTATGCTATGAATGGGTTATGTCACAAAGTTAAACAGTTTGTTGTTTCCAAATGAGGGAAATGACGCTATGATAAATCAATTAGGAGAAATTAGTTTAAGTTGTAATTAGAAATCGACTGTGAAAATTGCATACCTAGGCTATAAATAAAGCAACCCTTGTGTTCGTTTCCTCTACATCACTAGTCAGGTTGAGTTTAGATTTCTTTCTAAAACTGTAAATTCCCTGAAGTCAATCGGCTTAAAAGCTGAACCTTGTTAAAGTATTTCCCATAAATTTACTATCTACAATGAACAGACTTGTAACTTGTCTGCCTTCTGTTTGAGAGCTACAGGCAGTTTACCATTACCCTCTATTTTCACTCTCTTCATTACAAAAAAAAATCACTTCTTTTCTCAACGTACGACGATATAGCTTTTACTTGTACTTAAATATTCAGAATCATTCCAGCATTTGGAGCGTTTGATAACAGAAAAGGTTAATTTTAATTGTTTAATAAATGACGCTATATAAACCGCGAGATAACCAAGCGGTTGATAATAGTATTCTGACGAAAAGAGACCCAAGATTCGCCACGAGATTACCTGATAATCGCCTTGAAATTGCAGAAAACTTCGGGAAAACCTAACCACGTAATCAGCTCAAGGGGAATAAAAGGAGAACAAGGGAAAGACAAGAAAGAGGCCGTTGCATATTTATATTGTTGTTGTTTAATAAACTATCCGAAGACAGATCTGAACCTCACAAGTGATACCAACATGGCACCACTTATGAGGCAACTAGGCCAGGAAGTAATGCGGTAGGGTGGCCAGTTTCTTTCCCCCTCCATTGCATATACCGTCAAATATCTACATTTTACACTAATCAGACTTCAGATGTATACAAACAATTGCTTTTCATCTGACACATACCGTCAAGTGAGATGTACTGCCTGATATAATACATGTACAGCTGTCAAAAAAAAAAAAAGTGGCCGCACTCGTGAACAGCGAATATTTTCGAAGTCCACTTGGGGTCGCGGCGATGTTACACGATGCATGTGCTTGTACAAGCAGTTCCCGAACTATGAAAGTGTTTCATGTCTGCGCCTCGTAGGCCAGCGGTAGAGTGCTTGTTTAGTGATTCAAAGGTTGTGGGTTCGGGCCTTCTTCAAATTTTCATTTTATTTTTTAATCGTTCTTTAGCGATGTAAATGCTATTCAAATTATAATTTATATTCAGTTATCGTTCTTTATGGATATCGCGTTATTTATATTTTGTTATCGTTCTTTAGAGATATGAATAAAATTCAAGTCATAATTTGTATTCTGTTATCGTTTTATAACGATATGAATAACAATTTTTATTATTGTATCTCCAATGGTGGTTAGCCCTATTTTACATATGTATGTTAGGGCTATAGTTTCATACACAAAAAAGATAGGCATAAAGAGAAATAGAAAAGAAAATTAAATTAGCTTACGCGATGTAAACAAAACATAAACAAACCGTAAATTAGGCATTGCGATTGCAAAATAAATATCAGGTATCAATTTGAAACATATAAAAACATTAACAACACACATACGTAACACTTCTATAACACAAATATGCAACCTTCCGTACCATACATCATAAATTAATACACAATAGTCATACAAACACAATCAAACTATAATTCCGACATTGCGACGACATCAAGCATCACATAACTGACTCACATACATAACAAATCAAGCATCCGTTACAACACATACACTTCAACATAGTAACCACACTTTTAAAAGTTACAAATTTGGCTCCAAGAAGAATAAATAGGACACTGTTACTAATTACTATTCTTCTACAATTTCTTAAATATATATGTAATAAATCTGTGAAATTCCGATATGAATAGTATTCACGTTTTTTATATTGTTATCGTTCTTTAGCAATATAAATAATATTCAAGTTATCATTTATATTCTGTTTTCCTTCATTAGCATTATAAAACAGTATTCAAGTTATTTATATTGTTATTGTTCTTTCGCAATATAAATAATCTGTATTTTATGTAAGTAATTATTATAACACAAATAACCATCCTTCTTTGTAAAATAGGTTATTTTATTTAGATAATTAAATAAGTATTATATAATATCTTATATTAATTAAACAAACCGATATTTATCATTGATATTCTGTTATCGTTCTTTAGTGATACTGTATAAACAATATTCTAGTTATTTATATTGTAATCGTTCTTTAGCGATATAAATAACATAAATTTAATATTAGGTTTGGAAAAATCCAGTTGCACAATACTGATATTAGTTTTTCTTTTTGTATTATTACATTATACTATCTTGAACCACAATAAAATGAAAAGGAGTAACGAGGAATTGAACCTGAGACGTTGACATCTAAATTTCGACGTTCGTCCGCTGAGCTACGAGGGCAAAAGTGTGGAAACATTTTCGGAAAAATTGGCCCAATCACACTCTAAGATTTTCTGATGATTCGTAGAAGCTAGTCCAGGATGCGGGGGGCCAAGGCTAATTGAGATTTTCCGGTCTCTGATCGGGTTAAACATCCTGATAGAATTAATATTTAACCCTTGCCGTGACTTTCGGTGAAGTCCGGAGGGCCCAATTAGTCAAATCCACTCTCCTCATCTCCATGCTTGGGTCCCCTGGAATTTAATAAGATGCGAAAGAGATAGTGGTGTGCGGAAAGCAACGGGACGTTACCGCATTTAGGCCTATCCTTCCCAAGAAAAACTGCAAACATGAACAAAGGAAGCTTTTAATAGAAGAAGAAGGATCTTCTGCGGACCTCTGGAAAAAGAACTAAGGAAGAGACTAGTGAAGTGCTTTGTATGGAGTGTGGCATTGTATGGGGAAGGAACATGGACATTACGACGAAATGAAGAGAAACGAATTGAAGCATTTGAAATGTGGATGTGGAGAAGAACGGTGCGTGTGAAGTGGACAGACAGAATAAGAAATAAAATTGTGTTTGAAAAAGTGAGTGAAGAAAGAATGATGCTGAAACTGATTAGAAAGAGAAAAAGGAATTGGTTGGGTCTCTGGTTGAAAAGAATAATAGAAGACATTAGGATATGTGGATCATATGCGGAGACTAAGAGGAAGGCAGAAAATAGGAAAGATTGGAGATTGCTGGGTTTGCAATGAAAGACCTGCCCATGGACAGAACACTTATGTATGTGGGTATGTTCAGAATGCCTGGAATATCGTGTCTAAGAACAGTCGCTATTTGCAAAGACTAGTCGATTCCATGCCCACTCGACTGCAAGATGATCGAGATAAGAGGAAGATAGACTAAATATTGAATTGTGGCTTTTTGTTTTGTTTTTTGAACGCTTAATTGTTTGAATGTTTTAAGGCCGACGCCAGTAAATTTGTTTTGTTTATGCCACGAAAGATATTTTTATTGAGAATAAAATCTTTTTTCTTTACATTTACAGCCACAGTATCATAATGATAAAGTCATGGCATAATATATTAATGAACCTGATGTTAATTACTAAAATAATCGTAAAAGAGAAAGGAGCCATTATGTATAGTTTGTCTCTCTCAAAAACATAACAAAAAAGAACATAAAAAGCACGAGGTTGTAGTCGAACGCAGGACCTCATGAATAAGAGGCCGGAACGCTACCATTACGCTATCGAATCACAGACAGAATACTTCGATTATAACTGTAGATATCAGGCAACGTGGTCCAACAACATGTAACATCGCCTGTCTCCGAATTATAGCGAAGATACCCGAAGGGAACTTCGTTCCAGGAGGGCGGCCACTTTTTATTTTGACAGCTGTACATATTAGTCAGAACTTTAATGTTATAATATTATTATTATTATTATTATTATTATTATTATTATTATTATTATTATTACTCGTGGGGTTTAGTTCGGACTTAGGGTTAAGATACAAATTAGATTTATTTTAAATGTTATTATAAGTGATCGTGCTTCATTTAATTTAGGATGTGCCTTGTTAATATCATTATGCTATTGTTATTTATTATTACAATTATTATTATTATTATTATTATTATTATTATTATTAATTATTAGTAGTATTATTATTAATTTATTATTGTGTTTATTATTAATTGTCATTTGAGTAGAATTAGTTACCACTGCCACCGAGTATTTACCCATTTGCAGTGTACATACTTACATACATACATACATACATACATACATACATACATACATACATACATACATACATATTTAGTACTATTACTATTATCGGGACGCGCAGTAGCGTCGCAGTTAAGGTGTCCCATTACAACCCGGAAGGTTACGGATTCGATTCCCGATGGGGTCATGGAGTTTTCCCATTGATATAATTTTTCCGGCCGCACTCCGTTCCTGGGATTTAGCCTACTCAGCCTCTAACAGCAATGAGTACCAGAGTGTTGAGAAAGTAGCCAAAAACACAGAACTCACATCCCTTCTGCTACCCAGTGGCGATTGTATTGAGGTGGAAGCCTTAACATCCCGACTTCCTAAGAGTTTTTTGGGGTCTGAAATGGGATAGATTGCATTTTAACCATCACTCTAGTGAAACAATAAGTCCTAATATATCTTCAATTGTCCATACCAATGCTCTATTAACATCAGGTATTCTGATTTACAATCATTGTAAATGTATGAATAAACTTAATCCCTCGAATGTTGGCTTAGCTTTTCGAGGGCCGAATCCGCGACGGATCCCTTCATTTACACTAGCTGCAGCACTTTGTGCGTCCTACAGATTACATGCGTTGACTGTCCAAGTCCTACAGGTGGCCTGGTGGCATTCGTGGATCTGACACTGACAGGTGGGCCATACTGCCTAAGCTCTGACGGACCCAGGGCCCATCCTCAAACGAGTACAGTACGATTATTTATTCCTGACAGTCGCCCACAATGTGCGCCTGGGTCAGGCTAGTCCATTAAGTTACGCCAAGTGGTGTTCGGGTTAGTCAATCGCTTGCATTCAGAGCGATCGGATGTAAAGTGTGCGGTAGAGCGGTGTGTAACTATAACGTCATTGGTGTTTCCAGTACAGTTAAACTGTACTGCATTTCTTTACTGACAGCTCGCCCTTATCTCTACTCCGAAGCTCTCCCCACTACTCCTATTACTTTTCCTCTTTCGCGTCGCCGAGCTGTCAGGACTAAATAATCGGTCTGTACCTCAAAAGTTTCAGAAACCGGAACCCGAAGCCTTGTCTATATGAGCTTCGGAAACTAGTACTATCCCGAAGACTTCACCCCAACTAATGTTAATTGTAGTAGATTATAGATGAATTTTATTGAGGGGAATGGGCAGAGTGGTAGTGAAATTATAGAGAGAAACGGGAATATCGTGAGAAAAGCCTTTATAATGTCTGCTTTGTTTATGACTAATTCAATCAGGACCTGGCCGAGTATCGTATCCGGTTAGGCTGGATGGAAGACTAGCTCGCCAGCGCTTGAGCATACACGAGGCTTTCCAAGAATTTAAATTCACATAAACCCTTTTAATGTGTCGAGAATTGTAAAATCAATTCATATTCTGTTTTATTCTAATTTCTTGCCTTTCTCATTTTCCAGTAAAGCGAGTGAGATCACAAAACTGATCAAATAAGATCACTTAGTATGTGTTCTAAATTCCAGGAACGAGTCAATAAAGATGTGTATAACTTTATAGCTGCATTACGTGCTATTACAGTAAAAAATATTCATTTTTATATCACAGTACAAAATATGTGTAACATATTCTATCGTTCACGGCCATCGTGAGCTCCAATAAATTACTATAGTATCACGCAAACTTGTTGATTACACTTGGCCGTGGAATCGTATACATATGCAGCAGCATTTAGCCAAGAAATATGAACTCAAACGCCTGCAAAATACTCTTATCATGCTTCTGAAAATTTGTCAATGTCACGCCATTTCAATACAAATAAGTTAAACGCGAAGGGTTAACGTAATTTTTATATGATATAATTGAAGACCTCCGTCGAAAAAGAGTGTAATATCAAATTAATTAAATATGTGACTTTGGTGAAAAATTAATTTTGAAGCATTAATTTATAACAATAAATGAATGCATTCAATAGCTCAATAAACTTGTATCCCTGATTAATCAAATGTTTCTGCTAGTAAATATAGGTCTTACGAAATATACCCCTGAAATGATTTTCTTTTCTCATAAAGCGTGTATTAAAGATTTTTTGGTTACACCCTTATTCGAGGGAGGTCTTCAATTAAGGCCTTTATAATAATATTTTAAATATGAGAAACGCAGTGAATAGTTTTCCTCTTCTTCCTGTTATGTATTAAGCTTTAGTGGCCTGTTACAGTCTAATTCTATATTTTATTGTCTTCCACTCCACACAACATCTCTGTATTCCTCCTCCTTCACTGTTGCTACTTCTCGTCACTGGAACTCTGTCGTCTGAAGTCAAGGACTGCCGAACATTGAAATCTTTCAAATTCAATAATTCATCTTAAGATGAGTTGCCAAACTAACTTATTGTTATGACAAGTGGTGTATTGCATGTATTGCCGCCTGAAGTCAAGGACTGCCGAACCTTGGAATCTTTCAAATTCAATAATTCATCTTATGATGAGTTGCCAAACTAACTTATTGCTATGACAAGTGTTGTATTGCATGATTCCACGTATTCACTATATTTTTTATATTCTAGTGATATTTATTTTATTTTATCTGCTTTTGTTATCATATTACCCGACTGTGATATGTCTATTATGTGTTAACTTGAGCTATTTACGATCATAATTTTCCTTGCTGTGTGTACCTAATAAACATTGTGTTCATTGTATACATTGCATTTTACTATTTTGTCATTACTTACTTACTTGTGGCTTTTAAGGAACCCGCAGTTTCATTGCCTCCCTCACATAAGCCCGCCATCGGTCCCTATCCTGTGCAAGATTATTATTGATTGCTCTTTGCTATTCATCTGGAATATGCATAAACATAAACATAAGTTTCTAGTGTTAGAAGTTTATAAATTTTCAAGGTCGTATGTTGATATTATTTTTTTTTCCCGGTGATTTACGATTTTTCATCGTGTTAAAATTTCGTTAAATTCTGTTCATATCATAAACACCAGACTATGGTAATTACGACTGTCATATACCGTGGTCTCCGCATTGTCTAGGCTTACATCTAAGATGTACTGCAAGGCTGCTACTCTGTATATAAATGCTATATTTAAATTTAGCCGTAAGAAAAATTAAAAAGCTCGAGTGACAAAGAAAACAGAACACCAAACACTTGCTTGTGTGTTACAAGCGAGGAGGTAGTTGAAGCACGTCCTTCTGTTCCTTAGAAATGCGACAATGCTGGGTGTTTACAAAGGCAGACTACCCTCTATAATAAAAACGATCCATCAGAAGAGTCAGGTCAATATTTTTCATTTTCTTCCCCATCACATAGCCACCTTGGTAGCTCTGTTGTCAGAGCGTTGCATGCGATCCGAGTTTATATCTTGGCGATGGCAAGTTTTATTTGTGGAGGACAAAGCCAAGGTAGTGAGCGTTTATCCCGGGTTCTATCATTTGAATTCTTCAACACTCTCCACAATTGCCCTCTCATCATCTCCGTCTCGAAAAACAGGACATCACTTGTGTTTGCGTGACGCCGAATTGATTATAAACAAAGTTGATTATTCCTCGTGGTTTGTTCAAAAATTGGTAAATGATATAGGTGGTTGATAAGAGACGAGTCATAGATCTGCACAAGAGGCACCGGAGCCCCCACCCCCTAAGTTCTTCCTTTCTTGTCGGCAACATGACGACTCATGTTGATCTGTGAGGTACAGCAGACGACCACTAGAAGTAGTCTATGGTATACAGATTTGATGGCTGGAGAGGAATGTGTGTTGTGAAGGATGGTGGAACCGACTTACTCTATTAGGACAGTCAACACGCAATTCATTTCATAACGGATGCACAAAAAGTCTGCTGGGGTTAAAGTACTCAAAGATGCTTCACTCTACCTCTCATTCTCTTCACAGGCGTTGTCATAGTTATTATTTTAATTGCCTCACTTTTCGTGCAATTTATGTGAAATAGAGGAGTATATTCAGTTAAATGATACAATGGAAGCAAAAGTTAATGTAGAAAATCACTCGGGTTGCTTAAGTAACATTTTTATTTTAATAGGAATTGTTCAATTATTTTCTATATTTTACTAAATAATTTCACACAATAAATACACAATGAATAAGAGTTGAGTTGGTAAAATATGATGAATTAAAAATTTCAGTTTAATTCTGGCTAATGTTGGGTTTTTCATCTTCATGCAAGTGCAGTATCTTTCCGGAAAGTGAAGTGCCAGAGAGTACGATAGCTTTGTCTCCTGTACGTTTTATTATTAAATCTACGAAAAATGCATGTTTCTGTAATTTTGCATAAGCATTATTTTATATAGGGTTGAAGTGAAATAACCCTGCAGATTGAAAGGGGCGATAGGGTACACTTAAAGGCATAGAAAACTTATATTACTTTAATTAGAAAATTAAATTGTAAGTTTCGGCAGTCCGGCAACATCGCCGCTAACACAGTAATCTTTCTTCTAGTAATAAAGATGTAAGAGGTCAACGAACTCAGGTTTGTCTCTGTACGCGAGCTTCTCTCTCTCGCTACTACGTTGCAATCTGTTCGCAACGTTCTGTGGTTTGAAATTAGTAGTTTTTAAATTAAATTTACACGAAAACCGTCCACGTTATTGAAATACGCGAGAGGAATAAATGATTTTTATTAGATTTCCTATCGATATGGTCAAAAGTCACGATCCTACTCGCAACAGTTACCGGATAAGAGGGTGTTAAACATTTGGGAAACAATTATTATTTTTTTTTTTTTTGAGAAAACTATGAACTTCCACCAATATTGTATAGCACTTTTTTGTTACATACAACATGATCTATTCGCTCTGAAAATCTGCAGAGTATTTCATTTCCACTCTGTATACTAGATTATAAAATTGACAAGAGTTAATTTTTTGACATTAAAGAGATCTACATATTTCAAGAAATGACGTAGCATTATGAAGAATATACAGAATATACAGTCACGAAGTTTGAGTTTATGAGGATACTAGGATCAATATACTGTGCAGGAACTATTTCGCATTGCCTGTAATGAGGCGATAGTAGCGATCCTATGGTTAGCAACTATATATGGATGCATATTTGCTACGTATTGAGCTTCGTGACTGTATATACTACTGGGTGTTCAGTTCAAAATGTGTCTTGGCTCGCTGTATGCCGTCATGTGGCTAGCTGATGAGCCTAGAGAATTCAATCTTCCTACACTTCCGCAGCTCAGGTGTATAATCTAAGAGGCAGAGAAGTTGGCTACCAAGTACGGCGTTCATTCTGAAGAGTACGTGCCGATACGTACGGTAACGCCGGTAGTGGCAGGAATGTGAACTGTTTGGAAATACGTACTGTCGGGATATGGGGAGAGGGTTAAGACGATTACTTACGTATTTGTTGACATTAACTTCGACGGTCAACATGGACACGGAGCATTTGATTTGTGTTGTGGAATGTTACCGTACGCAACCGATGATAACAAATACCCTGCGTACGACTTGCCGGCGCAAAACACAGTTCCAAAGAGGTTATGGTAGCACACAGACCGTTCAGACCGTCATCTGTTGCTACGACGTTCAAGTTATACCGTACACGTTCTCAAGTTCAGATTGAAGAACGCCTTAAATAATAGGCAACTTCTCTAACATATAAGCTGAAACTCGCTTCAAATCGGTGACCCAACAACAGTGACGTCATGACACACTTTGAAATGAACACCCAGTAGACTGTGGTATTATGTCAAATAACCTCAGTATATATTTTCATTATTCTTTTATGTTCATAAATTGAGAAACTTGTATATTAGTTTAATATGTTCTAAGTATAGTGTTACATATGTTATTCACTAACAATCTGTTATATTGGGTTCTTAATTTTCTTTCTTGAATAAGGATATAATACTTTTTACTACTTAAGCGTAGTAGAAATGTTTGTATCATTATGGGAAATAATATTTAGACGCATGTTTTCAATTTCATGTCTGTAATTTTAATAGGAAGAATATAGCATTTTGTAGAGATAATTATAAAATACTGATGCAATAGTGTAAACCATATATAATTAATTTTGAATGTTATTGTTTACTTTCCTTGGGCATTATTACGTAAAATCTAACAAATCCATAAAGATTTAAGTAGGAAATATAAATCGAATTTATATTTTGTTTATACTAGTGAAATTTCCTGTTATAAACTTGTGCAAAACTCATTCATTGGGATGATTTAAATAAGATGAAAATTACATGAATTTAATTAATTTGTAATAAAAATTATATCGTTAATTAAAAGAAAGGATGGAGTGAAACAGAAGCTGAATGCAATAGTAATAATAAAAGTTGGGGTAGATGAGAATTAGAATAAGAGAAGAATAGTAGGATGGAAATGATAAGGACAAGTAAAGACATAATCAAGAGCATAATAATGTTGTAAATAGTGTAAGTAAGGAACTACTAGCCAGAATACAGAAATGTGAAGGGTCAGCAGGGCCAAATATGTTGAGTGAAATATGTCATCATATCATTAATTGGGATCCAACTTTCTTTATGAGGAGATTGAATAAACAATCTGACGTATCGGGATCTCAAAAATTTTCACATACTCAAAATCATTTAAAATTAACCAGTCTTATAAAATTAAGAACAAAAACTCTTATCTTCTTGTTCTATTTTTAAACTTTCAACCCATTGGTCCGATTCAATTGCATATCCAATTTTTTCTTTCAAGATTTTCAAGATTTCAAATATGTGATGCTTTTATAGGTTACTTCAATTTTTTTCTTTACAAACTCAGCCTTCCATTACCTTAACACAGTTATGCCAACATGGTCATTACAGATCAAAGAAGTCAACAGACTTAACGATCTTTTGCCTCTGCCGCAGAGAGTGGAGTGGGGAGCCCTTCTCCTAGACTGACACGTCACCAAGTAGCTCGGGAGTAATGACCTAAACTCGTGATTTGAGGCTGAGGTAAGAACTTATGGATGCGAAGGGGCGTGGATTCGAATTCCGCTTGGGTTGTCTATCTCGTCTGGTTTTTCCTAACATTATACAGAATAACTGGTAATTCCATGGGAATCCTCGGACTCATCTCGCCGAAGTGCAATTTTTCTATCACTAATTCCGCCGACGCGTAAACGATGCAGTACATTTAAATAATCGATTAGACGCTCACTTGACACGATCTCTCCTTCAAAATGAACTATAGGCCTATTGTCTTTGAAATGATCACAATGCACAATTTCGACGATTCGTCAGATAGTTTCTGCACTTCAGGTAGTACTTTTCTGCACAATTCACGGAACCAACATCTAAGATGTGAATGAATATTTGAAGAGTATAGCATCAAAGTTAGACAACTCCATTTTTTGCGATTTCGAGATATTGATTGTTTCTCATAGAATTTTGTGTGCTAAATGCGATTCTGGAACTGGTTAGGTTCAAAAACGGAGAGAACAGAGCGAAAATAGCACTTAATTGTGCGCTTTAGAATCAAAATGTAGACAACTCCACTGTGACTCGGTTTCAAATTAGGACAATTCCTTCAGTAGCCAATGAGAAGCCCATATTCGTACCACCTTTCTCAACACGCATCGCGAATCCAACATGGCTGATTGTTTATATAATCGGTTTTTGGATGAATAAGTACTGTTTTACTTAGGCTAAATTTGCTTTCAAATAGAGTTAGAAGAGACTTAGATTCAAAAGTAGACAATTTCACTTTAAATATGGCTTCGTTTTGTTTCAAAACAGATAAATCCACTTTAAGGGGACACTTATGTGAGTTTTAAAACTTGTACAATTTTCATCCAAAATTTATGAATTTTAAACTACATAAACATGCCTAAAATATATCATCTGTACAAAATTTGGTGTCATTAGGGGTAATAGTTTTGAAACTATATTTATTAAATATATTTTTATATAGACGTCACTAAAAAGGCTCCTTGCGACAAAGTTTCAAAATTTTAAATTCATATTTGCTCAAAAGCTTCAAACTAGTCATGGGAATAAAAATTAATTAGCTTTTTGAGTTCAGTCTAAATAGAAAGTTGTAATAAATGTTTAAATGGATTTTCTTATTTTTTCACAATTATTTCACCATAGTGTCTCCTTAAATATGGCTTCATTTTCGTTTTAATAAGAGACAGCTTTATGACTTAGTTTCAGAGATAGACAACTCCACTTTTTAAACTTAAATTTCGACCTGAATATTAATTTTAATCACATTTTGAGATTGAAAAAATATTTCTATGACCAACGAGAATGTTAAAAAAAAATGTACGTATAACGGGACATTGGTTTCCAAGGATCTAGTCTTTCGCATCTCCTCTAAAAAAAGCAGATGTGGAGTTGTCCAACTTTGATACCAAACTCCCTATTTAGGCTTATATTTATTTTCGCACAGAAACAATATTTCTTTAATCATAAAAAAGGTCTGGCCTGGAATTTTTCAGGAAAATCCGAAGTGAAACTTTGAACAGGAAGAAGTAACAACACTGGCGCCCTGTGTCATTGGTATGATTAACATTAGAATTATGCCATGGCCATGATATAACGTCGTATCGTGTTCACGGCAGAATTACGTTAGTTATACGTTAAATGGATAGATCCATCAGGGAGAATGCAAGATCATGCGAGATGGATGGAGAAAATATACAAAAAAAGTAGGCAAATAAACAAGTGCTACGTATCTATATGAAGTGTAACTTATATTAAACAATTATGTTTACTGACCTTAAATTTCATGTTGAAGTTTGCCGATAAGCTATTAATGTTTGACTATAATTATATGTGTACAAAACCGCCTTTGCTTATAATAAAATAAATAAATTTTCATTAACGTTTTCGATACATGTGTGTGCCTAATAGGCAAGGTTTTCATCATATTAATCTAACATTTCACATCTGAAGATGATACACATGTATCGAAAACGTTAATGAAAATTTATTTATTTTATGACCTTAAATGTATTGGTAAACTAGTGTTGTTAAATGTATTGTAAAATGGTAGAGTGTAAAAAAAACTTCAATTATCTAGCTTTCCTTTTATGACCGTTTTAGATGTAGTTTAATAAGTGGTAGTACAAGCTAGTTTAAAATATATTATGTGTTTTGTTAGTTACGTATCACGATGCTAATATTCTTTCATCTTCCTGTTGGCTCCTTTACGGATTTTCAGTCGAATATGAGAGGAATAAAAACCTATATTTTAAAGTAAATTAGGCCTAGTTTGTTTCAGGAAATAGGGAAAAATATCTTATGCGCGTAGTTATGTTTCCCCACTTTGTTCATTGCTAAATGCATCGAATAGTCAGTTATTCCTACACAAAACAGGTGGCAGCAAGGTCAATTTCTACATTAGCGCCTCTAGCGTTTGAAACGGGAAAGTGAATAAGTTTCGCATCCTATTAGCCCAGATCACATATATAACAGATTGCTCATTCCTTTGAAGAGAACAACCGCCAGGATCGCCACCCGTCCGCTGTAAACGAACACGAGATGGCAGTACAGTCGCTAATGCAATTCAAATGGGAGTTATGACGTGACTCCTTATGTAACAACTAGATGGCAGCATAGTAAAGCTGACAAAAGTTGTTACCGTCAAAGCCCATAAGGCCGAATAATCTGGGTTCTCGGGGTTCTTCCGTTACCGAAAAGTAGGCATCGATATCATTCGGTTATTTCTCCATCATCATTTCATCAGCATTTTCCGATCATCGGATGGCGAGTGAGAAGGGGCTGGTTGAAGATGCAAATAGAGTTGCCTGCATAGAAAGCTAGATATAAAGCGGATCTTAATATCTTGAAATAATTAACCGAATGAACAAAGACTACCTCGTGAATCGTCTAATTTGCACTAGAAACATTATTGGCGCTATTATCTAAGGTTGTTTCTCAAGCAGCTCTGTCCCAGTATTTTTATCGTTGAGGCACAAAATATATATTACGTTGACGTGGGAAATTGTTTAATGCTAATAATAACTCATTCATTACCTGAAAACGATAGGCAACATAAACTTGTATGTAAATTAAAGAGTAATTAAAGAGCACTCTATCTATGCAATTTATTTTATTCTATAGTGTATATTTTAGTCTAATTAGTATAATATGTAGCTAGTCGGCGATGTATGCAGTGGAGGGGGGAAAGAAACTGGCCACCCTACTCTACGAGTATTATCTCCTGGCCAAGTTGCGTCATAAGTGGTGCCTTGTCAGTTCCACTTGTGAGATTTAGGTCTGTCTTCGGACAGTTGACAAACAACAAACAACAACACAGTTGTCACACGAGGCTTGGAATGAAGTTAATCTTCCATATTTCAGGTTAACTAAGACTCCATATAGTCACTTACATCTTGGGCTAAAATTATGCAATAAATTGTCTGATAATATAAAGTTATTAAATATCGTAGCGTTTAAGTCAAGAAGTAATAAACGGCTAGTTTCAAATCCTTTATATTCAATTGATGAATTTTCGTATTTGTAAGACATAAACATATAGGTGAATCATGAATTGCAGAAACCCCACAAGCCACATTTCTTTCCAAATTCAGATTTCCAAATGGTTGTAATATTAATACGTAGACCTTTCAACTGGTACAGAAATCCCACACGTCTAGTGCTCAGTGTGCATTTCACAGCAGCAATAAGTTACAGTGAACTACAGGAAATTATAGATACACTGTGTATTTCACAGCAGCAATAAGTTACAGTGAACTACAGGAAATTATAGAAACACTGTGCATTTCACAGTAGCAATAAGTTACAGTGAACTACAGGAAATTATAGGAACACTGTGCATTTCACAGCAGCAATAAGTTACAGTGAACTACAGGAAATTATAGAAACACTGTGCATTTCACAGCAGCAATGAGTTACAGCGAACTGCAGGAAATTATAGAAACACTGTGCATTTCACAGCAGCAATGAGTTACAGTGAACTGCAGGAAATTATAGAAACACTACAAATCTAGTGAATATGGTAAGCCTATTCTTTAGAAACTGAAATAAATTTGTTTGGTTTTCTTTGTTTTTTATAGGATTAAAGGAATTTTGAAGAATTAAATATGCTATTCACATGGTATTGCATTTTTGTATGTTTATGTACCTACTTATTTAAATGTCTTGGCTTAAATATACATTTAAAGTTCTTTATAAGATAAAGAAACTAGTACTCCATCTTCTTCACTTAAAAGTCGTTTTAAAAAAGTAAAATTATTTTTACAATCCTAAAATGTAGAAAGCCTACATGTACAGGCAATTCAATTATTTTTCCAGAAAATACTAAAGAAAACGTATGTCAAACACTAGAATTTATTATTATGGTTTAATAAAAAATATATTAACTTCACAGTACCAAGGGCTTTTCAAGATGATAATGTTTTTTGTTCCTCCTGAAAAACTCACTCATATGGACATGTAGGGTTTTTGCAATTCAAGATTCAGTTATGAATTTTTAATACAGAGGCCTATATACAGTATTTTATGCAATTTCTTTTTGACATTATCTATTACATGTACTATATGCTTAATGACAATAACTGAAATGTAAAATTATGAAAAATACGAATGATATATCACAATTTATTAACGTTATAGACGAAGTAGCATTATGTCTAGGATTCGCGTTAGGAATGAGCGCTGGTTCGAGTCCTCATGTGCAAGGAATTTTCTCATGAAATTTCGGCCGGTGTATAGGACTTCTGCTCACCGAGTATCGTGATGAGTTTTGGGAAATACGATAGTAACGAAATCCGGTTTCGGAAACCAGCTATACCGACTGGGAGAATCATCATGCTAACCACAGGATATCTTAGTTCTAGTTGGATAATCGTTTACCTCTGCTAAGGCATATAGACGTGAGGCCAGCAACCAGTTAATCAGCCTTAGTCCTTCATGGGATACATCAACTGCACTGTTATCTAACGCCGGCGAAATTGATGATATATAGGCTACATAGACGTTGTCTTGGAGAGATATATCGGAGGATTCGCCATGGAATTACCTAACATCCGCGTTATAATTTTGGAAAACTCGTAAAGGACCTAATCGAGTATTTAGTGTACGCGGGATCCCAAGGCAGACCCGATCGGACACCAAGTGTGTTCGCTCATCCGTGAACCGCGCTCATGACCTAATTGTTTTGTCAATACTGCAATGTGGAGAGCAATATTATAAATTTTCTTTCACAATTACCGGCTGCCACGTATACAACGATAGAGATGCTCAGCTTTAACTTTGTGTTAAGTTGTTATTGTTCGTTCGAATCTCGTGTAGGACACAGACATTTGTCCGTTGTTATTTCGTTGTGTTGTGTTGTCGTATATGGTTTTCTACGTTATTTTGGCCCGATGTAACGCGAATCCATGTAATGTCAGATCGAGGAAGCTCAAAATTAGAATGATGGTAAACCTACAGGGACGTGAGAAATCTGGATACATACAGATCCACAACTATCGTGCAAATATAATTTTATAGCTTATGAAAGACACACATAGCTTCTGTTACTGCTTACAAAGTGTCTTCTTGCCTGTCTACTACTGACATTTCTTCTTCGAATTATTGTACAGATACGGAATTAAAATTTGGAGCGAGTCTTGATGGGAGTCCACCTGTATGTAGACAACAATTTCGTACGACTGTACACAAGTAGCATAAAGCCAATTTCCAAGGGGATAGTTTACAGAAGTCAAGTTCTTGAAACAACTCAACTTTCCCCGTGTGATATGCCCGAGTCAGTCAAGTTGTGACTTGGCGGTCAAGCAGAATTTGAGATGACGACTCGTCAACTTTTGTGTCCACTTTCCCGTCACGTGATCAACTTGACTCCACCACTTTCCTCCTGTGAATGCTAACTTGTAGCGACTTACAACCAGATATTGTGGATAGTGTGCGTGTATGGTTTGCTTAAATTAATAGCTAATTAATTTAGGTATCGAATTTGAGATTAATTTAACTTTCACACCCCACATTTTAAAAATTACTAATTGTGCTTACAAATCACTTGGATTTGTAATTCGAAATTATTCAAGCAACCATCTGTTTTTAGGTTAGGCCTACACCTGGTTAGAAGCAAGTGGAATATGCTGCTGTAATTATCTGGAATCCTTGTTGCAAAAAGAACGTTCATTCTATCGAGTTAATACAGAATAAATTCTTTAGGTTCCTATATTGTAATATATTCAAAATATCTTGTCCATTCCACTTCCGAACTAGGTTATTGAGATGAATTTTTGGTTTCCATACGCCCAAAGACACAAGAAAGACGTACTCGATTGTATTTCTCAGAAAAATATGCACAAAAATAATATTGAGTCCGGTGAAATATTCAAACTAATTCCATTTTATATCCCTCCAAATATATATATATATATATATATATATATATAGAATAAATTTGGTCCAGACAAATATTCCTTGTTTTGGCCCTGCAATTTATTATCGATTTATTAAATTTCTGATTTTTAGTCATAATAAGCAACATCTCTTTCATGTCTTCATTTCTTTTATTTATATTGCTAATGAGTTGCTTATATTAGTACCTATTTACAATTGCTGTCCATATGAATCATTATCAATGATTATAAATTAAGTTTATGTGAAGAAGGTGCTTTGATGGGCAACTAGCCTGTGTACCTACTTTCCTGTAAGTCATAATATCATCTCTATCCAAGTAATTCAAGTACTGTACAATAATAATCGTCTTCGAAATAATAACCTGTGGTTCTGGCCACCATTTTGTTTTACTTCCTCTACTAATCACTGGTTATCTCCTTTAACCGCTCGATTATGGCCGGTTAGAGATTAACGTGGTTAACCTCCTATTTAAGTCCTAACCGAGGTTGAGGCATCGTAAAAATGCTTAACCTGGGGTTAGGTGGCAATTTTAACAGGTGGTTATACTAACCGACGTTGATGCACGTGGACATGAATTTTTACATTCTGCAGGTAACGACTGACTAAACAGAATCAAACAGACAGCGTATTCCGAATCTCACCGGACCGGTGGACAACAATGACGTCACGCTCAGCGGAATAGGAACAAAACTGCTGGAAGGATCGATGGCTGTCATGGCGACTGTATAAGTTGTTATCTGTGCTACGCTAGTAAAATTTTGCGAAATTTCCGCACTGCCATTTCGCTCAAAGAAAAGAGATCATAAACAACTTATTTCTTAAACCGGTAGTAATAACTGGTCCGTTGACATGTTCGCTCATAAGCCATTAACATATTGTTTTTACGTTGTGCTCATTACAAACAATACAGCAGAACTAAAGCAGAACACACCGCCATGACACAAAAGTGCACGATGTCATTCGTATGATAATTCTCGCCCTATACAAGAACCAATCAGATTCACTGATGGCGGCTGATGGAGACTGCTACCACCTCTGCAAGCTGATGGCACCGGTGCGACACCGGTGGAGCATCAGTGACGTCATCGGTGGAATTCGGAACACCGTGATGCCATCGGATTGCTCACTGGTGAGATTCGGAATACGCTCTAGTGACGGACAGGGGTGGAGGAAGTAGGGATGGGCTAGTAATGTTCGCTCTAGCGAGCACATGTTTGCCATCCCTGAGTTAGTACGTATGAGAATTTAGATATGTGAACAGATTTATGGTGAGATATTTGGGTAGGTGAGGTGTGTGGGTAAATATATTTTGGATTTGTGGTAGATTAGTGTTTAAATAAGTGTAGATGTAGATTAGGTATGAGAGTTATTGCGGGATTAGATATGTAGGTAGATGGATGATTTTGTATGTGGGAAAATGGAGAGTTAAATATGTGAGTAGATGAGTCGATCACGGAATGAATAACTTTGTAAAGGTTGGTAATATTGTGATATGAGTAACATTGTGATAAATGTTTTTAAGAATTTATTACAACTTTACTGAGCGAGAGGAAGACCGTTTTTTGCGTCAAATTATTAAGGGAATATTCGTGAACAAGTTGCTGCACAAAACCTCCTTCTTTCGCTCAGTAAAATTGTAATAAATTCTAAAAAAGGACTATCACAATATTACTCGTACCAACCTTTATCCTACTTTGAACATTAAACGTTACAGTTTGGTTTTAAAAGGTTGTTTGTGGCATTACTAAGGGCAACTAATTGTAGAACATACATTCCTATAAGATATCGATGCGAGAGTAAAGTTACTTTGTCGGTAAGAAAAAGGGATTGTTTTTTGTTCGGGAATTCATTGGACAACGGAATGCACTCAGAAACACATTTCTGTTGAGAGGAAATATACTCTGGCTATTGATTGAATCACACGGAAAAAAAGAGCTCTTTGACTATTGACTGAGAAAAGTCTTTTAGTCATTCGTTTAGGAAACGCACAAAACAAACAGAATATAGACCTTCCACTTTGTGGTTAAGGGTCACAGTTTGACCTTATCCTTTACTTAAACACAAATAAAACTTTCTCTGAGGCGTGAACTTAATTGGACGATCTCTGATCTTTCCATTATAGTCGTAATGGTGGTGATGATAGTAATGATGATGAGTGAGAGCTACAGAAGAGGTCCAAGTATTTCGGAGAAGCCTACTCACAGTTTCTCTTTCCACCGCATATCTTATAGAGCAGTGGTTTTCAATCTATGGTACGCGTACCGGGTATGTGTATGTATGTATGTATGTATGTATGTATGTATGTATGTATGTATGCATGTATGTATTTATTCACACTGCAATGGGTGTATACCCGGTGGCAGTGGTAACTAATTACACTCAATAGTGACAATAATAAACTTGTTAATTAAAATACAATTAATAATAATACTAATAATTAATACTAACAATAATTTACAATAATAATAATAATAATAACAGGGAATATCCGAAATTAAATGAAGCACGATCACTTAAAATAACATTTAA